>NW_019392634.1:361422-961422 GCF_000648675.2 Cimex lectularius | reverse complement strand
TCGAAGTGGCAGAAACAAGCCTGTAGCCTGTTCCTGCCAAGAGGAAGAAGAAACAGCGGAACCGTCCTTTGTTGGTGCGAACGCCTATATAGGCTGAGATTCCTAATGAAGGCCTGAAGAAAAGCCTGGTAAAAAGCCTCAAGCTTAACGAGGAGCTCTATTATTATATTATTATTATTATTTTTGTTTAATATAAAGCCTTTCTCCACGTGAACCAATGACGTACAATTTTGATGTAGTCATGATGTATTGTCTGCAAGCAGTAGAACTAATGTATGCTGTATTTTCTCCTGTGAGTATGAATTATTTGTGTATTATGTTTTCGATTGAGCTCTTTCTTCTGGATTAATTCTAAACTTGCTGGTTTGGTGAAAGGGTTGTTTTCTTTATATGGCGCTATATAGAAGGCACAAAAGCTTCATTCTCTATTCTCTTTGACAGAAACTTTTCTCAAGTTGAACTCCAATGGCCCTTTTGATTTAGAAGTGAAGCCGTGTTTGCATTTGGAATCGATAATATAAACATGACTGTAAAATTTGCGTATCACCCTAATTTCGTTTGAAGCTTTCTTTTTTACGAAGCACCTTCGTTTGGATGGCATTAAGCTTAGAAGGACGACAGTGATGACTATTCGATTTGATAGAATTTTGCAACTAACGCCCAGGATCAGAATTACACAACGACATCTTCAGCGTCGGGTAGGTGTAAAGGACATCGTTCTCTTAAAGGATCATCGAAATATTCATGACCGGGTGATCATTCCTTGATGGGCCCAAAACGGTGTTTTTATAATGATGTTTTTAGTCGATTATCCAAAATAGAATTTTAGAATTTCTATCTCCCCGGAAATACAACATCAACATTTAATTCACTAGTTTCGTGGTAGGCTTGACCAATTAATATATTCCAATTAATTAAGGTTTTCAGTTGAGATAAAAAAGTCAATGGCACGAGCGGGATTCGAACCCACGATCTTCGATACGCCGCTGCTCTACCACTTGAGCTATCGTATTGAAAAATGGCAAAAAGGAGGGAAAATTCAAAAGGTGTGGTTGATGTCCGAGTGGATCGAGGTCACGATAGCTCAAGTGGTAGAGCAGCGGCGTATCAAGCCGAAGATCTTGGGTTCGAATCCCGCTCGTGCCATTGACTTTTTTATCTCAACTGAAAACTTCAACATTTAATTTGACTTGGCTCACCATTAAAAAACTGAAACCGTTAAATGTATTTGGCTAAGATTATTATCCAAATTTATCTGGGTTAGTCAATTAAGGCGGTATAGTAGACGTTGGTCTGTACAAATTTGAAATAACAAAACTAGGATCATTTGAATTACCTGGTTATTATCTAAAAATCTTACTATAACTGATGACTGATAAATGTCTGTTGGGTGTAGAATTTAGTAAAATGTATTATTATTATCATTATTAATATTAATATTATTACAATTTACGTTGACTTGTAACTTATAATTTCGAGTATCCTCGATAGTTTGGAGAAAGGATACTTGTGGAGTCCAAAGAATGGTACGATTCCTAGCGTTAAAACCTTTTTTTAAATAATAATTTTGTAGTTTGGTTGTTTCCGATCAATTTGGACTGAACATCCTCTCTGCGACAGACTAATTTACCAGGAAATCAAATGAACTGTGAGTCTAGGTAGACCAGGATGATCGCAAACTATTAAACTATTGAGTATGAATTAGTAGTCAGATGATGTTCCGATCCTCCCTGGTTTCATATACTCGCTGCCTCCAGTTTTGGAGAGTCAGCCTCGTTTTGGCGTCCTTTCGTCAGACCCATCACTGAATACTGTAGACCAAAACTCCAAAACTATGGTAGACCAATATGGTCATAAACGACCGTAAAGCAGCTTCACTAAGTACCCCATGAAAAAATGGCATAGTTTAAACTGATTCAACACCTAAATTATAAACCACTCAATACAGAATTTGTTTTTGTAATTTTGAATTACTTCAGATTATAGGTACATTCGTTAATGATTTATTCTCCTCTTCGGCGGCCAAAGTATATGATTTATTTTATATCTTTTAAAGTATATTGCCTTTGTGCTTATAATTTGTTGAATGAGCATTAGCATTAGCATTACCACTAACACTACAGGGCATAAACAAGTCTATGTAATAAAAAGACATTACGTCGTAGTGAAGCAATTTAAAGTAACTTCCGTGTTTGGAACATTTTCTGTTCGGTTGGGGATGATTCTCGGATGATGCTTGCCTCTAAGATAATGGCCAAATATATAACTCCATAATGCGGTAAACGATCTGTGCCAAATTGCAATAGGAAGAGGGCAGGGATCGTCGAATCAAGGGGGCAAGGAAAGTCTAGAAAATTGTTGCACAATCTAACCTTCCGACGTAATTTCTCTATAAAGTAATAGTTATTGTTCCCTTGGTTTCCTCGATAATTTCAATACTAATACGGACTGGAATGGTCAGAGCGCGGTTTCTCCTTCGGTCCCGGTCACCGTGTCGTCAAACGTCCTTTGATCGCGAACCGGTGCCGACTTTCGGACAAAGACAATGTGCTCAGAGAGCAAGTCACCGGCGGTGGGCGGTCGCTACTAGAGCATAACTCATAACCAAACATAATGCCGCCCCTCGTCGCAGTGAAACGCCGTTGCCAATTCGGCCACTTTCCCCGTGGGGATCCGCGGAGGAAAAATCGAAACCGACTTTATAAATAAATGCCGATGAAAACCCTTCTAAACAATTACGATCCAAACCAATTTCAACAGAAATTTAACAATAGCTGAAGACAGGAATTCTTCATATACATTTAATAAAAATAAATAGTCAGATAGTAGTATCCTGATCTAAATTAATGTCGGTGTCCCACATGGAAGTATCTTATGTCTTATTCTATATAACGTGTAAACACATATTTGTGGGCCTCCCATTGGGAGCGAATAGAAAATGTACAGACACAGTGTTTTAGACACTACTATATCACTAATTCTTGTATTGGTCTAACTGACAATTCATAAGGAAAGTGAAATCTAAATAGAAATGTGAAAACCAGTGAGAGTAAGTAGGTCAGGATGATAGGAAACGTCCAAACTAATTGAGTTTGAGGTAGTCAGGTCACATATCCTCATCCTTGCTGCAGGTTTGACGAGTTAAAAGAACATTAAAGGTTAATGAAACAGGCAGATAATGAAAGACAAATAGAATTGGGAAAAACCAGTGAGATTAGGTCGAGTAGGAAGATCAGGAACGAACAAATTATTGATTATAAGGGAGTCAGTTCACTATTCCTCATGCTAGCATCAGTTTTGGAGAGTCAGACAAGTTTTGGCAGCAGGTAGTGAAAAGCAAATAGGAATGGAAGAAACAATTGAGACTAGGTAACCAGGAGGATTGGACTCGACCAAACTATTGAGTATGAGGTAGTCAGGTCACTTTTCCTCATGCTAGCATCCGTTTTGGAGAGTCAGACAAGTTTTGACAGCAGTGAAAAGCAAATAGGAATGGAAGAAACAGTTGAGACTAGGTAACCAGGAGAATTGGACTCGACCAAACTATTGAGTATGAGGTAGTCAGGTCACTTTTCCTCATGCTAGCATCCGTTTTGGAGAGTCAGACAAGTTTTGACAGCAGGTAGTGAAAGGCAAATAGGAATGGAAGAAACCATTGAGACTAGATAACTAGGAGGATTGGACTCGACCAAACTATTGAGTATGAGGTAGTCAGGTCACTAATCCTCATGCCATTTTGCTGCCATTTTGGAGAGTCAAACACGTTTGGTAGGCAGATAATGAAAAGCAAATAGAAATGAAAAAACCAGCGAGACTAGTTAGACCAAGATGATCGGAAACGACCGATGTAATGAGTTTGAGATAGTCAGGTCACCTATCCTCATACTCGTATGAGTTACTCCTAGCTAGCTGTTTTATTCTGTCAGACCAGTTTCTTTACTGGGCCAAATTTTATCGATTGGTCTAGGTTATTTTGCTTTTCGTGTCCTTTGCCGTAAATAATCTTTATATCCATGGGTACCCACCGAAAAAGTGTAAGATCGAACCATCGAAAATAGGCTAAAATGTACGGAAATAATCAAAATACAGTTTCACCAACGGACAAACCTCCAAAGGAAATCACATTACAATTACTACTATCTTTTGGTTCTCTTATTTTATAGTTTTATCCGGTATCGTACCCAGCGCTGGAAGCTTAGAGTCCTCCCTTTTACCTACAAACGGGTCCTAAATCCGACAGGCACTTTTAAGTCATCAGTGGCCACTCTCAATCAACCGGGTATCGCATACATGTAGTATGACAAGGAAGTATCTTAGACCCATGCTTTACACCTTCGCAGACATTCCTACCCTTCCTGAAACAATCCTGACAACCTATGCGGATAACACCGCCATCCTTTATTCTCATAAAGATCCTGTCATCTCAACCTGAAACCTACAAACCATGTCACATCTATTGAGCAGTAGTTCAACTTCTTAAAGGAATGCTGGACAAACGATTCAGACCGACGCTTCGAAACAAACCGCTTTCTATTTTAATACACTTTGGACATATTGCATGGAAATTTGGAATTCAAGAAAAGGAACCAACCTCCAATGTATCCAATCCCTACGACCCATCGTCAATGCTCATTTTTAGATTTACAATCTCATCATTCACAATGACCTTACTATCCTGTCCTTGAAGTAACGAAAAACCGCTACAAGAAGTTTAGCGAACAATTATCCAGTCACAGAACCACTCATGTCAGAAACCTTTCAACCCGCACCATTTCAAGTAACCCTCCCGGCTGAAGCGTTACAGGCCTCGCGGCCTTCCAAGTAACAGTGAAAGTGACTAACGCTAATGTGTACGAGTGATTACTAATGAGTAGATCCCATTTTTACTAACTTATGCATATTTTCAATTTTTCTCGTGTATATGGTTATGAGCTTCAAAATGTTATCAAATTTATTTATTCGCAGCCCAGGTGTAAATAAATAAATTAATTATAAAAAAATGCAACAAAGAATAATGACTTAAGTTAAGCAATCTTTGTTTTCATTTTTAAAGTACATTTCTACTGCATACAAAGATAGGCCGTGTGAATTATTCGGTAGGTGTGGTGTACCACAAGATACATCAAGGGGAAAAGTGAATAAGGAGTTTTCTGAAATAATAATTACAAAATATAAAAAAGGGGTGTAGGGGGTTTTAATTATTGTAAAAACGTTTATCTTACATCAACAAATTTACAGGAATACTGCAAAGTTTAAAAACACCACCCTGAAAATTAGCATTTTTAGACTTAACCTCTTATTCCCCGAGATCTCAGGCATAATAACTCACCCTTTAAATACAATAGAAATAAGAAAAATTAAAAAGTACTTATATGGCAATGAGTAAGCGAGGTATGAGTGATTGCATCTTAAGAAAGCATCCGATGATGACTTTTAAACTGGTATTGAACCACTTGACTTTTAACATTTTGACATTTCTCACCATTTTGATCGTCCTTCATCATCGAGGCCCGCCCATTTTCGATATATACGTTGCAGCACCTTCAGTGAACGTCTGTGTGTTGTCCCTCGCATTCAATTCTATTCTGGTTCCTAATGTGAGAAAGATGACCTCCGGTCGTTGATTTTTGTTGAAAAATTTGAACTTTTAAAATATTTACGCAATGAAAAAGTCTTTTAATAAAGAGTTGTCGGTTTGTCGAAAAATAAAATAGACGGACGAGGATGATGCGGTGTTCAATGACAAAACATGACTAATGCCCGAGCTCAGGACATAAGGCTTCCATCGCGCTCGGTTCATCTTTCATCGTGATGCTCGTGTTCGGAGATTTTCCAGGTCATACCCAACCGGCGAAATTGGGAAATCGGAAGGCGAAAAAAGACAGAGGGGCTGTTAGTTCATTATACGCGAAAAAAGTGCTCATCCTGCATAGCAACTTTCCACTTGCGTAACAACGCATTAAGCACAATGATGACAAGTCGTACGACTTTAAAAGATTCGAGCGTTTTTAAGCCGAGGGTTCCCGTTGTTTTACTATAGAATTGAACCTAATTACAACAAAATTAGATCATTTCAACCAACAAATTTTTAAATAATAACTAAAACATAATATTGAAGCTTTACATTACGAAGTCATTCTGTGTTTAAAAGGTCAATTTAAGTGACTTATTTTTAATCGAGCAATTAAAAACCTCTTGCGCGAGTTTAAATCGTAAAAATTACTATAGTAAGGCCTATATTTTATGTCCATTTTTAAATAAATTATTTGGGGCAGATTTGAGTACAGGGTAGTTTTGAGTGAGGGCATTCGAACATTTTTCTCTGAAATTCTACTAGGTTAATTGTGTTGGAAAAAAACTAGAATGACTAACATATATTGTATTTATGGAAGATCATTGTGGATAGTGACGTTAGAGGTGTATTAACGAGCTTGAAGAATTCTTATTTTCTGAGACTAGAATGGATGGATGGGTCGGATAAGTAATGGCTTCGTCCTATCTTATTATCTGTTTGGTATGTACAAACAGGATAAATTATTGTTTACAAGTGTTAGGTCCTAGCAGTCTTACTATTGTCCAAGTCTTCAGTTCTTGTCGCTTCAGCCTAGTTTGGGATTTTACGTCACTCCGCTGACTAGGTGAAATCAAGGTGGCCTGGAGGATTTTGGACATGGAATTACTGAGGGTTTGACCGATAAGTTTAGGGTGAGTTGGTCTATTAAAATGGAACTTCAGAAAGCGGGAGGATCAAGTCTTTAACGTAATATTGAGGTCGTTGTGGATAGTGACGTTAGAGATGTATTATGTATATTAAAAAATTCTTCTGAGGACTTATGATTGGGATGGTTGGATGAGTCGAATAAGGAATGGCTTCTTCCTATCTTCATATAGTTCATATAGGCTGAGTGACTATGTGAATTATCGACCAGTAATTTGTACTGTTTGAAAAGATGTGGATCTGGTGTACGGTCAGGATTAAAAAGAAGAAACTGCATCACTTGTCAAGCTTTCGGCCTTTTTAACACCATCCTTGGGGCAGTATTGCATCTTAGAAGTTAGTTACATTGGATGACTTAGTGTGATTGTTAGCACGTTTATGGAATTGAACACTGTTGCAATACACGGCTTTTACGTTAAAGGAAATGATTTCGAAAACAAAAATAATAAAACTACCCTTGTCTTTTGTTAGGTCCAGTTGTTAGTAGAATTGAAAACATCCACTACGTAGATTTTGCGTGAAAGGTACTGGTTCTAAATCTTGGATAAAAAATAAAAATAATTAAGCTACATAGTGTTTTTTGGTAGCTCCAGTTGTTAGTAGAAAATTGTCATTTTAATGATAAATCTAAGCTTTGAATGAATTACCAGCCCATTTACTTTCAGCGTTAGGTACACATCAGAAATGAATTGCTAGTGAACCCACTCGTTTTTTAAAAACTTACAAAAGCCTTACAAATACGAAATTTTGATTCAAAATTCATGTCGACCACAATCCAACAGCCACGTAATGAAGGACAAACGTTCCGACAAATCTAGTCAATCTGAGAGCTCAGCTAAGAAGCCGCAGACGTACAGCCCAGTGTGAAACCATTCCAAGTTGTTGTACACAGGGTGATCCAATCAGGGTTGGTTAGTGATGGTTGTGATAACGATCCAATCACAACTAAACGTATTGCGATCTAAATTTTGTACCTAACCTAACGATCCAATTTTTGAACACTGATTAACTTAAAATCTACTAATAGTTAAATAGTAATACTGCTCAGACTATAATAATGAAAATTTCAAAATTAGATTCCACGTTTTAGTATAAACGATGTAGTCTTGTTTGTTGTCGCAACCCCTCCATCTCGAAGTTTTGCTTTTCTTCGAAAAATTGCTCCCGTAAAAATTATCATGCAGATCTCGCCAGCTACATCCTATGCATATCAACTTGGATAAGTTTGAGAAACCTCGGATTTTTTTAAAAAGTACCTAATTGTGCAATGTCAAAATCGAGACTTTTATCTTTTCCGCAAGCCTCTTACGAAATGTAGTGTTAAATCGAAATCGTTCTTGATTCTTTTGTATGTTTTTTCTTTAAATGGTTCTTTGCAATTTGCTCGGCATTATCCTTTCGAGGTGCAAAGAACGGACTCGATACACGTGAGAGCCCGTGTGAGAGACGTGAGCTCGTCCACGTGGGCTGAGTTTGCTTTCACCGTGGTTTGATTTCGGTATTGTACCGGCCCTTTTGACTTGTCCGACTCCATTTCCCTTTCGTGCAATGCCCTGGAACGGCGGAACAATAAAATATGAGGAAAATTCCATGGATCTATCTTTCTGAAATTCGGACATATGGCTACTTTTAATAAAACTTTCATTAAAGGGGTCTTGATTTACCAATTTCGTATAGATTTGATATGACTTTCGAATATGGCAATAGCAGATCGAGTTGACCTCTGAGAAGAGTTAAACTTATGCAAACGGAACATTTACCAGTGTTAAGATCAATCGTAAGAGGGCAATCCTTATTTGCCAGGGGGGAATCAAGTTAGAGAGCTTGGATAAGCTGGGGCCCGAGGGATTTTTGGCCAGTTCGCTTCAATGGCACAAGGTCATCTTCGAAAACACTCCTCGTGACCCCAAGAACTAGAACGAGTCATGGGTTGACGTCACCCCGGCCGCCCTATCTGCGATTGCCCGGCTCACGGATATCTGGGGTATTTTCTGAGAAAAAAATAATAGAAGAAATAAACGGACTTTCTAGATTCCAAAGCTAGGAGACCAAACAAGAATAGTGAAACGTGTTTCCCATGATGGTGATTAGTTCGTACCTTTTCGGAAGAAAGTTGGGAATATGGCGTTATTGCCCGTGCACTTTCTCACCTACGCTTTTTTTTCTTTCAAGGTGATCGTTCAAATGGATTGGAAAACACCGGAAAAACTCTCTTGTCTGTAAATATGTCAGTTTTTGGGATAGTTTTTAAGGTCTGCCTGATATAGCAATAGTTGTATCATTTCTTCAGAGGGGTAATGACTGACAGTCTATGTTAGTTTTCGCCAGAATATTTTTTTCCAATCATTAATTAATTAAATGAAATATGTTTAATAACAATAATGTCCAGCCAGTGTTCCATTAAGCTCTGTCATTTATGCTCTAAAAGAAAAAAAGGAACATATCCTTCAAGCTTCAGTATTTCTTAAATTATCTCCCCAAGTAATATAAACCGCGTGTTTTCATGGTTTCTGTAGACAGACTTCCGGCGACTTTTATTAATTCAAAGAAGGAAAAAAGACTTCTTTCCGCGGGGAACACCTTGCACCTTAGCCCGATATGGATTCGCCCCCGGCGGAGGTAGGTCGACGGCACAATAAATTATAACTGCCTGGAACAAATCCCGAAGCTGGCGTGGTCGTGACTTTCTATAACAAGAGATGCCACAAGAGTCATCCGAACCGATGCACTTTACACCAACTATAAACTTTCAACTTAACATTTGACCCTTGAAGTAATCGAATCTACCCTTTAGGGGTGTAGACTAGACTACTATCAGTGCTTTAAAAATCAGTGTCAGCACCCTTCCTAAGATCAAAACTATTTTCATACATTAACCTTCTTCTGTATTATAGATTAGGAAGGTATGCTGCCACTTAAAGACCGTAAGATTATAAAAACTTAGTTTGGTCTTTTTCGCCTATCTCAGTTGTTTGCTGTCAAAGTCTAACCTTTTCGAAAGAAAGTTAGAAATATGGTGTCCAGACCTTAGCCACTCCTAGGTGATATATGATATGTCAGACACTTCTAATAAGTTTAGTCGTTTCTGATCACATTCTTTTCTACATATCATCATGGTTTTGGTCCGACAAAGCAAAGGCCCACGTGAATAACCCTTAAGTTTAAGGAATATTTACTCAGTAGTTTGGCTAGTTCAGATCCATTCTTGTTTCCTATTCTACTAGGATTTGTCTTTCTGACTTTAGGCGCTCGGGGTTGTGTTGTGAATTAGCAGTTCGGTCATTTTCCAACCATCGCAGCTCATTATCTTCTTACAGACACTTTATATACAACTTACACACTCCTTGGTGATATGTAAGTTGTTGAATACTTCGCAGAAGTTTGGATGTTTCCATCATATTTGTTTGCTTATTCATCACTGTTCTGTAGTATATGTAAACGTGGAAGATCTGGAAGACGATCATATAATCAGTAGTTCGGTTATTTTTCATCATCATAGTCTGTAGATGCTTGCTGTTTCGCCAACCCCAACGCCTCACTCACTGTAATGATTTTCAAGGTTTTGATCACATACTCAGTCGGTCACTAGCCAATCTTCTGATCTGTCTTGATATGCTGATATGCCGTCAAACCATAGGCCCACCAGGATGATCTGCCATTTGCTGATCTCGTATTCAGTAAAGTCGGTCGTGGCGGTTGCTGGGCTGCAATTCGGTGCACATATGTTAAACTTATGTCAGATAATTCCTCATTAGAGATGGCCAAAGTAGAAACGATATGAGTGTAGACAGATGCAGTAGAGTTTTCAAGTGTCGACCACTGTAACTTAGTAGTTTAACTAAGCTAACTAACTCTTTGCGATCGTTCTTTTCATATCACTATTTTGGTCTGTCACGTCTCAGTAGATTGGTCATGCCCGAACATTTTTATTTTTCATCCTTCCTGTTAAAGTCTTTCAGATGCCGAGCAACTATGTAAGTCCATCACCAAGTCGGTGATTTGGTTGGGTTGAGTTATTCCTGTCTTCTGTTATTCACTGTTTTGTTAATCCTTTTACAAACATGGTTGATCTTCAAAGTTTTGAGCATAAAGCACCTGGTCGTGGGTTTGGTCATTTTCCAATCATCATGGTCTTCTCATCTAGTTGTGTCAATGTTACATTTATTAATTTGTTGAGGAACAGTCAAGAATGAGATAGTTTAGAAAAACACTTTTTTCATTTTCATTTTATTTTTTATTTATTTATTGTTTATTTTTTTGCCGACTTGTTGTACCCTTTTACACAAAACCAGTATCACACCACAAGAATAGCCCTGAGGATGACCCGAGTAAAGGTCGAAACGTTGGCAAAAAATGAAAAAGGTGTTTTTCTAAATTATCTAATTCTTGACCGCTTCTCACGACTTCATCGAATTATGAAACAACAGGTCGCTAAGAAACACACACGTTACATTTATTGTAAGTATTTTTTAATAGCAGTATTTCAAAGAGGCCTGCGTTTTTAGGGTTGCGAAACATGGCAAGTCTTGTTTTTATTCAATTACTTTAAACAGAGTTTGAAAAAAGGGAATTATTGCATTGTACACGTTTGAAGGCCTTACTGTACACATGAACTAACGAAAATTTGTAAATCTCCCGTTCCTGGAACCGTGCAATAAATCCCGAGATGAAACACCGGTTTCGTCCGTCCTTGGACTCTTGGGAACAAAGTGCCCTTCTTCTCTAATTAGACTGACGACTGAAGGGCACGGAAATCCGCTCTACAAAGGTCTCTGCCATTCTTGCTTCACATAGATCGGTAAATATTGCAAAACTACCCAAATGCCGTCCGGTTAAATGCGTGTCCTCCTCGTCTCTAAACGAACCGGAACGGGCTGAGAGTCATAACTACACCAGGCCAAGTTCAAGATTGCTAAATAACGAATCATAAATGTAAATAGACACTAATTGTAAGGAAGAAAAGTAGAAGGGAACATGAAAAGTTACTCATTTTGTAAATGCACATTTCAAAAAAATCTAATCATTCCGTTTTACTACACCTGTGAATAAGAAACTAGCTGATATAACTGCTTAAAAATCGAACCTCAATCTTATTTTTATTTTTTTAGTATTATTTTTTAATGAGGGTTGCAACAGCAGAGTTCATATCAACCTCCGGGGATGCTGTGTTTTTGAAAGAAAGCCCATTTTTAAAATGCAGGGCCGCTGGATTCGAACCCGCGGCCTTTACCGTCTCAATGCTTTAAAATGTTGCGGCCCTCGATACCTCAATTCTACTGTTACTTATAAAATAGATAATTGCAGGAATAAAACCAAAAGCTAGGACAAAATGAATAAACCATTTATGTTTTAGTGATCAATTGACCAAGTTAGTTCTTACAATTGATTTTTTTTTAATGTAAGGTCTTGGTCGAGATAAAAGACATTTGAAAATGGGAAAAGAGGGAAAATTCGAACGGTTGTAGGTTGAGATGGAGAGTCGCTGTCCGAGAGGATCGAAGTCACGATAACTCAAGTGGTAAAGTAGCGGCGTATTTAGCCGAAGGTCGTGGGTTCAATCCCGCTCGTGACTATGACTTTTTTTATCTCTACCAAGACCTTACATAAAAAGAATAATTAATTGAATATAATAAATAATATTCAGGTAGATATGAAAAAGTATTTTGCTTTCTCTGACTTAGATAAAGAAATAAACAAACATATTTTTTATTTAATTGAATTTATGATAAAACAAGAAATTTAGAAAATACATAATCATAAGTTGGTATTGTGGCCAAGGTATTGGTCAAGTTTTTCATGATAAACCTCAAGTATTACATTACGATGCTGATGACGGCGGGGTGACATTTACTATCGAACCAATGGTAAATACCGGTGATTATCGTATTAGGACAATGAAAGATGGCCGGACAGTAAAAACAAAAGATCAGGCTGGTCAGCGCAATATGAGCATACTGTAGCTGTCACTGACGATCGGTATGAAATTGGCATGAAAATAACGACTTTTAAGTATGCATATAAATAATATATATGTTGCCTGGCATGGTTTTAACTATTCGGAGATGTATAGTCCATTGTTTGCAATCACCTTTTACCAGCTTTCAACATATCTATTCTTGCATAAAAATTCCCATGTTTTGAGTTCAAGAACGTTTGAACAGCTGAACAGAAACTTTCAAAGTTTTAGCCATTTGACAAGTTTTGCTATGACCGAAATAAATAGTACAAATGGCTAAAAGGCGTTCCACCAAAGCCGATATAGTGTGATAAATTTTCCTAATCAAATTATTTAATAATTGTTGAGGAGAGCATATTCAGATGCAATCCGCCAAATTCCTTTCGCTGAGTTCGTGCGGGATCCATGTAGCGAACGTTTGAACAAACCCAAGTCTTTGCATGTGGTTTCCAATGGTTTATGGGAAACATTTAACATCTCGATAACCTCAGGAGGTCGTTCACTTCGCGCATCATCTTCAAGAACAAAATTTCCTTCTCTAAATCGAGCAAAACACCGTTGGTCTTTTCGAACATTTATGCATTAGTACCAAACACTGCACACAGATTTTCAGTTGCAACAGTTGCATTGTTCCCTTTTTTGGAATTCATAGATTAAACAATGTCTTAAATAGTTTCATCCGAAGACATGATTAGCTCTTAAATTATTCGATATAACTAAAGAAGTTGAAAACAGAAACTGAGGAGAAATAAAGCCTTTTAATTTAGGGATTAAAAAATGTATTTGTAAACGAAAATAATATAGAAAAACTGTAAATATTGAGCCAATTAATCCTATAAATTGAAAAATGGCAATACTTTCTTGCTAAACCAAACCACGTAGAAACCGTGGAGGACGAGTGGTTGGTTAGGACGTCCGTCGCGTTTTTGCCACGCTAGCGGTCCTGGGTTCGAACCTCAGCACAGCCCATAAAAATTGATAATATTATGAAAAAGGCATTGTAAAGAGGTTTGATCTCTCGTCCGCGACACCCAATGGGTAGTTAAACGTACCTTCCCCTATGAAAGAAATAACTCCCAAGTATTTATGAACTTTGAAACAGGTCCGTGAGGACTTTTTGATTTTCTAAAGATTTTCATGGTACTTTATCCGATATTTCCATTGGCCAACAGAAAAGCGTTGCTCGTGTTGCGATGAAAAGCTGCGTTTCCTCGAATTGTCTCAAAACCCGCTCTTGGGCAATTTGCAACTTGCAACTTGCCGAACAATGAGTTGAAACATGACCAGCCAGATCCCACGCCCTTTCCCAATCTCTGAAGAACTCGTTTCATTTCGTTGAGTGCCCGCTAGAACCATCTGAATTTCGGTTTCATGCTCTGCTCTTTCATAGGATGTGGTAAAGCATTATTGATTATTCATAGGATTTTTAAGTAAAAGGTGAACTGCTGACTGAATGTCTTTAACAATCAGCACATATCACAATGGACAATCCCATCATTTCGATCGAATAGCACGATTTATAAAAAAAAAGTCTTAATGAATTTAAAATCAAGATAAATAGTAGAAAAAATCAAAAGAAGGTGTGCACTACTACAAAACAAAATATACTTCCATCGATTTTTCTTTCTTACTTAAATTTTAATTGGTAATTGTGTAAGAATTTTGGTCACCACTGATCTCATTCCCAAGTACGAATGTTTCGACAATAATTAGGAAAATGTGTCATATTGTAAAATAATTATGAATTATAATTGCATTCGATCCAATCTAATAAAATAATTTATAAAATTAACTGCGCAAAAATTACGTCTGCTATGTCTTTAGAACGTATACAGTCTTTATGTTTCAACTCAAGCGAATGTACATTTCAATCAATACATTTTTACAAATATACAAACGCACACATAGAAGTAGAGGAAAAGAGAAATGAAGACTGCGAGGGGGAGATGGAGGGAAATAAAAAATTCAAATTAGACTAAAAGAGAAAAAGATAGCGAGACAGAAAGACGGAGAGGGAGAGGGGGAGAGAGACAGAGAAAGAGCGAGTAAGAGAGAATGCGTAGCTAATTAATTAGGAGTGAGTGAGATTGACTTTTACAAATATAATTATATTGTTGGTTGATAGATGTAAATTGTAAACAATAGTATGAAGGAGAAAGAGTGAGGTAAAAAAATATAAGATTGATAAAAAAGAAATACATAGAATGCAAGAGAAAGGACTAAAAAACTCGTAATAAAGAATGTTATAGAAAAATAAAAAAGACAGAATAAAACATGCAAAATGAAAAAGTGTGAAAGGAGGAAGAGGGAGGGAGGGAAAATGAGAGGGAGAGAGAGAGAAACAGACAGACAGAATTATAGAGAGTGAGTGATAAAGTGTAAAGAAAATAAGAATGGGAAAGAGTGACGTAAAAACAATTTAAGATTGATAAAAAGAGAGAAGGAAAATGAGGGTAGAGGACATGACATACAGTGATAGAGAAAGAATTAAAAGAACGGATAATAAAAAATTATAGAAAAAGAGAGAAAAAGACAGAACGAAACATGTAAAATGCTAAAAAAGAGAGGAAATNTATATATATATATAGAGAGAGAGAGAGAGAGAGAGAGAGAGAGAGTAAGTGAGTGAGAGAGAGCGACAGAGAGAGAGAAATAGTGAGGAATAGACAGACAGACAAAATGAGAAAGAGAGGTAAAACATAGATAGTTTAAGAAAGAGCTCTTATAAAGGAAAGATAGATACATACAAAACGAGAGGGATAAGTATAATATATGGAGAAAAAACATGAACAGATATTGACATATCAGAGAGAAAAAAATGCCGGATACCAAGAAGATAAAATTAGAAAACAAAATGAGAAAGAACAAGGCAAACAGACACTCAGTATTAGATATAGATAAATAATGATTATTGTAGAAAAAGAACAAGCAATAGAAAGAAAGGAGGGAGATATAGAAGCAAATATTGAAACTTAATATTTTGTGTTCTTAACAAATCCCATTATACGAGAGATTTTCCCTGCACTATACACTTTTTTCAAGACGTTTGTCACTTGTTAATTTTATAGCTTTGCAATAAAATGATTTATCTCATTTTAGTATTTGTTTATAAGCAACATATAATATACCCTCCGCAGGGCGATTTATCTTCATTTGCTCTTTGTACAAACCTACAATTGGCAGAATAACTACAAAATGAAATATCGAATGGAAAATTATAATTATCAGTGGGTGTTTTTCCAGGTGTGTTGACCACGTTTGTTTGATATCCTTGAAAACAATATCACGTTCATTCAGACTGAAAATATTCGATTCAATCTCATTGTACTTTGATACAAAATCAACTGAATAAAACATTAATAACTCTCCTATTAGGTATTAACATTTTATATGGGAAAATTTTAGGTTTAAGATTTTAGTACCAACTTGAAAGTTTGAAAGTAAAGTTTGCCAGTCTTAAACTTCTAGACATGTTAGTACACTCTCAACTTTCAACTGCGGGCAAAGGTTGTTTCTTGGTGGAATGAAAGCAAGGTGGTTTCTACGAATGGAACTGTTTATAAAACCAGTCGCGGTTTCAGTTCATTATTAATACACAATAATGATTTTCCACTTTCTTTTGAAATCCAGGCATCATTGGTTGTTCGTGTTATATTTCACATGAAGACCGGTCTTCCCTTTCGCTCTTCTATCTCCGTCCTTGTACTTCGGCAGAGGAGAGCTTCGTTAACCTCAATACCAAGGATAAACATGTAGAATGTTGTTTATTGGCCCCATCATTTTAAGGAATCTCAGTTTTAAAATGTCTGCAATTATTGGCTTGCGGGCTCTCGTCGTGTGATAACCGCCGTTCAGACCTCTCATAACTGTCAATTAGCACATTAAAAACGAAAGCAAAGCACCTTTCGGTTTTCTCTTTATTAATAATCGTCTTTTAAAAACCAGTAAAAGAAAATAATATAAATATTGGGTGAATGATGAATATTGAAAATGCAACTGGTAAATTTTGAGCATTTTCTCCATAGCATCAATCTTATTTTCGAAACTTTACATTAGAAAGTAATTGAGTGAAATTTAAAAATAAATTAACGAAACACATTATTTAAATCTCTTGCACCAGAACAGAGAAAGATTGTCTAATTAAGAAAATTAGAATCAAACCAACCTCAGCAGGGATTAAAAGATAAAATTTACATAATCAACATTAAAATAACATATCTTTTCTACATGATGAACGTTCAAGACAGTGGTTACGCTGAGAAAACAACTTATGTTACAAATGAAAAACCTATCTTAATTTTTTACAAGCAATTACAAAGTGTGAAAATTCAATTTTGCAGTTAGTTTTATCGTGAATTTCTGGAATCGAATAATTTTTTTGTAAGGAAGGAAAGGACTGGAGGTGTGGTCACGATGATTGATGAGATATGCAGATAATTAGAAAGAATGTGTACGTAGAAATGTAGTAATGATTACGCGAGCCGAAACGTGCCCGGTCAAAAAGAAAATAGCCGTCTCGAGCGGACCCAGGGAGCAGCCAGTTGGGGAAAAATAAATTTAAAAAGACAGAAACTAATAACTATTTAATAAATTATGTTAGAAACCATAAGTTTCGGCACTGTAGGTACATGTGCACATTTTTCAACGTTCTAAATTATTATTAATAGTTTTAAAGTCCTGAAGAAATATATACAATTATAATATTACGTTAATATCAATTGTTTGCCCCAATAAAAAAGTTTTTGGTTCAAACAGATGAATGTAAAATCCTCGCAGGAAGTAGACCGTTTTTTAAGTCGTATGCTAGTTTAGTCAACTTAGGTTCGCATGTCTTTTCCTCTTGGGCCCGTAATATCGAAAGGAAATGGGTTTTTATACGATCAAAACTCCTGAACAAATTTTTCTTGTTTTTTGAGGTATGTCTGACGAAATGAATTTCGGGCGTTTCCAATCATTTTGTCCGCCTGTCCTCGCTATTTAGCGCAGGTTTCGTAACTTATAGCTGCCATTATTCAACTTCCACCAGACACCCAACCCTGAACATGTTGAATGCCTAAAATGCGTTTGTCAGACTAAAATCTTAAATCGGAAACGACACCTAAGTACAAATCCGAAGTTAGGGTTTTTAACACAGTTGAACAGAAACAACGTGCTTATTTTTCAGTTTCAAGTCTGTTCTAGGTAGTCATTTTCACTTAATTTTGATTTGCAAATTTCTCAATTAATAGATTTATTATATAATTATCTGCTTAATAAAAACAATTTTGGTCCAAATAAAAGAGTGTAAATCATCACAAAGGCATACAAGAACTGGAGGGTCTTCCAAGGATCAGAGTTGGGTCCTACTTTGTTATCTGTATAAATGGCCCGCGTAAGAGTGTCTTTTTTAAATTAACTTTTCCCCTGATTGTTTAAATACAAAATTATATGGTAACTGCTTAGAACTGTCGACCGTCACATCATCTTTAAAGTAATTTTTCTACTAATCTAATTGTCCTGAGGTCCTCCAACGGTCAGTGTTGGGTCCTACTCTGTTATCTTTATAAATGACCTATGTATTATTACAATATTATATCGATAAATGCTTGGTTCTATCGATCTTCACTCACTTCTGAAAGTAATTTTTCACAATTTTCAACTATTTTAATTGCCAGGATATTTAAGTCATTAAGTACATTCAAGAATAACTTTATTAGGAGGGCAAATATTTTCTTGCATTGATTTTGTTGAATTATCCGTCCAATAGAAATAATTTGTCCAAATAACCGTGTAAATGTCCAAAAACATATGTAAATCATCAAAATGGCACAAAAAATCTTGTGCCCTCCAAGGATCGGTGTTGGGTCCTACTTTGTTATTTTTTATAAATGACCTGTTTAAGGGGATTTCTTTTTTTTTAAATTAACCTTTTCTCTGATGTTTTAAATAAAATTTACATCAATAACTGCTTGGAGCTACCGACCATCACTTCATCCTTAAATTGATATTTCAAAATTTTCTACCAATTAAATTGCCGATATATTAAGACTTTGAGTTAAGTATAACATCAATAAGAAAGCAAATATTTTCATACTTTGGTACAACTAACTAATAATATTTCACAAACATGAACATTTCGATATCTTGGGCAACAGTTACACTATCAATGTTAAAAAATTTACTTTCGACTTTGCACCAGCATTAAAATAACTCTCATGAATCTGCGTTTATGAGGTTCATAAAGTAGTATTCAGAAGTTTACGTGATGAACTGGTGGACGTCGAGGTGACGGGTTCAACGATTTATTGTCCTTAATCATCGGGGATGAGAGGGGCGGGATGCTTTTATGTGGTGCTTATGCTTAAACTCGCAAACATCTCCCTGGTGTTACCATGTAACCATTCTTTTCTCTTTTACACAATGGCCTAATTTTCAATTCGACTGTAATCAATTTATAAATAACTTGACATTTTGAACACAATGCAAATAATTTAAAGGAAATTATTTTTATATTAAGTAGAAAATTGAAAGCGCAAAGGCCGATTTGTAGGATCAGGTTTCACTCCAAACATGGAAAACAATTGTGACGAAAATTTCGTCCTTTATTCAGCAGTGATTTCAAAGAAGGTAAGAATAAATAGGAGATGAAATCTGACGAAAGAGCTTGTTTTTGGTAACATTTGTCCAAAGACATTTAAAGCCGTGTTTAATAATTTCTATTTCATTAATTTAATATATTTATTACAACCTGTAATCTTATTTACGGTATGTAATGAGTTGAAATTACAAATGACATGGATCATTGTCGTGAGGGGAGCTAACAACCTTTATTATTATACTAGGTCGCGTGGCCATCTCCTCTTCAATCGTCTGGTAGGATTATAGGGGTGGTTTCTATTGGAACAAGATTGGGTAACTCCATTGGGGTGAGAGTGGGTTTATTGTGGAAAACGTTCTGTGAATTATTTTTTTGCAATGAGAGATTTTTTGCGCGAGAAGGATTTTGAGGTCACTGTAAAGAGTGATGTTGGGGGCGCAGTAACAAGCATTCACTAATCTTCACTAAGATTCTGAGGACATTGGATTGTAAGGAACACTTGGAAGTTGGAAGATTTAGCGGTGTTCCATAGCTTAAGTCCGTACGTCCAAAATAGGTTATAATATTTTCTTGTAGACTGTTTATTTTTGTTGAAACTTTAGATTTGCGTGACAGTAGAGTGGTCAAAAACGTTGACTTAGTGCCTGTCGTTTTAACCGTGCATTGGTTCCAGGTGTCTACTTGTAACCCAGGGTAGCGGACTGAGTCTGTTTTTGGGATGGGAGTATAATTGAGGATTACCGTATAAGGGGTTTTGCTTCAAACAATGAATGATATATCGGTGCTTTTGCTTTCATTGAGTTTCAGATGCTATTTGCAGGACATGTTCCTGGAGGTCCAACGAAGCACTTGTGGGATCGGGATCATAGAAGAGCACACCTGTGGCAAAGGATAAGAGAATGGTGAAGTCGGTAGCTTCGGTGTAGAGTAGGTAAAGAGGATCGGTCCACTATGCTGTCCAGAAGGTACTCACTCCTCCCAGAGGACAATAGTCGGGGTAGGCCGATCCTTGGACTCTGAACAATAGTTCGGTTAGGAAGGAACGACGATTCGATAGAGTATATTAGGAAGGATGCACTTGTAAAAGAAGCCTTCATGCCACACGCTGTCAACAGCTTGTGTCACGTCAAGAAAAGCTCCTTATTTTCACAGCATTCTTTGCCCACTAGTGGAGTGTTAAGGTCGAAAGCCAACTGATGGGCTAGGAGAAGGTTGGAAGATTTGAGTGTCGGGATTAATCGTTTAAGAAGTATCTTCTCGAATACTTTTGAGAAGAGAGGGAGTGACCGATTGGACGGTAGGAAGAAGCATTTCGGGAGGGTTTACAACTGGAAGCTGGGTAAAACCCAGTAAAATTCTCTTTATCTAAAGAAATCGATTCAGGGGTTCGATTTCTCGAAGATTAAATCGGCAGAGTCGTTGAATATGTTTAAATAAGTCGACATTTCAACACATATTGCTCATTTAATAGGAGCGATTGCGACACCTCAAATTTTCTAGTTTCTTTCACCGCTAGGCCAAATACCACTCAAATACCTCATCCTCTGGTCAAGTCCTTCTACTAATTCCGGATAATTTCTATTTTGCACTGGGTTTTTCTGGATTTCTCCCTGGGTCACGAGCGGTGAAGGTTGAGTAGGAAGAAGAAGCTATCTCTCTTATTTAAGCTTATTTAACCAGGAAGGAAGTTTCAATTAAGCCGGTGATTATTAATGCAAGGGTCTTCACTGAGCATCCTTTTTTTCAAGTTTTCGTTATTTCTTAATTGGTTAATTAGTCGGCTGCACTCGCCGGGAGGATCAGTTTGGCAAACCAAATGCGGATTTCTTTTTACTTTCGGATGCGACTAATTTGCTATTCCTGAACTATTAGCAATTTTCAAAGTTTTATTTACCAAATTTATGTTGTATGTCACTCATAAACTGGGCAAATGCGCGGATAAGTGATGTATTTAAAGTAATAGTAAATCCTGCCATAAGGAGGCCTTACCGCCAAATTGGATGTCGCAGACGATAGGTCAAACATCCTTATAATTCACTATTTTTCGTGGTCCGCTTGACAAATTAATAACATTCAATTAATTAAGGTTTTAAGTTGAGATAAAAAGTCAGTGTCACGAGCGGGATTCGAATTTTTATCTCAACTTAAAAACCAAAAATAGTGAATTTAATTGATTAAAATGAAGTACACCTCACTAAAGCTCTCCGTGGCCGTCTCATTTGTCGCCGAGAATCCAATCCGATTACACGACATTTGAAAAATGGCAAAAAGGAGGGAAAATTCAAAAGGTGGGGTTGAGATGGAAAGTTAGTGCCCGAGGGGATCGAAGTCACGATAGCTCAAGTGGTAGAGTAGCGGCGTATCAAGCCGAAGGTCGTGGGTTCGAATCCCGCTCGTGACACTGATTTTTTATCTCAACTTAAAAACCATAATTAATTGAACCTCCTTACAATATTTAATTTTTCAAATTGCTGTCAATTACAATTTAATTAGCTATGCCGGCCTTCGAACTCTGATCTCCCCGCGTCTAGGATAACAAACAGGTCTGGCTAATAGCTCTGCCAAAGCCAAAAAATATTAAAAAATCTCTGAACTCTTAGCAAGGTAAATAACGAGGCGGACGCCCTTCCTACTCGGCCACCGCCGTCCTGATATGATGAGTTAATAAATTTTGTATTCAATAAATGTTATTCAGTCGAATGAAAAGTATATACTTTATAAAAAATTGAATTACTGATAATTAATACCGATTTACATAAGCTCAAATCTGCACATGTGCATAATACGTACGTGGACAGAGTTGAGCCTACTTCTCGTAGCCCACCGGCAATTACATCTTTTGTAATTTACAATAAATCACCCACCTCGGATGTTGGTAGACTAGGGTCAGCCTGGTCTTATCAGTCCAGCTATCTAGGTTGGGCTCCAGTGGCTATCTACACCTAGGTCATTTCAGTTCCCAACGTCTTCACTGTAACTCTTAAATACATTCTTTCCTATTTCCATACTATGCCCAACTTAGAATGGTGAAGTAAGCGATCACCCTTTACACCTTTTATTATTTAATTTTCTCTACTTTTTATTATGTAATTAATTAAAATGAGCTTCGAGTGGGTACTTAATATTCCTCCATGGTCCCTCTCACACAATTCATTTACGCTAATAAATACATTCACTTTCAACACACAGGGGACCCAAAAATATCAATGCAATAAAACAACCATGTTTCCTTCAATACGAATAATCATTAAGGAATTAATTAAATCATTAAGGAATTTTTAAAATGAAAATGTTTACTTAGAACACACTTGTAAACTTAAAAATAGCACGTTGTTTGTGTTCAACTGTGTTAAAACCAGCTGAAAAAACTTTAATTTTTTATTTGGGACTTTTCTGGCCATCCTGGTCTGCTTGAGGTATTAATCTGAGACGCATTTTAAAGATTCAACGGTTTGTGGTGACTTTCTGGTGGAAGATGGATAATGGGAGCTGCAAGTCTGTGTTAAAAAGCGAGGATTAGCGGACCAAAATGGAAACAACCAAACTACTGGTTCATCAGTCGGCCCTCAAAAAAAAATTTCGTCTTAGATTTTAAACTTGTTTTGGGATTAAACGTCGTGAGACCCTTTGGGCATTAGAAGGCATGTGGATTAAAACATCAGGACTATGTTTGCTCACACAGGTGAAGTGGGTGAAAGAAAAGTAGAGAATCCATAAGATAAGGAAACTTCACTCTTCATGGCTCATTCAGAAGTCAAGTCTCGACATGCTTGTCTTGGCATTCGCCAAATAGCATGCCTATGCATCCACACATGCAGGGTTCGTACAACCCGCCAATTTGTGCGGAAACAGAGAATACGTATTGCCAGTGCCGTGTGAGTCCTCAATGTACTACCAATCGTGATGGAGAGCAGTGAAACTGTCATTGCTGCAGCTGCTGTTACTTTTTTGTGTAGTGGTTGACAAACACAGTTACAGAGTACTGTTGCCCCATCTTTCTTTCCATCCGTTCCCACGCATCGAAAACCTCGTTCCGACTTTTGTTATTCGGAAGAGAAGTGTTCCAATTATTGGTTCAGCTTGGTTCAGATCGAGGAACCCCAAAACTCCATGTTGGGCTATTCCTAACTGACAGAAACAACTCTACGATGTTCTTTCATGAAAACATCTATACTACTTAGGAATCTTTTATTATTAAAAAATAAATAGCAGTGTTGATTGGTGATTACAGTTGATATCCGTACAGTACCGTTGATTCCCGAATGTTTGGATGCTTCGAGTTCGGCGTCTTGACTACTTCACGAAAATTTGTGCACTTTGAAGCAGATAGGGAATTTGTCATTGCCAAAAAGCAATGAGGGAGCACCGAATAATGTTGATCGGCGAATAACCGAGCACCCTCCCCATTAGTCGGAAATCGGTGAGCAAAGGCTCGGCATTCGACAGTCCCGCAAATCTGAGCCACCTTTAGCCAATAAAAATAAAAGAACTGAGTTCCTCATAAAAGTAGAAATGAAGTGAGGTTGGCCTCAATGTAGATAACACACTTTGATAGGCTATAAATAGGTATATAATTTTTTCTGTGAGGTAGTCTGAAACCTTTAACTTTTCTTTCGAGTTCTCTTAAGTTTTACATTTATATATTACATTGATAGGCTAATTGTTGTGGTGGGACATGGAACTTTTTCGGTTAAGTTTTTCTTGGGATTCATATTACCCTGATTTATTAACAGTTCATCTATTTGAATTTCTATCGTACTCTAGTTTCTTTGTTGACCAGTAAATTTCTTTGAAGACAGACTCAGTTCCAACATTGGCAATTTGATTTGTTCTGATTGACTTTGTAGTAATAATTAAATTTGTTTTTTCATTCAGACCATGCCACAATCCAGATTATTAGTGATTATTGTTTTTCATTAAAATTAAAATATTTTCTGGAAAAATCTCGGCTCAGGATTTTTTTTAACCACCCTCAAAAAAGGCCAGCAAATAAGAAAAATTAAGCTGTTTTGATAATTTTAAACAATCATTTTTACATTTTGAAGGAAATATTAGTGTATATTGCAAGTCTTGTTACATAAGCTGACAAATTTGAAAAATTATGTTTTTCATTAAGAACTAGAATTTGTATTAGATCTCACAATTGTACATCACCTTGAATATTTACAATTTAATAATATACTACAATTTGTATAATGATCGGTCAAAACATATTTATTTATTTAAGTTGAAAGGGGGTGAAAGGTGTTTTTATTCCGTTTGTAAGTCAAAGTGAAAAAAATTACAATTTTATAGTTAGCAGTACTTATTATATTTTAAATATTTTAAAAAGAGGAAAGGGAAAAATCCTTTACGCACAAATGGTACACCTACACGGACAAGACAATAGTTGAATAATTGGTAGGATAGGTCTGCAGCAAAAGATCTTTTTAAATATTGATAAACAGAAACCATAAGAGGATTAAAAATACTGTGAAAGTGGTTTTCACACTATCAGAAAATTGAGTTTTTTAATCTTCAACTGTAAGGTCTTTCTTTGCAACGATTATCCGCCCATTGCCATCCGTTTTTTATATATTTACTTTCTACAATTTACTGGAAAACCGAAGTTAAAAAGCCTACAAGAACTTTCTCTCCATGTATCTGTAATTTAATTATTACGAGATCAGATTCAAGACATAACCGTCCGTTACGTCATCGAATATAAAGATTGCAGAAAAAGTCAATTCGGTCTAATTGGAAAACGTATACGGAATGAAAGATGAAAACCTGCCAAGTTGAGGGGTTTTGAAAGCCGATGGATATGCAGTTTGATGAAGAATTTCCTTACCTATGAAGACACCGATTGGAGGTGACCGCATCTTCGCATTGGCTGAAACAAAAGAATAACGATTAAAAAATAATTCTTGACTTCAGAAAAAATAATATAAATTTCAATACATACAACAGATACATGAAAAAATTTACTGGACTTTATTAGGCCAAATAAGTTTTTGTAGATGATGGATCGAAAAAACCAAAACATTTTGAAATTTTTTTTCAAACCGTTATATTCAAATAGATTGAAGATTGTAGAAAAAATATCTTAACTAAAGCCTCAATAATAATTACTGTTTTCAGTCTACTATTGAAAGCAAGAATTAGACAGATTTGAATAGGACAATTAGTATAAAAAAAGTTCAATTTGTTTCACAATCGCAATAGTCAAATTTAAAATAAAAAATTTCTTCTTCTGCCCGGGAACCTTTGCCAATTAGCGATGTGACGAACTGAATAAAGACGAGACGAACGTGGGAGCGCGAAGAGGATGAAAAGAAAAGGGTAGAAAGTGCTACAGGCTATTCAGCATCGGTAGTACTGCGTTCACCTTGACCCATTTCACCTCGCTCCGAGCCACTGCTGCAGAATTTCACTGTCCCGATCTTCCTCTTTTTAAGAGGCCGTTTACTATTTCGTCCTTCATATTTGCAATTTTATGATGATGCAACGTACGATCAATGAAAACGTTTTCGTGAAGGTACGGAACATAAGTACACTGATGAAACTCGATGGTTGTCTATCAATGTTTATTTTTAATTTGTGGGAGTTTGTGAGGCTACTTTATTGAATGATATGTAGAGTTGATGTTGCAGATTGTAATCACATAAAAGTCAAACAATTTCTCTCTCACTCACTCTCTCTCTCTCTCTTCCTTCCTTCCTCTATCTCACATACACACACCATCTATCTCTATCTCTTTTTCTTTCCATCACTCTTCCACTCTCTCTCTATTTTTCTCTTTGTCACTCTCTCCCACCCTCTCCCAAACCATATATAATATATGCACATCTATCTATCTCTATCTATCTGTCTCTCGCTTCTTCTTTCTGCACATATTTCACAGCATCTATCTCTTCAGTTCAATATTTTTGTCTCTCTCCCACTCTCTCTTCTCTCTGTCTATCCCAATTAATCTCCTTCCCTTTCTATTTCACTTTCTTTCTCTCTCTCTCTCTCTCTCTCTCTCTCTCTCTCTCTCTCTCTCTCTCTCTCCCTCCCTCCCTCCCTCCCTCCTTCTCTGTGCAATCTTTTTCTGTCTCAATCTCTCATCTATCTTTTTGCCTCTCTCCCTCTCTTTCTCTCTATCTATCTACTTCTCTCTTTCTCCCTCTCGGACTTTCTCTTTATCCCCTCTCTTTCTCTCTCTCTCTCTTTCTCCTTCTCTCTAGTAGATTTTAATCACATAAAAAGACAAACACACTCATAAACAATTTCTTATTCTCTCCAACTATTTCTTTGTCTCATATATCTAACTATCTGTCTGTCTATCTATCTATTACTCTCCTTCTCTTTGTACATTTGTTGTTTTGACTTTTCCTCTCTCTATCTCTCGCATCTATTTATCCCCCTCCTTCTATCTATGTACCCCGTCCCACCGACATAATGTAAGTGTTCTTTAGCAGCCTTTGTTGACTTTAATGTACATAGGTGTTTTATAATAAAAGCAAGTCATGTATTTACTTTGGCGTAGGAGGTGCAATATGTCCCCTCATCTATCGAGCTTTCTTTTTGTTTTCATGACATTAGACAGTTCCAAATGCAATGTTGAGATGTGCTTTATACGATTTCTTCGACCAATTTCCCACCAGTCTGGACCAAAAGTCCGTACGTAAATCTTACAGTCACTTTTCCTCCAGTGTTTTCAACCACATGTCCAAGTCATAATGGTACCGAATTGATAAACGTGTGAGCATAAAGGATGTGAAATGAAAAGGGTAGAAAGCAACATGGCCTATGTTCCTTGAGGTTTCAAGACAAAAAGATAAAAGACAAAGGTATTTTCCACACCTTCGCAGTGTGGTTTAAGACTTCACTCTTATGTACTAAAATAGACACATTTATTTCGTTTTCTAAACGAGTTCTTAAAACACTTTTTAACCATTTGTCTTCAGGCGATCATCCCACATGGCGGTCCAATTTACATACCAAAACGAGTTTTGCGTATATCTTTATTGCTTTATTTTCACTTATTAGCATGAATAATAGGGTAACTAATCCAGGAAAAATTACAACCCAATAAATTTTAATAAATTATTTATTGCGAATGTACAAGTTATTATTGAAAACTTTGCCCATTGAATTCACTTCATATTAATTGGTTCTTCTGTGGTAAGTAGGTCGTTATCGAAGTCAATTTAGTGTTGAACCTTGTACATATTTCAGCCAACGTTGAAACATTTTCGCAAAACCGAATGTTTGTCGCTTTGTGCTGAAACAATCGCTTTTCATTTCAGCTCAGCGATCGGGTTAATTGTCCGACTGCTTTCGAGCCGACTCACTTTCCCAGGTGGACGTCCATGGTATTTATCCGAATCAACAATTCACATTCGAGCGGCCAAGGCTTCTCGTGAAGAGCGGCTCGTTAAGTCTTTAACGCTTTTTAAAAAGCACGAGCTGACGGATTCTTATGTCTTACCTATATCGCGACCCTGACATTTTTCACCTTGGGGTGACATCCGCTTTTCCCACAGAATGTCAGAGTGGTCAGTTTTTCAAGGTTGGGTAACTATCGACTGGGAGAGTATGAAAGTAACACTCTAGTCCCTGGTGATTTACCGCTTTAGGGTGGTGGCACATAACAAAACCAATTATGAATGAAAATTCAAATACTTTTTTGGAGTCTGTGAGACCTCACCCGTTCTTCCTTCGCCAAAATTTGCTTGCGATGTATAACTTGGTGTATTTTTCCATTTAATTTTTAGAAATTATACACATTGGTGAATTATTAATTATTAATTTTGTATGCTCTCTATAAAACGATTATTTCTGCATATTACCATGCAATTCCAGTCTTTGTTTATCAAGATTGTTTTTATATATTCAAAATTCTACTATTCATCATCATCAAACATTGCACAAGTATACAAAATTTCATTGAATTTGATCTAGGGGTTCCGGATTAAATAGTACCAAAATAAAGCCAATTTCTCAATTAGATAAAGTTTGAAAAAGTAATCAAGTCTCGCCGATAGTTCCGCTTTCGTCAAAATTTCATAATGATGTATAACAATGTATAATCTTTCAATTTAATTTATAAAAATAATAAAACATTATTGACTTAATTTTTACGTTCTCTACAGAGACGGGTTTCTTGATCTACAGATTTCTTCCGGCGTTTTTACCAAGGATTTCCTTTCTTTTAAAAGTGGAAACATTTTCCTTACATATTTTCTAGTACTCAAAATCATAATCAAACATTGCACAAGTGCGTAAAATTTCTTTGAATTTTATCAAAAAGTTCTGGAGATAATGGTACCGAAATGAGGCCGAAATGTATGCACGTATCTAATAAGAATCAATTTATTTTCTTATACATTTTTTACAAATAATGACTTAATGATGATTTCAATGAGCCTTTTCCACCTTTTTTTAACTTTTTGTAATCGCTATAACATTAAATAATGTTTGCGTGTATAACTAACACTATACAGGGTGTCCTTTTTAGATGGCCCGGCTGAATTTCTCTTGTCGCTATAAAAAAATGCATGTTTGGTGTTTTTTTGTCTAGTTTCAAATTTTCACCTTTTTTGGAGAAAAATTATACAAGGTAACTCAGGCCTCATTTGAAGTACGACCCTACATCCTGACACATCATTTTGAAGTAAGGTTTACGCATTGCATTTTAAATTGGTCAAAAAATGACGAAGTTATGGCAAAGAGAAACCGGCAGCGTAATTTCGACGAGGAGCAAAATATTTTCCTAAATTTCCTGAATGGGAAGTTAGTGACCGAGGGGATCGAAGTCACGATAACTCAACTGGTAGAGTAGCGGCGTATCAAGCCGAAGGTCGTGGGTTCGAATCCCGCTCGTGCCATTGACTTTTTTATCTTAACTTAAAACCTTAATTAATTGAAAGATATTAATTGGTCAAGCGGACCACGAAAAATAGTGAATTTTCCTGAATATTCGTGAAAATCCGAATTCTTTTCTCTGAAATGTTGGAAGGGTTTTTCAAAAAAATAAAATCAGAGATAAACTCCGGACTGACAATTTTAAGCCGTATCGCACTCATCTTGGCATGGACTTCGGGACTCTGATTATGACAGGAAAAATTATACAGGGTACCTCAGGCCCACTTCAACTTGAAAATTTCAAATAAGACCCCTATCCATCCTGACATATCATTTTAAAGGAAGTTTCACGCTGAAAACAATGGAAACACTTCACAATTATGTGCCAGGACGTACAGGATCCCATTTGAAAATTTGATGAACTGGACCTTTATCCTTTATAAATTTTCTCCAAAAAAAGGAAAAAATTTGAAACTAGATTAAAAAATATTAAAAGCGTATTTTCGTTATTGGTTCAAGAGAAATTAAGCCGGGCTATCTAAAAAGGATACCCTGTATAGAAGTAAGTACAGTACTTCACATTTCACAAATTATAAATAAAACTTTAAAATTTGACCAAGAAGAGTATAACAAAAAGTAGAAGAATCGGAAGCCTTTAAAATTAAAAAAAAAATCGATATCTGAACCATAACTTTGTTTAAGCAAATTTCCAAAATTCAATTGCATTTGGCCAAGGGGTTCGAAAAATAATGGTCCATTAAATAACTAGCTGATAGAAAAAGGTTGGACAGTAAAAATCCTGGTTAAAATGGATAGATTTTTTATATTTTTAGAATTTAACTTATTGTTGGTACCACGATTGTACCACTACATATCCAATTTTTAGTGTTTAATTATAAAATTATAAAAGCCTGATAAAATTTACCCAAGCATGCATCAAAACGTTAGGTTTTCATCGAAAACCGACTGTTGCTTAACCGAATAATCCCAATGCTAAACATTGTCGGAACTCGATCGTCCAGTCATGATTATGATCAATTATTTTCGATGAATCACCGGGTAACAAGGCGGCTATTAACTGGCCGATAGGGAAACCGAGTCCTCGCGAGGGCCGAGACAAAGGAGATGAAGGGTCAACAGACGATCGATGGGTGAGAGTCACGGATCCGGGGAAAGTCGGAATCGAAAGTCAAAAACGGAAGTTTCGTCTGCCGAGGGGTTGCACCGGTTTTATGCATAAATTTCAACACGAGTATACTATTTCAAAATCCAAAAAGAAAAATCGTCCGAAAAAAAGCAAGAAATGTTGACGTTGTCGTGTGTTTTCCCACCTACTTGGACACTGGAGCGTGCTAGACGAGTCAACCGAAACGCGGCAGCGTTTGAAATATTTTCATTCTTCACTGCTATCAAAACAAGACCCACCCGATTCGCTGAAAGACTCCCATTGTTCTTAAAACAACAAAAGTCACCTCTGACTAGAAATCTTAACTCTCCCACTAATTCACGTAACTATATTGACATTATAGAGATCGACGTCTTATGCTGAGAGTTTTTTCTGAACCCTGAGCTGATCAATAATAAGAAAACTGGTTGCAAAAATTGTCATCCATCATTATTATTGGACATAAGTATTTACACCCACACCTCATAATTACGTCACTCCTTCCTTAAATTCTAGGAGCTCAGTTTATATTGCTAAGAAATTAATATTACATCAGTGTTATTGACCATCAAATTTTGTGTTTAAGATTGACAGTATATCGGGGTTCTGGTCAGTTAGCTATGATATATTTATCAATTGCCAAGCATTTGATCCATAATTGACCATCCACCAGGGTAATTCTGCAGTCATCGGAAGTATACTTGCATGTACTTTTATCCATTGACTAATCATTGTCTCTTTTGTAATTTATGCATCCACAATCCTTTCTGAATTAAGAAATTAATAGCTCCAATAAACATAATTCGTTGCATATTCCAAATTTAATGCTATTGTCTTATCTGCTCTAAGGATTGGATAAAATTAACAAGAATAAGGTGACTATTAGCCTGAAATATAGCATAGCTGGTCCTTGTAATATGTTATTGGTTGTCATAAGCAGACAACCAAGTAGCACCTGATCTAACAGATCTTAATTATCCTAACTCTAATTGTATGATTGCTGATAAGCTCAAATCTGCGAAAGTATGTAATTAGCGGTATACATAAATTCGGGTACAGAGTTGGGCCTATTACTTTTCCTAGTCCATAAGTAAATACAGAATTTAACAAAATAATGTAAATTTGGATTTAAATAACGCAAAATAATCAATGAATAACGTAATTTGTTATGCTAACTAATAAATAATACAGCTTAGATTATATTTTCATTCCTATCAACATTCAAGAGCAATGTTGATAGGTGGACCTCGGAGGATCTGATTCATAGAAGAGAGCTCATCCTCACCCGATTAAGAATAGGCCATGCGGAGTTGTCACAGGGACTTTTTTCGAGCCAAAGCCCGCGTATGGATCCGTCATGAAGATAAAGGTTGATAAATCCCACCATTTCCAAGGTGTATTCCGTATCCATACAGAGAGGGTCTAGGAATGCCACCCGACATGAAAATTATGCTTAAGCGCGGGAGCAACTGTTCGGATCCCCTGTTCCGATTTTTGGACGATTGTATGTATATGTACTCATAGTTCTGTGTACGTAACATGTGTGGAGAGTACATGGTTTAGAGAGCCTGATGGCGGAATGTTGAGTACCCCATCGACCCTCAATTTGATTATTTATATAATAATTGTCAAGGATAATGAAGGAATATCGAGTACTCCACCGCCATAGCTGAATGAACGGAATCTAGGAGCAGATTGAGTTGGGGCTGAAATGACCTAGCTATTGATAGCCCATGGAGCCCAATTTCGGTGGATGGATGTATAAGACCGAGGTCTTACATCCGGGGTAATTCAGTGCTAATTTTAAAAAAAGCTGGAATTGCCTGTGGAGAGCAAGAGTGATAGGCTCAGATCTGTGCAAGCGTGTATTTATGTACACGCGTGTGCAGATTTGAGCTTATATAAATCGGTAATCAGTAAAACCTAAGAAAAATTACTTTTGTTAATTAAACTTTAATTTATTAAACCTTCGTTAATAACAAACATAATTACTTTTAGCAATCTATTATGGGGCACCCATCTTACCCAGTACAAGCGAATCTGCTGAAATACCTAAATTGCTGTAACTGTTAATATTTGCCACAAAAAAATTCTGTCTAGATGTGGTTTATAACGAAGATTTATATATGCATCATGGCACTATGTATGTCATGGGTTATTTTCCCGCATTTTCCTCCTTGAAAACAATGAAAATTCCCTGTTGTTTAATAATTTGGATCTTGCCAACGCTAACAAGGAGATATCCGATTTTAATTATTTTCCTTTGTTGGAAGATTAGAAAAGTCGTACTGAAACTCCCGCCTTGATTAACGTTCCCTCTAGCCAGAAACAAGGCCAGCGGTTCATCATAAAAAGCATATTTACAATTGAGATTCAGTGAAAACTAGAATAATCGTAAATATAGAGGTTGATATCGCTTTCACGCTGATCCCGAGGATGAAAGCCGTAAGAATTGGGTCAAGAAGGTGAATATGCTAGGGACACGGTCGATCAAGGGCCGGCATAGCCGCGAATCCGCGATTAAGCACGATGCGTTCGAAAGTCGCGTTGCGCAACCGGGTGAAATGTTCCATTTTTAAGTGGACGACTCTATTTCGAGGGTTGAATAATCTCTCCTCGCCACCGCAAGTTTTTGAATCACGGAATTTTCGCCCGGAGATGTCATGATGCGCCCCTTCCGGGTGGTTGGCCCGATCATCCCGCCGGTTTCACAAGTAGGGCCGGCGATGGAATAGTTGAGAAAAAAGAATTATCACGCGATGATTTCTCCTCTGTCTTTCGTTTCGTTGCAATATCAAAAAAAGGCGATCTCTCGTTCATTAGATGCTCGAAACCAGAATTATTAAAAACCAGCGACAAGAAGGGACAACATTCTTGAAAGCCTCGAACGGACAACACGCTAATAATAAATAAAGTCGTTTTTTGTCAAATACAACGGTATAGAGGTTCGGGTTCGACACCCTGGAATTTTGCATTCGACAAAACGTATGGACACATAACGTCGTTATCCAAGGGTAGTTGGTCGATAAACCCTCCTATATAATAGAATTTGCTTTAGTTTAGTTTAGTTTACAGTTTTATTTCTCTTTTGGTAAAAGGCAATAAACTGTTGCTGTGTTCTGTCTGTATATTTCTGTTTCAATTTACTGAATACTGACAAGCGATAAACTCAAATTTGCACACGCATGTCGTGCATACATACATACACCCACCCGTCGACAATTACTCACGCCCTTATACACTACACATTCACGCTAATAAATACATCCACTTTCAACACTAAAATATCAATGCTATATAAAATATAACAGCCAAGATTCCATCAAGAATCGGAAGGAAGAAGAACTTCTAGCACTCTATAAGGATTGGAACGGGGGACCTAGATACTCGCTGCCGTACAACTGCATTTAAAGAGCTGCCTTCAATGTCAATCCCAAGAAGTTATCTTTCCCAGATACTCGCTGCCATGCACCACCACAATCGGAAGGCATTCCTGTACGTTCTTTATATGGAATCAAGGAATGGCAGCCATCAATTAGGTGGGACACGTCGAGCAACCTTTCTCTACAGGCCTTTAATCAGGTGAAGATGACCACCCTTCTTCTACGGGTCAGATCCTCCGAGGGCCACTTACCTACACTGCTCTTGATACAGAGCTTCTCTGCCCATCCAGCCCAACATCCCCGCTACTTTCTTTTCGTATGATTTTTATTGCATTTTTATCGTCCCCGCCGGTCGCGGTGGTTGGGACGTACGGACCGTAGCCTCCTCGTCCGTCTTCGTTACACTCCAGACCTATGTTTTGGGGTACCCAGACAACCTCCTCCGTTTTGCGGAGATGCTCATGATATTTCTTCAAAATGAGCAGAACGAGAGAGTCGATGTAGAACCTTTCCGAAGTTCTAGTGGCTGCACTCCCAGCTCGCAACACAGGCTGGCTAAAGCCAAAGGGATTGTTCTAAACACGCCGCTAGAAGTGCCTAACTTGCTTCTGCAGGCGCAAGTTTCGGGTTGAAAAATAATGCAACCAAAAATGTTGGGCACTTAATGTCAGGGGGTTTCAGAATGTCTCCCTAACCGCAATTTACAAAATATTATACCTTATAATATTAATATTTTGATTAAAACTGTTGACAAAATTATAATAATTTTTTTTTAAATAATCCGCCGAATCATATTTAACAGAAGCAGCAAAATCGAACAATAATACAGGAAAAATGGAATTCCTGAGTCACATGTAATTCCTAAGAGAACTGTTAGAAACTCTATAATACAAATTTTCAAAAACCACATCCTGTGGAATTATAGAAAACTGTAACAAAGTCTATCAATAATACAGTGAAAAGGGAAAGACTAATTGTAAATTAATGATTGTCGCTCTACTCTGTTAAATTAAAATTTTGAATGCGGTATTTTACACCAACTAACTAGTTTACAACCACACTAATATAATGATCGACAAACTCATCAATAAAGGGAAACCCTGAGCCATTACTAAATGTTGTGTTCTCATATTCTTGTATTATTTCTAATTTTGACTAGAAATAGACCATGAAAACAGGCTGGAATAACATGGCTAAAATGTGATATTTTTAACAGACCTATTCAAACAAGTATTCAGTGGAAGGAAAAGTAAATAAGTAAAGTAATTCCTATTATACAGGAGGGCTTAACACCGATTGAAATCAAACTACTTTACAAATACTTCTTTCAAACAATTTTCAATTAAAAAGCAATGGGCTTTATCCGGATTAGAACCCAATCCCGCTAGCGTGGCAAAACTAGTCGGACGTCGTAACCATTTGGCCACCGCGTCCCCCTAGTAAAAGTATAAATGACAACAGCAATACAGCAGTGTCAAATATGTATTGTTACATTTTTCTATGTTATCTGTTATGGTGATGAGCTTGAAGTTTATAATGACAGAACATCACAATCGCATTGAACATCATCTCAGTTATTAAGAAGTCAATCATCCAAGTCACAAACCAAAAAAAAATCGTAAAAAATTAATATTTGTCTTGGTTAGGATCGTTCATTTTTATTTTTTACTTAGAAGGAAACCGCCAATACAAAGACGTACTTGCCGATATATTGACGAAAGAACCAAGAAAATGAGAAAAAACGAGTACTCCACCGTAATTAAGAGTAATCAGAATGATTGCACACAGGTGTCAATGTATTATAGAATGTAGTTAGTTTTAGGCTAGATTATATTTTGCATGCGTAGGGGGTGAAATGTCCTAGCTGTCGAAAGCTGTTGGGAATCTAACATCTCCTGGGCATCTGGCCTAAAGAAGATAGGAACGACCCAGGGGCATAACGGAATAGGCGAACTCCCCTCAGATATAGACCATAATAGGTCAACACATCGGGCATGACAATCCTTCGGGTCCAAAGTCTAATAAGAAAAAAGAAAAACGGAGGATAATAAGTAATGAAAAATAAGTCTTGCATCATAAGCTACTGTAATTAGGTCTGTTATTCGTTGATCACTTCTTAAGGGATGCTTCTGCTAGGGAGGAAACGACTTACTGGCAAGAAATTCACCAAATGGGTCAATTCATTTGATCGAAGGAAGGTCCCCGTCCTTTTCAGAACAAAGAGCTTGTATTTCAATACAGAATGTGGATAAATTAAAAGAGCTTAACTATTCCCAGCACCAAGATTATGCTCTTGATATTTCCCATATAACCTGCATACGTGAACTTTAGTCCTTATCAATCTGCCTATGCTCGCTTTGTTGGTCTGGGAGACGCGTTCCGGCATTTCGCATCTTCAGTGTGTCTTTGTACATTTTTTCATAACTTTAAACATCTAAATTTCTAATTTGGTCGTTACCGATCCTCCTGGTCTGTTGATACTCGCTCAATTGGTCTCTCAGATATTTTTCGTCATTTTTTGGGTCTGTGTTATTTTTATGAAGTCGTCACTTTTATAAGGTCCTGAGGAGTGGAACGTGTATGTCAAAGTTAAGTTGTTCTTTTTTTTATTGATCCAGTTGGTCTTATCCTATACTCTTCTTATTTTTCAGTTGGTTTGTTTTAAGTGGCGTATATAATACGTGAAACAACCCCTTTTCATTTTCACAGTGATGACTCTGCCAGCATTTTCGACTTATTATTTCAGAATTGAATGACCTCATAAATTATTAATCCAGAGCGGCTGTCAATAGGTAACTTTCTACATAATGTTTAGAATTTAGTGACCACTAATTAATGATTATTTGGAGATCGTGAGATGCTTGTGTAATGTAGGTTTAGTTTTCTAAAAAATTTCTTTATCGTGCCAACGTTTCGATCTTTATTGAGATCATCTTCAGGGCCTGGGATTTACAAACATTGTTTACATATTACAATTACATTTTGGATGTGGAAAAGTGAATTTNAAGATGATCTCAATAAAGATCGAAACGTTGGCACGATAAAGAAAATGTTTTTCTGAAACCTAAATCACACCAGACCGCATCTCACGATTTCTAAATAAATATTTTAGGTTAATGCAAAGTATGTACTCACTCAAAGTGGGTGTTTTTTGTGTAGATGTGTCATGGTTCTGTGTCGTGTTGAGAGTGTTATAAGGATATAAATGTTTTTTGTTTATATATGTTTGATTTTGAAGGATTGGGGAAGGAAGTAGGGATAAAACTTCATTTTTCTATGGGGAGTCGGCTTGGGAAAAAAGGGTAATGGTTTGTCGTTCGGACTTAGTTATCTTTACAGGATTATTTCAGGATAAATTGTTACTGATTTAGACTATGTAGAAATTGTTTGATGTGTTGAGTCTAATGATTATTTTATATGTTGTATTATATAATTTGTGTGCTATGGTTACCGAATTTGATTAATGATATTAAAGTAGCTGCGACTGAATTTACTTGTGTCTGTTCTGTAATTGATGCAGTGTTTATCTCTGTTGATGTAAACCATTTCTAAAAACTTACGTTTATGTTTCTTTTGTTTTGTGTTTAATATTTTTAGATTGCTGAAGTCGAAATTGTGTTAGTGTTCAAAATGGTGGGTAGGCAGTGTTGTAGGATTTTGTTTGGGTTTTTCGCAATCATAGCTGTGTTGTTTTACCCTCTTATCCAGATATTGGGATGTAATTCGATGTAAGTTGCCGGACAATTTATACTATTTTGTAAATTACATCAAACTTTAGGTGTGCAGTTTTTCATTTTGAAAACAAAAGTGTGTGAATTGTTTAATAGTTTTTAAGCGCTATTTTAAAGTTATCATAAGAAAGAAATGTGTAATTTGTGGGATGGGCTGTGAACGAATGGCATGGAAATGTATGTTTGATAGAATTGATGTAGTGTTATCAGTGATGTAGATGGTGTTAGTGTTGAGTTGTAGTTGTTGATTATTCTGTTAGTTATGTGTTTAGGGTAGTGATTGTTATGTAGGATATGTTTGTATATTTTTGTTCTTCAGGTGAAAAGATTTATTGGCTCAGGGTAATAATTCTGTGAAGTAGCCCTTTTACCGTGTTTATTATTCTATGAAGGGAATGGTGCGATGTAAAATTGAGGTAGCGATCTGTGTTTGTAGGTTTTTGATACCAATCTGTGATTAATATGCCATATACATATATAATGCCAATTATTGAGAATGTAAATATCCGAAGAAGAAAAAAAATTGACTTGGGAGCAACACTGCAGTATTTGATACAGAAACGAGACTAGTCTGGCCAGAATAAACAAAGAAAATTAAGCTTTCTTTTGTTTATTTGCAGTTTATTATAAAATTGTTTATATGTGCATAGAATGATATATGTAATTATTAATGAATCAGAGATTTACTAATCGAATTAATCCAACCCACGACAGTCTTACCTTTAATCTATTCTTATGCAGTGATTATCTCTGTAGTACTAAATTTTATAGCAATTCTATTAATACATTAGTCAAGTCAACAGATTAACTTACACTTTCTTAGATCATTAAATTATTTTCAGAGTTTTTTAAAGTATTATATCAAATCTCGTAGAAAATTGTAAAAAATCGTATCGCGTGGTTAAAACGTAAGAAAAGAAAGTAAATGCAAATCTCTCCTTGTGTTAAAACACATAAAGTTAAATTGTGCCGGTTAGTATTGTTTAAAAATCGTAAAACCATTCCCGTTAAGTAACTTTATTTTTCAAGGAACGTTTACGTAATTTTTCGTCTCTATATTTCTTCCTCATCTTCTGTAGAAATTTAGCAAGTAGTTTAAGTTATAAAACATGTTTTTAAATTTTCTGTTTTTTCTCTTGTCTAAACATGCCGGTTCAATATGGCCGTTAAGCCGCGAACGATCCAAAGCCGTGAGACATCGCGTCCTGTCAAGCCGATGGTCCGAAAGCCGTGAAACCGGTTGTGACAACGACGCAGCGAAATTATCGGACGGGGACGCCCGAACCGGTCCGGTGCGTGCTAAACGCTCTTTTCCGCAGCATGTCCCGTTCCTGCTTTCACACAAGGTCAGCCAAGGTCGAAAATCCCTTGGGCTTTACTTTCTTCGACCCCTGCGACCCGCGGTTTCATAACGTCACCCCCTTCCTGCAATCCGATGCCCACATGTAATAATTCAGTTGAGTATATTCTTCAAAAATAAAACTATATTGTATAATAAACTTAAGAAAATAAATCCATTTTGTCATTATATTACTAGTGCTTGCTAAGAAGATTAGAAAAACCAACTTGATAAGGTTTATTCTTTGCAATACCTTACTACAACTATTATTGGCATAATATGTCTTTGATCTACAAGAATGCACGATTGGAATGTGGATAAAATTAGAGATGAATTACAGACATAAATAAACAATGTCCTCGCATTTCCCTTGAAAGGATAACAGGTTAGGATAATAAGTTTAATCGTTATTATCGTTTCATTATAGTTTGAAGGGTAAGACTAATCGGTAAATCGGATCAGATCACTAATCAATAATTCCCTGAAAAAAAAAACAAAAAAAAACGAGTTCTTATTTACAAAGAATAACACCCGACCCATTCCAAGAGAACAATATCAAAAATATGCCTAATTGGAACTTAGGTCTAGGTAAAGCAATGAAGGTATTCTAGTTTAAATTCTAAAACAGATAATGTGGAAGCCTACAATGGTCGTGGTTTGGATAGTTTTTTGAGATACGACCTTTGACCAAAAAGAACTGTATACCTCCAACATCAACCAATGACAACTCTTTAAGGAAGTTATGGAATAAAATCCCCATCAAACTATCAACTATACATCTTTACACTAGTAGAATGACACTAAAAATTAATCAGAAACATTGCGAAGCTCTATGTTATGTTGGTTCTGTATGTAAGTTGAATAAGGTTTTAGGTTAAAAGGAGTCTGTCTTACCGCGTCCACTATTGGTCTATCCGAAACCTTTTTTTTTATTTATTAATAATGCTTTATTAATACAAAATGTTTACAAAACAAAACAAAATATATGCCATAACATAAAATAACGGCATGGATAAAAACCGTCTGCCAGATGTTGACCATCAAAGCCATAACCATAAAAAAATAAAAATAAAAATAAAATAATAATAATCATAATAATACAATGATATTAAATTAAAAAGGAAAAGGACTATTGATCATAATTGAATTCTCTAATTAGATCATGACGATACGACCAATCCTTTCGTGCGAATCTGATCAATTGCAGACTGTTCCTACCATTAAGGAATTTAATTATGTGGGTTCTGCTGAGCCTGCTGTAACCTGTGTGGGGATATCTAAATTCCGAAAGGATGGGACATACACCCAAGAAATGGATCACCTTTCTCTGAGGTTACAAAGAGCACAGAAGGATAACTCTCTTTCTCGCCACTCCTCTGGTACACAACAATGGGTAATTTTTATTACACCCAATATCTGTCAGATCCTTGATGCAATACTAAACGGTTCTAGATTTAATACCGATGAGGTAGTTGCTTCAAGTTCCACTTGGCTGTCAGAGTAGATGTTCTTTGGTTTGTTATACCTAGACTTTTGATCTCCATGGCACAGTCACCACGTGAAAGACAGTGGCATGTTCCCGAACGGTTTTGATTTATTTCCATACACACCTGACCCATACTCGATCATAAAGCCCTATCATACATCCCAGATATTCTGCCTTCTTCCCAGTCCCTCTATTGGGCCAGAACCAAACAACGCTTTCAAGAAAATGAAAATTGTTTCTGCAAAAAGCATATAATACCCTAAATAAGGGAATCTGTTGACTACTTTTTGACATCCAAGGCACCCATTCAATAGCCAGTTTCCGCCAGTAAACCAGTGGCAAATTCCCCAAGGCTTGTATGAAATCTATTATTTAGTTTATTCCCATAGGTACGAGCTCCTGATTAGAACCTCATCTACCTGAAGTTCCTTCCGAAGTTCTAATAATAAATTTGCTCGTTTACATAGTGTAAGTTATTGCGGAGCCTGAACAGTGGTTAAGCTAGTTAAATGACTGCATCTGAAGATCAAGAGACTGAGTCTGCAAAAAATGCGCCATTATGCACCGCATAACATTCCTCCCAAAATGGATCGTGTATGCCAATCCATGTTTGGTCAGTGATTTAGAAGTCGATCAACCAGATCACATACCCAAACAGAATCAATAATTTGAAAATATCAATAATGATTGTATGATCTTTCATTTGTTGAGTTCATTTCTTTTATACCTAGAGATAACAAAAAACTCAACGACGTCCTGCACAAGAAATTGAACAAAGAACTCGGAATGAAAGAAATTTTGATAAATAAACAGGACCTCGGGGTTCAATAGAGATTGTATTCAACAAAACCAGCTTGGCTATGAAATCCTAGTATATCTTGTCTATTCTCCTGATTAGAAAATTATCCTCCTAATTATCAAAAATCTAGTTGAAAAAGCTCGTCAATATTTCATTACACGTCCTGTTCAAAACAAAGGCCATTTCAACTGCGTAGATCTAATATTTCAAAGCAATTCCGTAGTTTTTATATAAAAAATAAACATAATTGTTTAAATTTATGTTAGGTAAAACAATCCGCTGTCAATGTTGAAAGTAGTTACGTATGATAATTGCGAAATTGCCGATTCATTCATAGATTAACAGGAGACAACAAAACAGGAGATGAGACCCGAATATACCCGTACTTTTCTCGATAGAAAATTGTCGGTTACCGAAAATTACAGGAGATAAAATGGTTTGGAAGATCGTAGGACACAGTTGGATGAAAGATCGGCCCCGAGGATCGGTGATTTGCGAATTTACGAGGCGCGAGCGTCACGAATCTCTGATAACGACGTCGAGTCGTCGTCCACTCGGACTTCCAGGAGCCGCGGAAGCGTTCAAATTTTCGATACCGTTTCCAGACTAGGCCAATTACGTCAAACGGCTCGTAACTCTTTCAACTCTCACCTCGGCCCCCTTTTTTGAAAGCGAGCGTTCTCATCTTTTACACGTAATCCACGTACGTTTTATGCATCGTTAAAAGAAAAAAATAAATCGTAACTGCCTTTCGAACCGAGATACACATCCTACACATTTTTCCCTTCTTCCGGATTTAAATAAATGTTATGTTTATTTTTTCAAATGTGTTCAGTTAAAAAATCCTTGTTCATTTTAGTTTTTATTCGTACAGTGATAGTACCGTAAATATAATTAAAAAGTTCAATTAATTAAGGTTTTTAGTTGAGATAAAAAAAAGTCAGTGTCACGAGCGGGATTCGAACCCACGACCTTCGGCTCTCTCTCTCTCTCTCTCTCTCTCTCTCTCTCTCTCTCTCTCTTCAGTTAAAATAAAAGCTTAACCTCCTTTCGAACTGACATAAAAATAGTACACATTTTTCCCCTTCTTATTTTTATATTTTATTTTTATTATTTATTTCTATTTAGTACTTTTATTTCTAAAAATTCTGTGGCTAGTGTTCAGTTATAGCAGCATTATACAAAGATTTTATTTTTAATTAAGAAAAAATCCTAGCTCATTTTAGTTTTTATTTGCACAATCCAAGTACCATAAATATAATTAAAAAGGATTAAAAACGTGTGAGATGAACTGAAACAATGGGGATTATGTGCAAGACAAAAATATGTATTTGCATCTGCACATTCTCCTCTCTCACTCTTTTTGTCTCTCTCTCTCTCTCTCTCTCTCTCTCTTCCTCTCTTCTCTTTCTCTCTCTTTTTGCTTTTTCTTTCTCTCTCTTTTTGCGTTTTCTTTCTCTCTCTTTTTGCTTTTTCTTTCTCTCTCCTATTTTACTCCCATTCTCTCCCTCCTTTCTTTATTCACTTCTTTCTTCTCAATCCCCCTCTCGTTTTTTTCTCTTTTTATCGTTCTTTTCAATCTCTTTCTCTCCTCTTATTCTCTTATTTTTCTCTCCCCCTCTCTCACTCTCTCTCACTCACTCATTCTCTATTTATTCACTTAAAATAAAAACTTCGAAAATCTTTAACTCAATGCCGAAACATAGTTTATAATGCCAGAGCATCAACAATGACCATATATCGCTGATTGGTTGAAGCGTCGAACACGTCGGGAAATGATAGAACCACGGCAGTCTCTCTTAGATATTTTCTCAGGTCGGAAGTTGTTCTTTATGTAAAGAAATTTGCGGACTTGAGCCATTAACTTGGATTCACCACTTTCCCAAACTAGTTTTGACGACTTCGCATCATACTTTTTTTTCAACGCCAGTGAGCCTTTTTGTTGTTTTTATTAATGAATGGCTAATTTATACAATTATAATCAGAGTCTTTATTTTTAATTCCTTTGCCACTATTCTTCGGACGGGGAAAGATCCACAAGAATTATGTCTTAATTTGGTTTGGCCTGTCAGTAACACGACATAGTCCGTCATAAGTTCCAATACAAAGAGTAAAATCAGATTCAATGTAAAATTTAAAGAATACTTACTAAGTAAGTACGTTTGAAGATAATATAATAAAATTAGCATTTTCCTTATTTAAATCGTAAGATTGTTCTAATTTTAGGAGATTCCTAATCTAGGTTTTAAAAATCTTAAGAAAAATCTATACCTAATTTTGTTTACATAACTTGCATTATACTTACTTATTTATCTTTAACAATACTTAACCAAATTCTAGTCATTATTTTTAATTATTTACTATTACTATTTTAATAAATAAATCGTTCATCAATCCATCAATTTCTCACCTTTTCTCATTGCTTCTCTCTTTCTCAATCTTCTTTAACACTCACTTCTCTCTCTCTCTCTCACAATCTGTCTCACATCGTTTTCCTATCTCACTCACTTCTCTCTTTCTCTACCTTCTTTCTCGCTTTTTTCTCTCCTCATCTTTCTCTCTTCCTCTCTCTCTCTCTCTCTCTCTCTCTCTCTCTCTCGCTTATTCTCTCTGTATATCGCTCTCCTCTCTCAGCAACCTCTTCCGGTCAGAATCTTTTTTCACACTCTTTTCTCTCTCCCTCTCTCTCTCTTTCCTATCTCTCATTTTGTCATATTTTTCTCCCTCCTCTATCTCTATATTTAACTCACATCTCTCTTTATCAATCATCTTTCCATTTCACTTTACTTTTTCTCAATTTTTCACTTTCTCTCTTTTTTATCATTCTCGCTTATTCTCTCTCTTACTCACTCTCCCTCTCCTCTCTGACCCACTTCTCTCTTTCTCCATCTTCTTTCTCACTCTTTTCTATCTTTTTCTCTCCCCTCTCTTTCATTTTGTTATCTTTTTCTCTCGCCTCTATCTCTCTGTCTTTCGTTCTTCTCCCACTTCTCTCTTTTTGAATCTTATTTCCATCTTACTTTTCTTTTTCTCAATTTTTCGCTCTCATTCTCTCCCTTTCTCTCTCTCTCTCTCTCTCTCTCTCTCTCTCTCTCTCTCTTTCTCTCTCTCACTCATTTTTTCACCCTTCTCTCTTTTGCTCTTGCCTTAGTCATTGGCGTTTAAGTGTGTAAGTGACGGGTAGAATATCGAGACCAGTAAATCAGGATATGCGGAAAGAGTTTCATAGTACTTCTTGTGACTGGTTTTTACGATGTTGACCAAAAGGAATATCGAGATAGAGCGAGGTCTGATACTAGAATAATAATGACTCCGATAACATTTCATTGAATCTGTTTGAATTATTTTTGATCAAATTGGTCTAATGGCTTCAATAAAAATGCCGGCATCCTTCAAAGAGACACGATTGACAAAATAATACATAGTACAACAAATGAAGGTGAAATAACGTAAACGCTTCCAACAGGCCAAACCAGCCAGAGTAGGTAGACCAGAATGATCACCAAACGGCCATATTTCAAAATTTTGACAAAGAAACGAGATACATTTTTTTTTATCAAAGTACAACTGCAGTGTCTAAGCAAATTTTGCACGTTACTGCTGAATGAAGGAAATTAGTTTGATCTACATGTTGATGAAAAACGCTGGTAGTTGATTTGGAGTTTTTTACTGCCACTGGTTCTTATTAGGCTCGTTTTCACTTCAGCAAGCAAGATGTTTAGTTACTATCAAATATTGATCTGAGTACAATTTTTGAATGTAGAGATGTTCCATTCAGGAAGAAACGAGTGAGACATTTTCAACATGAAGGGACAAAAGTCACATTGCAAAATACGAATTCTTTGATTTCTTACTGTCACCCAATACGTTACTGACTGTGCTTTAAACGAGACAAGAACTATTTTCTTCAATGGAGCAGTTCCCAATAATGACATCCAGTTTCGATCGCTCACACAACAAAACGATATTTCAGATCAGTGAGATCGCATCTTCCGGTCTTCTCCAATTATAGTGAAAGTGAAATACGTCTGTCAAATAAATTAGAGATAATATTTTACATCATATGGTTCCATGAATGAATGCCACCCGGTGAATGGACATCCTAGCCTGTAGAAGAGAACGTAGTTTAACCATCCCTGACCACTTATTTCTTCCTTTTGGTTTTGTTGTGGATGACTATTCGTTTGTCAATTTCATACTGTCGACCAGAATTGTATAAGATTAAGCGTTGTTCGTGAATTATTTAACACAACGAGAATTAAATTGGGTTGTTACATGAGTTTATTTTTTAAGGTGAGTCGCTCTTATATTTTACAATTGGTAGTTTACTGTGTGTCGAAAATATGAGTGTTAAGTAGGTAGGGGTACAAAATGCCTTCATATTCATTTAAAGAAAAATTAATAAAATATCCAAAGATTACTTATAATTAATTTCTTAATTTTTCATGTTTATGGGTCGGACTTACTTGTCTGAAAAAAATCGGAATGTCTTAACATACATTATCTTTTATAAATTATTTACCTTAATTCCTGAAGGTTTTATACAAGGAATAACGAAATGAAGTAGTCAGGTACAAAGTAGCAAATTTATTGTTTGAGTTTTGTTCAATTGATGAGAAAAATCAGAGATATATTCTCGTTTGTAAATTCTACTAGGTTTTTCACAAAGAAGAGTACTTTACTGTAAGTACATAAAGTAGGAAATGTAAGTAGATATTCAGGGGTACAAAATCACATCATGTTCATTGTTTCGAACTCTGAGAAAAATAAGAATCTCATGAAATACATTCTGTTGCTCAGTTATTAACCAGCAGCAGCATTAGGTACATAATAACTACCTTAATGCTTACTATTTGTATTTACTTCTTCGTTAACTGAGAAAAGTCAGAATACTTTAGAATAAATTATGTTTCTACTCGATTAAACATTATCCCTTTCAATATTTTTACAAGAAACAATAAGTTTCTGTTTCTCAAAAGTAAGGTAGAAAATGTTTTAAAATTCTCTACAAAGTAGCAAATTCATTGTTTGGAGTTATTTGTTCAGTTGCTGAGAAAAATCAGAGATATATTCTCGTTTGTAAATTATATTTTTTCCTGAACGTTTTTCACAAAGAGTACTTTACTGTAAGTACATAAAGTAGGAAATGTAAGTAGATATTCAGGGGTACAAAATCACATCATGTTCATTGTTTCGAACACTGAGAAAAATCAGAATATCATAAAATACATGTTGATGCTCAGTTATTAACCAGCAGCAGCATTAGGTACATAATAACTCCCTTAATGGTTATTGTTCGTATTTACTTCTTCGTTAACTGAGAATAGTCAGAATACTTTAGAATAAATTATGTTGGGGACGTCAGTGGCCGCAACGGTTTAGGCGCTCATCACTGAAAAGTAAAGGTCCCGGGTTCGAATCCAGCGGCCCTGCATTCGAACTGGACATACTTACAAATGGGCTTTTTTTTCAAAAGCACCGGCATCCCGAGGGTTGATAAAACCTCTGCTGTTGCGAACCCTCGTTAAAAAAAAATTATGTTTCTACTAGATTAAACATTATCCCTTTCAATATTTTTACAAGAAACAATAAGTATCTCTTTCTCAAGAGTAAGGTAGAAAATGTTTTAAAATTCACTACAAAGTAGCAAATTCATTGTTTGGAGTTATTTGTTCAGTTGCTGATAAAAATCAGAGATATATTTTCGTTTGTAAATTATATTTTTTCCTACCCAACCAAGGGCTAGGCAGTGGAGCCAACAGGATCTCTCTCGATTTTTAAAATTTGGACCCTATCGCGCAATGCTTATTCGAGGAGGGGTGGTGTCCAGTCACCGACGACACCTCCTCAAGCTCACCGTGGATATCTGGATCCCAGAGTCCCGAGTGGCCCCCCCCCCAACCCAGCCCCGGACCGACCCGCAACCGAGGACCCCGATGGCCCGCCCGACCGCGAGCCCCGCCACACCAACCGCAATTTTATTTATTAGTTCGTTTTAACTAGGAAGTTTAATATGTTAATATCTATGTAAGGTGAATTATTGTTCAGTAAACTATGTATTGTTGGGAGTTTGGTAGTGGGATCTAGCAGAGGAATATAAGGGGCACTCAATTAAAATGTGGATTATAATGATAGGAGATTTACAAGTTGGACATGTGGGTTTGGGATTTTTTTCGAGGAGGTAACTATGGTTGAGCCGGGAATGACCGATTCGTAGACGGGTTAACAGTGCCTCTTGTTGTGTAAAGTAAGCGTCTCTAAGTAGATACAAATAAGGTAGAAAATGTTTTAAAATTCATTTACTGACAACAATCAAAATATCTTAAGATAATTTGTTACTAAATCAATCAATTTTATCATTTAATCAGTTTTGTGTTTTATTGCATATTGTTGCTTTGTACAAAGAAATTATCATCTTTTAAATGTAATTGTAGCAGGCCTTCGAGTTAAGCGTTCATTCACTGGATGATTCGCTCTACTTATCAACGATTTCTGTAAACGTCAAATTGCAAGATAAATAATAAAAAAGGTATTTTTTATTGTAGGGTTTTAAAAGAAAATCGACACACGTTACTCAAACAGTATAAAAAGCATTATCGAGTGTTGCATGATACAATGACTCGCTATGATGACATGTAAATGCTTTATGTTTCGGTGTATCGGGTATGCAATTATGTCATTAACAATGGGGCTCGGTGAATGGAGGGATGGGGTAAAATTCTTTCACATTCCGTCCAGTCACGATCCGCTTAAATGTCCATATAAAATCCAGCCGGTCGTTTACCTGGACGGCGATAAACAACGCGAACCGAAGTACTGTGCATGTTGCCTCAATAACAAGTGATGAAATGGCATTTGGCGTAGATACAATGAAGTACTATTTAGATTAATTTATTTTTAATCTTATTCTTAAATATCTTGAGTTGGCTTATCCGTCGGATTCAGTTGACATTGGTACAACAAACTCTAGCGGTTTTGATGATTTCCTTACTAATTATAACTGAATGGTTATTCAGATATCGTGAGATGCGGTCGGGTGTGATGTAGGTTTCAGAAAAACATTTTCTTTATCGTGCCAACGTTTCGATCTTTTATTGAGATCATCTTCAGGGCTCAAAGTGTTTGTCTTCTGTGTAATTGTGCCATCCTTGCGTGTCGTGTTGAAAGTGCATAACTGAATGCTTTAAAAAATAGATACACAATGGTTTTATCTCTCACAATGAAGCTTTTAAATATGTATATAAAAGGGAAAAAACGTTTCTCATGCCATTAAATTTATGAGATTAATGTAAATGTACCATATAAGTAATATCAGTCCTCATAGGAAAAATTGTAATAGATGTGGCAGTAGGGTACAGTGTAATGTATAAGTTCCCGGCGTACCTTGTTATGCCGGTACACTACCTAAATAAACTGTACTTTAGAGTCTCCATGAATGAAGCTTAAGGGTTGTCACAAGGATCCATCTTGGGGTCCTGTCTTCACATTCTTCCTGAACGCAATGCCCAAAATTAAAACATGTCGATCAGCGCTATGCACAGACGACATTGCGCTGCTAACTTCCTTGCAAATAGACTGAACAGTGAAAGTTTTAAAAAATGTCGTTTTTGTAAAAAGTTGAAACTAATGATTAACTAATCAAAATGTGAAGCGATTCTGTTCACATAGAAGCGCCCCGTTATAAGAGAAAAGGTTAACTTCAATGGCACTGTCACCCCATGGTCCGAAAAGTTTACCTACCTGAGAGTTAATCTGGACAGAAGTAGGGATGGCAATCTCTAATCTTATATCGATATATAGGTTTTACAATATATCGAAAACTGAAAAATATATCGATATATTTAAGTTTAGGAACTTTACGACTATTTATAATATATGAGCTATCCCAACTGATATTAGAAACGGTAAAAAAATACTCATGGTCATGAATAATTATATAATTCTTATTAAATAATAATAAAAAAAAGATATAAAATGAAATAGATAAATAGATTAACGTTGTAAAAATTAAGCTTGTTTTACAAGTTGCCACATGTTTTCCTTTTTCGGTACATTAAAATATTTCCAAACAACACTTTTTGACTTTTTCCCGGGGAAAGTGTGATCATAAAAATGCATTTCAAAATTGTGTGCAGAAAGGTAGATAAAGATGCCGACGAAGAAGGTAGAATTTAAGATGTTAGGTTTACCCACGGACCACGTTTTAGAACAATTAAAATTATGTACATATAATTTTCATTGCGGTTCATGCGAGACAGAACCTCTAATCCAATTTGACGCACTGAGAGGGATATTTTCTTAAATTATTTATCCAATAATACACAAGAAAAATTTATAGCCAGTTTTTTAAAGTTTTTTCGTAGAAGAAGAAGTACACTCGATATATGTAGAAATAAATCGATAAAAAATATACTCGATATATGTAAAAATAAATCTATAAAAAATATACTCGATATATGAAGCAATAAATCGATAAAAAATATTCTCGATATATGTAGAAATAAATCGATAAAAAAATATTCTCGATATATGTTGAAATAAATCTATAAAAAATATACTTGATATATGTAGAAATAAATCGATAAAAAATATGCTCGATATATGTAGAAATAATTCGATAAAAAATATACTCGATATATGTAAAAATAAATCTACAAAAATATACTCGATATATGAAGAAATAAATCGATAAAAAATATACCTGCTATATGTAGAAACAAATCGATAAAAAATATACTCGATATATGTAAAAATAAATGTATAAAAAATATACTCGATATATGAAGAAATAAATGTATAAAAAATATACTCGATATATGAAGAAATAAATCGATAAAAAAATATACTCGATATATGTAGAAATAAATCTATAAAAAATATACTCGATATATGTAGAAATAAATCTATAAAAAATATACTCTATATATGTAGAACTAAATCTATAAAAATATACTCGATATATATGATCTATCGATATACCGTTGCCATCCCTAGACAGAAGACTCCATTTTGGTTCTCACATAACGAGCACGATCGTCAAAGGTAAACTTGCTATACGCGTTTTGTTCTCACTAATGTCCAAAAAATCATGGATGTCATTATGCAACCAGCGTCTTATTTATAATGTGGTTGTCAAACCCACGCTTTATGTGCATGTCCTGTATGGAGTCTCACCTTCAAATCAAATATGATCAAACTTCATAGAATAAGTTTTTTAAGGCTAGTGACAACATCTTGATGACAGAATAGGCTAGAGCAACTCCATGAATTGTCCAATATTTGAACGGTGAAAATACACACCAAAACATTTTATTGTAAGCTGCAGATCCATAGGAAAGTACGACAGCATGATACAACGGAAGCAGAAACTGATAATACTGATTCCATGATAAATAATTTGTATATATAATATTTATTTATTTATGTTTTCTAAAACATATTCAAGCCAGCAAAGAAAATAAAGTAAAAAAGCCATGTAACATAGTCATAAATAGTTAAAGGTCATAAAGTACAGCTACCTTTCGCAGTTCAGTTGAAAAGAGTCAGGTTGCATATTGTGATGTTGGGATAAATTATGGTGTCAATATATGTTACTTACTGGAGTGTCAGTTAATTATTCGCTCAGATTTTAAATTCGGTGTAATTAATGCGACTAGATGGATGATATTTTTCTATTTTTAATTTACAAAAGAGAAAATAAACCTAAATTATTTGAAGAGTCGAAGTGCTTACGAGTAGAAGGTGCTTCTCTAAAAAAAGACTCAAAGATTATCTTCACAATTGGGGAAATTATGTTCTTATTTCTTGTGCAATACAGACCGGCCGATTAATAGGTAATGCTCAGGATCGGGCCTTTTTGTCAATGTTTGAAAGTTTTCTTACTTTCCCTTGTTTCTTCCCACTCGGTATCGATTTTCCGATTGGAAAGGGGCAATTTAGAGGTCGAAAATCCCACATTTAATTCGCCACAGGCCATACGCCGGCGTTGTCCCTGCTTTCTAATTCAAGAAAATAATCGCTTTTCAAAATAATTCAATAAGCTTGCCGAGAAAGAAGAGACACATCAGACTTGGAGACGCATCAGATGCAAGAAGATTCTAAGTGTTGTGGTTTGCTTCAATATTCTGAAATTATACCGAGTGAATGCGTTTCTTGATGAAGTCGGTCTTGAATCTATAGCTATATCTTGTTCGATCATTTTATGTCTTCCTCGCTGTTTTGGACTGTCAGACCCGTTTCATCATGAAATTACCTTGGAGACACATCAGATGCAAGAAGATTCTAAGTGTTATGGATAGCTTCAGTACTGCGACTATTAAGAAACATTTCTTTACTTGAAATGGTGCTTCTTTATTCAATCATAACATTTCGTTAATTACAAACATTTCTTACTCATAGATAGTGCAAAGTGTTGAGTGGCAATAGTCTGAACTAGGCTCTGAATCAAAAACTAAAACAATACACGAATTTTCTGTTCGAAATATTTGAAGTAAATAGGTGCAAGTTTCTCACGATGCATAAATCACTAAATATTTCATAAAAGTTGAGAAAAATTCATCTGTAAATCACGAGAGTCGTGACACATACTCTAGTATGTAGGATTTTCCCGTGGACTCGTCATCCCGTCCTTGGATTTTCGTGATGACCACCTTTTCAAAACCTGCCGTTTTTCCTCTCGTATGCCCGGGGAGACAGGAGGCGACCTTTTGACATGGGTTGGCCAACCGGGGCCTAAACAATCATCGCATAGCATGAGACATCCGAATCCGAAAACACACACGTGTTACGACTCGTCGGTCACGACCCGGACTGAAACGAAGACACCGTCGATACACATCCTCTCGGACTCCAAAGACCAACGTTTACATCACTAACGAGGAGGAAACGAGATAGGATCTATAGGAAAAAATGTAAATTGCTTTTGTACCGAACAGGAAACGCCCGTTTGTCCAGTCCAGACCCGAAAAACAGTTATCCAACGAGTGAGTGGGGCACTGGGTGAACCGAGATTGGCAATATCCTCCGAAGGTCCGAAAATGGAGGCTAATGTCGAGCGATACCCTTAATCTGAAGAGGGGAGCCATTGTTGAACCCAGACAATGGCGAACGGCATCGCGTTTTGCTCCGCCAGGTCTCAAGACGATGATACCCGGTTACTTAACGGAGTACGCAACCCCTGGCCCATTGAACGGGTTAACCATTTTCACCGGCTTTTCGTAATTAATTTGGCAGGATACATCTCGGGCTGCTATGTTTGGAAACAACTGCTGAACCGTGGAGTAAGATCAATACGACCATCTCCAGAACACCTGCATAGTACAAGACTAATAAAACGCATTTCTAATTTTATTTTCAAGCATACCTTTTTTAAAAGTATAAATCAATCTGAAATTATACCAACTGAATGAAGTCGGTCTTGAATCTATAGCTTATCTTGTTCAATCATTTTTTGCCTATCCTAGCTGTTTTGGTCAGTCAGGCGTGTTTCGCCATGAAATTAACTTTCATACAAAAAATTTCATTAATTTGTTTTATAACTTAAGAAAAAATCAGCCTCTGCCTCTCGCTTATCAACAATCGTTTCTTTATTGACTCCCATCATAGATTCGTTAGATTATCATAGATCGTTTCCAGACGTTACTTACTTTAATTAAAGAACCTCCCCTTAAAAAGTTCATCAAAACCTATTGAAAATAAAAATTTAAGTAAAGAAAAAAAAGCATTTTCATCAAGAGAAATCGAAAAAGTTCAGCTTTCTATGTCATAATTTATTATATGTAAGTAATAATAAAAAATCGCTTATTAGCCTGTTTAAAATTAAAGTTTATGATGGCATTTAATTTGCTCGTTACTTATTGGAAAAGAAAACTATGCTTTTTTCAGGTAATCAATAATTAATAAGCCTTGTCTGGACCCATAGACATTACCAAGATCAATCATCATCATCAATCTAGTCCTGATCTTTACGATTAATTGGATACCAACAAATTCTGGTTGGAAGAAGGACCTTGGACGGAAGTTGATAGTTATCCAGATTTTTCTTAGTTTCAATTCCGGCGTACCCAGCAAGTGAAGATTGGGTCAGAGGATGTGCCTGATGGTATCAACGGCCTTGAACCCGGTTAACACACTGAGTGTAATTCTCATTGTCTGCGCAATTAACACGTCTAAAGCGTTTCTCCGCCCCCAGAGAGTGTTTCCTTTTTTGTGAGCAATCTCGCTAAAACGGTCTGAAAGAAATCTGTACCCAAGGGTCAACTGGTGACTGAACCGGACGGAACCGATTGATTATGATCAAAACGGCGAATTTAGTTGTCGGGCAAAACTGAGTAAACCTGGTAGCGGTTTGGTAATAGCTGTGCAGGCTCGGCCGACGATCGAGGCGCAATGGAGGATAATGATTGGGTCTTGCTGAAGTAATCAACCGCGACCACTCTCATTAGACAATTATCCCCTTTAAGGCAAACCGGCGTTAAACATGAAAAAAACACGGAATTTTGTTTCTTACACGCTTGAGACACGTATTTGCTTACACACAAACAACACTTAAAACACACATGCATAAACTTTGCACAGTGATATATTCAGATAGTGCGACACGTTTGAGCGTCGTTCTGTTTACTTTGCAGATTCTCCCCTGTAGACAATGTTGCAATAAAATATGTTTGTCTTCAATATTTGCAAAATGTTCGCGAGGTGGTTAATCTGCAATTTGTTGATTCTTATTATATTCTGGGTCCGTTTAGTCTCGTTGGTTCGGTGGGAAACTGGTGAGTTTAAGTTCATTCATCTTCCACGAGGAACTAATGATGATGGCAAAACGTCGAAGCCGCCAAAATGAGCTGACAATTATGACCGGAAATCACCGGACTACTGAGAACTGGGTGAGTGTACTTGGTCTGTATACCCTCGCGGGTTTAAATGTTACCTAAACGCAGGTTGACTTCGAACTGCCTTACATCAGTTCAATCTGTTCGTTCATTTTGAACAGATGTAAGGCAGTTCGAAATGCGTTTGCATGACATCTTATCCCGTTAACAGGCCAGTAAATGATCAAGTTGTTCACCGTGGCTTGACAGATCAAACCAGCCAAGATACACAGATCAATATAATAAGACGTTGAACTGGTGTGACAATGGAAACCATAGATAAAAAAAGATGACAAAAAACGACCAAACTACTTAGTAACTGTACAGCATACCAAAACAGTTCAATGAGGAGTGGCCAAACTACGGAGTAAGTTATCGCATAACTCGCACATCATCATGGAGTTCACCTGGTCTGTCAAGACAAACCATAGACAGTAGGCTAGGATGACAGAAAAGACTATTTATAGTAATTATTCAGCGTAGTCCTGTATTTGCCTTGAAATATCAAAACTGCCAAAATAGACAGATTAAGATAATCGGAAATGACTACGGAGTCGGTTTTCATTTATTTTCAGATCAACCAAAAATTCCCATGGTATGGCAATCTAAAAGAGCGAGGATTCCCTGGCCAATATGATATAAAACGAACAAAGAACCAGGTAATTCAAAAGCTAGCAGTTCATTCAGCTATTCCGATGCTTTGACATACAAAAATTGCCAAGATAAGCAGACTAGTATGACAGGCAACGACAAAAATAAGTTAGAAATCAGCAGCTTGAAGGATAAGTGTGCTTTTGTTTTGACAAACCAAAACAGCAAAACTAGGCAGACAGAATGATCGGAAAAAGGCAAAACTACAAAGATTTTATAATCTTATTAATTGTACGAATGAAACAAACAGTGCTTGTTATGTGCATCAAGCCTTCTTTTACCAAATCTTACACAAGAAAAATATTGTAGAAACATGATTTTCGTCTAACGAAGGGTGCATATACTGATTATTAAAAACCCAGATAATTTTATATACACCCCTACCATCGTCTATTCAGTGTTGTATCTTGCCTGAAACGCATCTGATGGACACTAATGAAGTGAATTCAACTCGCAGGATATTTAATTTGACCAAAATCTTCCGAAACAAGCAGGGTAGGCTGACCAGGATGATCGAAAACGAACAAAATTTAGAAAACAATGATGTGCAAAATATCCGATTGTGATAAGTAATAGAACAAAATAAACATCGAAAAATTCATTATCGTGATATTTGCTTTTGTTTTTATGCTTTTCTTATGACATTGTCGATCTGAAAACTCATTATGTGCGACAAAAAATGCCAGGAGCTGACATTTATTTGTTGGTTTTCTGACGGGTCTCTTCTTGTCTGTATATTAGATCTTAATGGGGTTCATCATATAACTGCAGTTCCCACAATTCCTCTTCTGACATAACCCGACCCGAGACAATACGGGGACCCGGAATCCCGTTTTTCTCACAGTGCTCGAGGAAGAGATTTTTAACCGAGTCACCTATTTTCGGGCGGTAATTAAGTCACGAAGGTGTTGAGCTTGCGTGCAGAACTGCTGTTCAAACAAAACGGGCAAAAGTCGAAATCGGCGATCGCAACGATTTGTTTTGTAAACTATTTTACAAGGAGGTACAAATGTCGCAGACAAACATCTTTGAAGGGAAGTCTAATTTTCTTCTTTTCTTATTCCATCCACATTTTTATTTTTTTATGCATATCTTTTATCGCGAAAAATATTATTAATGATTAACATTGGTAGTACAGTTTCATTATTTGGTTGTCAAAACATTGTCTTACTGTGATATCCTGCTAGCGGCTATACACTAATTTATTTCTCTTATTTCCTGTGAACCTAGTCTGTCTATGTTGGATGTTTTTGGTTGCGAGACTGCGGGAACACTTACATGATCTGCAAGTTATTCAAAGTGTACTCCTACCGATTATTTTGATATGTCTATTTTGGCTGTTTTTGGAATTTCAATATAAGTACAGTCCTTGGCAATGTTGGACTCGGCCTTCAAGGAAATTTAAGATCGCCTGTAAAAACTTAAATATGTCTATCTGTAAACATATTTAAGGTTGCTTTGCCCTGATGATGATCATAAAATAGGTTTCAATACCACGAATCCAGAGGGTTCGTACGTCTAGATAAAGACAGAACTAAATGACGATTAATATCCTGAATAATTACTAAGTAGTTTGATGGTTTCCTAGTCTATTGTGTATGTTTTGCCTTGTCAGCCCAGGTGATCTCCTAGACCTGCAAGTTACTTACTCAGTAGTTCGTTCATTCCTTTTTATATAGATTTGTCTGTCTTGGCTGATTTGTTCTGTCAAGCTACGATGAACAAATGATTGACTAGCTTGTGTTGCCTTACAAATGAATTACTGTCTTGGTTTACTGTGGTGGATACCAGGAACTGGAGAAGTTTCTCCTACACTGCAGCTCTATGCAGCATATTGTCCTGGCTCGATTTTTGGGGGCTTGCAACATGTGAATTGAGCCCATGGTAAGCCCGTGTTCTTCCATCGAAGAAACGTATTCTCGAAGTGGTCGGAAATAAATTCAGGGACGCTGAGTTCCGATCTCACCCCAGACCTTCTATTTATGGATGCCTTGTACTTTTCATTACGGACCCCTTTGAACCAGGATCATCGTTGGATTCAAAGGATAAAAACTGGTTGGAACTGAATTGAGTTTAAACCAAGTTCGTGTAAGGGATTCTTAGGAGTCTGAAAACAGTCCAGAGCGTCGGTAGGAATCGAACCCACGACCGCGCGAGTATACTACGATACTAGCCGAGAGTGACGCCTTAACGCATTACTGTCTTACATCAGTTAAAAATGTGTTTCTCGAATTTCTCTCTGAAGATGGCTCAATTCCGAAAATTGTTTAAATGGCATCTTAACCCACGAATGTATACAGACCCAGTATATGATGATCCAGAGCCAATTCTCAGCAGTTTGATGATTAGCTATGATTGATTTGACAACTAAACTAATTGAAGATTTATTTCGTAATAATTCCTGTCACAGGGCATACGTGAGTCACAGCCTTTTGCAGATATGGTACAACGTCAGAGTCCTTGCAAAACTGATTATCCCACAGATAGGGTCTTTGACTGCACTGAGGTACATTGAGGAAATTCTTCTCGAAGCTGTGGTCCCATTCGCTTATCGATTGGGGACAACTTCCTGTTAAAGTATGATTGCTCGACCCATTTCTTTAAGAGTATATGGTTTACCAGAATGAATTGCCCAGCACGTTCTTCTGACATGAATACCATAGAAAACCTATGGCACCTGTTTGACAACACAAAATGTGATCGCTTATTTACTCGGTGCCTGGGAGACTTAATCCCCTCCGCGAGGCCAGAGGAGGTTATACGCTTTATTAAGAGCAAAACTAATTAATAAATTGTTATTTAAGTTTTATTCTATCACTAAATGATTTTCTGGTGATGTGATGAATTTTCTTTCAAATCATCATAATTTAATCATTTTTATTAAAACTCATGAATATAGGTTTTAGCTCAATTTGGTTTATATTAAGATAAGTATGTTGTAATTAATGTAATGATAGTTGTACATGTGTTTTAAATTATACAGCAAAATACGAGTGTTCGGTTTTTGCCTAAGTGCACATAACATACGAAAGTCGCGATAGCTCAAGTGGTAGAGCAGCAGTTTAGCCGAAGTTCATGGGTTCGAATCCCGCTCGTGGCACTAACTTTTTCATTTCAACTAAAACCTTACATAAAAAGATTATTTAATTAGTAATTTGGTCAATAGACCTCTAAATATAATGGATTTAATAAGTAAAACGAAGTGTAACTTCACTAACAGCTCCCCGTGGCCACTTCAAATGTCGCCGAGAATCGCATCCTGATTACACGACATTTGAAAAATGGCAAAAAGGAGGGAAAATTCGAAAAGTTGTAGGTTGAGATGGGGAGTTGGTCCGAGTGGATCGAAGTCACGATATCACTAATGGTTAGAGTAGCGGCCTATTTAGCCGAAGGTCGTGGGTTCGAATCCCGCTCCAGTCGCTGGCACTGACTGTTTCATTTCAACTAAAACCTTCCATAAAACATTAATTAATTGAAAGAAGTAATTTGGTTAATAGACCACTAAATATAATGGATTTAAAAATATACAAAATTGGATGCAATATTGCCTTTTAATGAACAAAAATGTATACACATTTTTTCTATTTTTTTTTTTTTTTCATTTCATTTCATTTTTTCATTTCAACTAAAACCTTGCATAAAACATTAATTAATTGAAAGAATAATTTGGTTAATAGACCACTAAATATAATGGATTTAAAAATATACAAAATTGGATGCAATATTGCCTTTTAATAAACAAAAATGTATATACATTTTTTCTATTTATTTATTTATTTTTTTATTTCATTTCATTTTTTCATTTCAACAAAAACCTTGCATAAAACATTAATTAATTGAAAGAATAATTTGGTTAATAGACCACTAAATATAATGGATTTAAAAATATACAAAATTGGATGCAATATTGCCTCTTAATGAACAAAAATGTACATACATTTTTTTCTAAAAGATTTGAAATTTCTATATAATATATACTACACTGTCAAAGAAGAAATCTTTTATACCGTTGTCGGAAATTTGTTGATTCTCACACAAACTGTTCATCCTAACACAAATTTCGTCAATTTGAAGTGAAAGTGGTTAAAACATAAGTGTGGTACAAAAGGTATAAAAATTACAGAAAACTGATACATAATAAGACTTGAATAATTACTTAAGAAAAGAAAATTTTCCAAATCGTTCAAGTTTTTCCAAAATTTTCTTATTTAACTATATCTAGTTAGTACTGGTACTGGCTCCACCGATATAAGAACTCGTTTGAATCCGGCCTGCGATCTGGGTTAATCATTTCGCTTCTTTACTGTAAGGCTCATCTCCTTTGCTATTATTTTACGTAAGAATTTTTTTTCAGTTCGTAATCATGAAATAACATACACATCACGTTCACATGTGTATTTCATCTTTTCATATTTTATATAAGAGGGCTCTTTTTTTTTAGAACTGGGTCATCTCTATTGGGGTTTTATGTAAATCGGTTACCAAGTATCACACGCTTAAATGTTTAACTTAAATTATAGAAAAAATTTAGAAAACCTCTTCCTACTTCAAGAATGAGTGTGGAATTCTTATCTCACTTTAAGAACGATTTTCAGAACATAAGCGACATTGCTGGTGAGATACAATGTAAAACGTATATTGGTAATAACGAATTTGATAACAAACGGAAAGGACGAAATATTTAAAGAATTACACCGCTGTTCTGCCGCCGGTGAAAAAACTGAATAAAGAAAAAAAGAGAAATTCTATCCTACGGAACTTTTGGAGAGAGCGATTTAGAAGAATTGGCCTGTTGTCAGCAGAGTAGAACAAGTCGTATTGGCTCACTGGTGCCATTGATATAAAATGAAATCGTGCAAAAGGGAGAAGAGACGCTGAAATTCTTTGATGACACCAAACTGTGGTCGGGAATGTAAAAGCGATTTTCGGGATGCTTTATGGCTAAGCGTGATGAACTGAGCATTAGTCAAAATTGCGAAATTAATTTTTTTTTGCCTCTAATATTGATGGTGTATATTAACATCAAAGTTGACGCTCTCCATTTTGACTGTTCTGTAACGAACCGGGAAACGAATCATTTGTCTCCCAGGGGTTTTAATTTATTGCTCGAGAATGACATGCCGTGTCGTTTGGGAAGAAGCGGCCTGCACCCACGTTGGATTGTGATAAATCGCTTTCACTTTCTTTGAACTTAGTCAAAGAACGATCTGATCACCGTTTCAGTTATTAATGCGTTTCATAGTGATAATGTCATCGCGGTTTTGTATGCAAATGCGCGTTATCCGAAGATTGAGGGATAATCGGGTAGCCTTTCTTTGGTTCATCACGGATCGCGATAGCGGCCAGTTTGGCAGCAGCAGTTTGTTGCCATTACTCAATTTGAACTGCTCTCCATTAAACAATTAAAATAGGTGTAACAAATTAATAAAACAGATAAAATATAAAATACCGTGATCGCTTTGATGGGCACTGAATCTAAATAGTTTTCCTCCTTTTTTAAGATTGTAGAAATAAGTACATGCTTGCATGTTTATTAACAAACCTCTCACCCTCTCTCTCTCACTCCCTTGCTCTCTCTCTCTCTCTCTCTCTCTCTCTCTCTCTCTCTCTCTCTCTCTCTTCCTCTCTCCCACACAGACACACACACTCTTGATTGATCTTTCTCTGTCTCCTCTCCCTCGTGTATCTCTCAGTCTCTTCACACTCCCTATCTCTCACACTCTCGGTCTCTCTATCTCACACTCTCTTTCTCTCTCTCTCTCTCTCCCACTCACTCACTTTCTCTCTCTCTCGCTCCGCCTCTTTCTCTCTCCTCCTCTACTCTCTATCTCTCCGACTCTCTCGCTCTCTTTATCACACTTTTTCTCACTTTCTCTCTCTTTCTCTTTTTCTTTTTCTTTCTCTCTGTTCTTTCTCATCTTTTAATCAATAGATTTATTTACTAATTCATTCAGCCATTTATTTATTTACATGAATTAACACTTAAAAGAACAATAAACCGCGTGGTGTCCTTCATGTAAACACAGGCCTAGGTACCTATACAGAAATCGTGTAGGATTGCCATCCAAAGTGAGAATTGTGCTTGAGTTCGATTATCTGGGTTTCCTGTTTCGATTTTTGGACGAAACAGGGTTGTTTTATTGTATATAGCAAGGCTAGCTTTGTGCGACTAACGGCGGAATACTCATGAACCCTCAATTAGGTTCTTTTTCGGGTAAAGGGTGATGGAGGGCCCTTACTTTGCGAGTAATAAGTGAATGTGTGTAAATAAGAAAGAATGTATTTACGAGTGATTTTGTGAATGGGTTTGGATTTGGGAACAAACTGAGTCGGGACCTGAAATGACCTAGTTGAAAGCCATTGGAGGCTGACCTAGGTGGCTGAACGGATAAGGCCGAGGTCTGACTCCCGACTAAAATCACCCGGGGTAGGTGATTCTCGAGGCCTATGAATAATTTATTATGTATTACAAAAGCTTGAACTGCCGGTGCACTGCTAGGAGTTATAGGCTCAACTCGTACATGTGTAATCATCACTAACCTAAAAGAAACATATAATATATAACTCCTATTTATACATCTTATATAAGTTTTACAAAAATTAATATTCCGTTTATCCAATTTCGCCTAAACTGCTGCTGTTGCAGAATAAGAAAATCGTTTTATACAATTTAATTTTTTAGACATTTCGGCACTTCTTTCTCAACGTAACTCAGAAAGACGCAGCTTTCAAATCAGCTAGTTTTAAATTTAATAAATTTTCAAGTTCGTGTTCATTTTTCGTCCTGTTTGAACGTTGTGTAGTAGTTTCATCCTTGTCTTTATTATTGAGAGTTCCTGACTATATTCTGGAAGGTGAATCGCGTAGGTTGATTTTCCGTCATTGTCCCTAAACTTTACATGTCTTTACATGTTCTTTCTAACTGTCTTTTATTTTTGGATCTGCCTGAATAAGGAATTCGCATATTTAGCGTATATTTCAGTTTTGTCAAGAGGGTCGGTTTTATCAGTAGTTTTCCGACTGCATTCGTGGCCTTCATTGCTTTTTTATTTCCTAATTTGTTAATTAGATTTCATAGGTTCTACATTTCTTTCCGTATATACGTATTTAGTGTCTATTTTGTGTGTGTGCGTTGTGTTCGTTATTTTGTAATCGTGTTTGTGTTGTAGTTGTTATTGTTTCGTTTTCGTATTTGCCTTTAGCCAGTACGAGGTACTGTTTTTAGTCGATCTGACACATATTTTAGTGCTACCATAAAATGTCGTAATCAGTTTTAGTGATTGTTCAGCTCGGGAAATTTATACATGTTGACGTCTACTATAGTAAGAAAGCCATTGACGCGTTTGTGTGTGTGTGTGTGTGTGTGTGTTTTGTAATAGAAAGTTAGGTGAAATATTTCCCTTCAAAATTTTGTAAAAATACTTCTGCGAGTATGCCCAAAGTTGTCTTCTGTGTCTGAATATTTGTTGACCTTGTGTTAACGTTCACACGATTCAACTTTTGCTGTTAAAGGTGATCAAATAAAGTTGAATGAAATCTGTCGTGGGAACCTTCGAGTCAACAAAATTGACGACAAACCGTTCAGTTGTTCGTTTTTTCGTTCAAGTCATGAATCATTCTTTAAAGTTAAACCAAAATTGAAAAATGTAAACAACTCAATTGGCTGATTCTGTTCAACTTTTATACTGCGTGTTTTGCTTTTGTTTGCTTTGGTTAATAAAACAGCAAAAAATAAATGAGCCAAAAGTGGATTTGAAGTGTGATGCTTAAATTAGTAGAATTTTATTTTAAGCTTTACTCCCTTTATAATTAAAGGTACCGCCAACAACCGAAAAAACCTTGACCTTATCTACGACTGGTGCAAAAAGTAGATGACAAGACTGAATAAAAATATACTCAGTATATGTTTACACTGAAAAAAGTTTTGCCCTCCACTGTCCATCAACAGCAATGAGATACTGACTTCCATTCAAATCAAATACTTAGACAGCAGATTGACATGAACAAGACTTAAGAGATAACAACTCAACAGAAGACTTTGACATATTCAAAGATTTCATGGACTAAAAATTAAACATTTTACTCGTCCACTTGGAACATACGGAGTGAAACTTTGGGGTTCTCCTAATCATTCTAGATGATAATCTTTTTTTTTTGGATTTTGGATACCAGGGACTGGAGGAGTTCCCTCCTGAGCACTGCAGCTGAGCTGTACAGCTTATTGTACTTTATCCCCGGCTCCATATTTTGGGGGAGGGCTCGCAACACAAATGTGAACTTGAGCCCCCGTTGTACCGGTGTTCTTCCATCGAAGAAACTCATTTTTGAAGGGGGTTGGGACCAAATTCAGGGTCGCTGAGATCCGATCCCGCCCCTTCCATTGATGAGTGCCGTGTCAATTTCTTTCAATTGCGGCCACCGGTCCCCTTAGGCGTCAGAAAAGTCCAGAGGCGACGGTGGGGATCGAACCCACGACCGCGGGATCTACTAGCCGAGAGTCTGACGCCTTAACCACTCGGCTACCGCGGCCCCCCTTGAGTGTCCAAAGGTCCACACTACGTCATCCATCATCCATAACGACCTCAACATTCCTTTTGCCCACGAACCGATCGTTCCCGCTTCCCATAGTTTCACACCCAACCTCTCGTTCCACCCTAACCAAACTGCTCGACCCATCTCTTCACATTCCCAACCCTAGAACCCCCCAGGTCGCCTTAATCAAAATCACCTTGATGCCTTATCTTTCACACTGGTGTGACCGTTTGGAAAAACGTTTTGTGATAGTATTTGTAATATGAACTTGTTTAGGGTACAAATAAAAGTTTAAAATTTTTTTGCATCATTAAGGCAAGGCGCCTGCCTTTGTCTTGGATTACTGCGCAATGCTCTATAATGTTTTTAGCATAAACATTGTTGAAATGTATGATAACTGTAATGAATTAGTTTGCTAAAACTTTTCTAATTTTATCATAAGTATTACCACTTTTTCAATCCCGTCTTATATATATTGACTTATATATATAAAAAAATACAGACTAGAGAGAAAATGCATTAGTTCAATTGTCACAGACACTATAAACACAATAAAAGATTTTTGCAATAATAAATATTATGTCAAGAAATTAATCTGTTGTAATGCTATGGTGATGTGATGTCTTTCGCTCAAAAGATGCCAACATTTACGATTTATGCGCGCCGCTGTATAAATAAATAGAGAAATTGGGTTGAATTCTATCGAAAAAGAAATGGGAAAGCCGGACTTGCTATTGCTGATTAAAATACAATAAAATCTTTAATAGTTTTCAAATCAAAAATGGATCATTTTGTGAGGGAATTTGCGAAGAAAAACCTGTTTAAACTTTCCACATAATTTGAATAGAAGTTGAATCATGAGGACGCGATTGTTGTCATATTTATCTGCCACGTTTTGCGCGAGTTCGACCTGTATTTTCAGATAAACAACTTCCGCTTGTGCGCTTGTGGCCCTTGCGATTTATTTTTGACCTGGTTTTCTTAATTTCATCATATTCTGTGTTTATAGGGTTTTATCGCAAAATTGCAGCCTTAATTTCATTCATGCTAAGAAATTGTGTAAACTTCTTTGTGGGAACCCTGGAAGCTGACGTGTATGGCTGAGAATATATATATTTTTCAAAAATTTTCATTTTTCCCCTAGCAGTTGCTGTGATTCTAAAGTCTAAAAACAACGCTATCAATTTAAATTTAATTTTGTTTTTCAGCATCACACATTAAAAACGCCCTATTTTAAAGCAGTAAGGTGTAACGTACATAATATAACGCCCTTTACCCGAATACACGAGCATTTAATAAATATAAAATAAAATAAACAATTGAAAAAATAAGGAAATGACAACTCAAACTGAAAAATTAGTTTAAACAAAAAGCACATACAAAAGTGGAAAATAATAAAAATTCACATGTTAATGAAACTAGATGTAATTGACGAATAGTTTTTAAATTAATAGTTTCCATGATCAAAGAACGAAAATCTAAAGGCATGAATCAGTCAAAAAAATCTGAACAAACCGAATTTACAGAAGTCATTTAGTCGGGGCAGCTAGAGAGCGTAATTCTTATGAATAATCGAGATTATCGGCTGATTATTAGGAATAATAAGACGTTTAAGTAACTTAAGAAGGAGAATTTATACTTTTATATTTAGAAGTTTTTGAAATGATAAAATATCAAAATTTTATTAGAACAGTACTGTCATAATTGTTGATATTTTATGTCCAAAAGTTCAAATTTTCACGTTATTTTCATTCCATAATAAATGTGCGATTTGCCATACATGTTTTGGTTTAAGTAAATTTCTTCTTACTTCGGAAAGTTGTTTTTATGTTTATATAAACTTTATAACGAATTATGCTCGTGTTCGTTTTTTCATGAAATGTTACGATGGGATCTTAATAACATGAACGCTTCCTGGTTCAAAAGTCGGTGGTGTGGGCGTTGAAATTAATAGAAAAATTTGGTTTAAAGTAACCCAGTAGATCCTAGACAAGTACTCCATTCCGGTTTTCAATTCAACACTTTTAAAAGATTTTTAAATTTTACATGTTAACTAAATTGTGTATGTGAAATATTGTCATGTTTTGATGATCTATCGTCATTCTGTGGGTCGTTGAACTTCATAAATCGTGAAATGTCTTAAATTTTACATGGTTAAATTTGCAGTTTGGTCTATTTAATCTCTCTGATTCTCATTTGAATTTTGCTATGTGCTGTGTTAAATGTCAAAACTCGTCTGATAGTGAAAAAATGGAGGTCAGGAAGATCAAAGTTTACCGGAGCGTTAAGCCACACCTAGACCAAAGTTTGGTTTTCGATCATCTTATATCATTGTTTTTTGCATAACACTGGGTTGAATGTCAAAACATGTTTGAAGGGCCTAGAACATCGAGGAGAGGAAGATCATGATCTGGACAACATGGTAAATACAGCATACTCGTCCCATAGTTTAGTCGTTTTCGATCCTCTTGGTTTGACTAATGTAGTTGTTTTAGTATTTTTATGTGCAATCTGCTGAGATGAATACTCAAAATTGCAATTTTCAGGTTCAAGGGTGAGTGGTGCTTGATAAGACTCGTCAAGTACGTACCGATACCTGTCCACTAATAATTCAAATAAAAGCTACTACTAGGTTTTTGCGAGGTCCCTTTTTCTTTTCTAACGGCCGAGGTATCTGCAGAGAAAATTGCAGGAAGATTAGAAAGGGGATCGGGTCATAGGTTGCAAGTCAGGGGCTACCGGTCCGCATAGGTTATGTCACGAAGTGAACGTGTGAGAAATTGACAGCTTCAAACTCGGTTAATTATGTAATGGTACGTTGACATAATTGGGCAATTGACGAAAAAGAGCTCTTCTGCAGAAATGCAGTAATACAAGTTGGAAAGGGGATAATCTCGGAGCGCGTACTTCTTCCTTTCGGAACATGACGTTCCTATACCTCAATTTAGCTTACTGGTTGTGATAAATCCCCCATCAACGCAATCCCGTACGAATACGCGGTAGAACCTTCAGAATTGTTTCTCTGTAATATAGAAAGCATATAAAACGGAAGTTAGTCAACATATAGATAATACAACTTGAATATATGTATTATGTGTTAAAATCCGACTTTATTATTAAAATGTTTTAAAAAATGAATCCCTCTGTTGCAATGTTTTGCGGATTAAAACCGATATTTCCGTCCGTCTGATTGCTTTAAAGTTTTCCCACGGGGACGGCGAGAGTGAAAGCAGTGCCGTTCGAATGTTCGAGGATGTGCCAACTCGTGCTCCCACTAAAGCCCGTCGAGGCCTTGAAACGTTCACCAAATTAATAAGTTAATGCGATACAATAAAGTTTTAAAAGTGACTATATGAAAATTTATGATAATGCCATACAGTAATAGGTCACATGCTCCACGTCCACCTGCTGTTTGGGTATTAAAAACTAGAGGGCAGAAAACTTTTTTAAAAAAATAACAAATTATTCTCAAATAAAATTCTAGTGGCAATCCTGGAATCCGAAGCGGGAGCTAGTGATGTATCAAATGCAACCATTCGTCTTTTCAATGTCTAAAAGTAGCAGGTCACATGCTTTACGTCCATCAGTTCATTTGATGTCGTCAACCGGACCCTTTACAACTTTTTTTTCAATTTACTCATTGATTAAAGGTCTAAAAATAATGCTGGGATTCGAACCCAGAACTCCTGAGGAGTCAAGTCTTTCGTCTATTCCATCCCTTTCAGTAGCATAGGTAGACCTCTTTTCATATATTCTGGTCAATTTACTTATCCATTAATTTGATAAAACATTACTGGGATTCGAACATAGAACTGCTAAATTGGGGTATCTTGTATTCTATGTCTAATAGTAGCCGGTCATATGCGTCATGTCCATCTGTTTACACGCTGGGTTTCGTTAACCAAACCCTTTACATTTTTTTCAATTTACTCATTATTAAATGTCTAAAAACAATCCTGGGATTCGAACCCAGAACTCCTGAGGAGCCAAGTCTTTTGCCTATTCCATCTCTTACAGTAGCAGTTCATATGCTTTACGTCCATCTGTTCATTTTATGTCGTCAACCAGACCCTTTACAACCTTTTTTTTCAATTTACTCATTTATTAAATGTCTACAAACAATCCTGGGATTCGAACCCAGAACTCCTGAGGAGCCAAGTCTTTTGTCTATTCCATCTCTTACAGTAGCAGGTCATATGCTTCACACCCATCTATTTACAGGTTTCGTTAACTAGACCACTTTTCATATATTCTGGTCAGTTTACTTATCTATTAATTTGATAAAACAATACTGGGATGCGAACATAGAACTGCTAAATTAAGGTATCCTGTATTCTATGTCTAATAGTAGCAGGTCATATGCTTCATATTCAACTGCTGTTTACACGCTGGGTTTCGTTAACTAGACCATTTTACATTTCTTTTTGCCAATTTACTAACCTTGAATACAATACTCAGAACTGCTGACGTTGCAAATATTATCATTACAGTTCCATATCTTACAGGAGCAGATCGTATACTTTATTTCTATCTGTCTAACGTTGGGTGTCGTTAACCATACCGCAGTACTTTTTTCAATTTACACATTTGTTAAATCAATAAATCAATGCTGACAAAACAGTCATGTCTTATGATTTAGTCCTTCTAACTGCACGAGCGATAGACAGGTTTTATTGATAGTTGGAATTATTTCATTTTTCATTTCGGTAATATGCAAATTTATTTATTTCGCAGTGGGCAATTCTCATGTAACTTTCATTTCGATCATAGGTGATGAACTCTCGCCACACATCATGACGGTTGAAGGCGTGCATCAATCTAATCGAATTTCCCAGATTAATCTTATTTTATTTGAAACTCATTGCGCAGTTATCAATTGGTGTTAGATATAATTCATTGTGTAATGTAATTAAGCATTTTATTAATAGTAACTAAGCGGTTAACACATGGGCACCTGCTTTTGGGCCAAAGCCCAAGCAGGTGCCCCTTATGCAGAGAAAGGTTGCTCGATGTGTCCCTCATAATAGAGGCGTGTCATGCCTTGGCTCCATACAGAGAGCGTGTAGGTATGCCGCCGAACTTGCGAAGAGTTCTCGAACACGGTAGCGAGTTTCAGAGTCCCCTGTTCCGCTTTTTAGGGGAAATTGGGTTTTTTTTTATTGTATATAGTATGTCTTATGTGTTGTGTGTCTATATGTTTTGTCTGAGTGCATGTATTTATTAGCGTGAATGGCGAGGGGTGAGGGTGAAATATAACACCATCATCGCCCCTCGAACGTTGAGAGCGTATGAGTCGGGGTCGATGGCGGAATATTTATAAAAGTACTCCATCGACCCAAATCTAGGTTAGTTTGAGTATAGGTCGTGGAGGAATATCAAGTACTCCACGAATGAGTGTACTGTATGGATGTATTTATGTGTATGAATGTATTTATTTGTATGAATGTATTGTTTGAAAGGGTTAATAGAATATAGACATAGTTGGGGGCTGAAATGACCTAGATGTCGGAAGCCCCAGTCAAAAAAAAAAAAAAATAGTAACTAAGAAGTGTTTTCTTTAATAATTTTACTAAATATAATTAATGCTGCCTTTATTTGATTTTTGATTTAGTTACAAAATTTAATTAAGTTTACGTGATCCGTTGAAATTTTGTATTTGGTAAAATAACGCCCTTGATGGCATAAGAATGATCGGTACAGTCCCAAAGACATTGCAACCATTATGGGACATGAACTAAATAATTTTTCCGAATATTTAATATTTTTGAAACTATATTGAGGAACGTATGAACCCGTCTACATGCCCTGGGTTTTCTATAAAGAATAATTTGCATATTTCACCTCAGCAAGGTCGAAGAAACTGTTCATTCTTTCAACCATGACATCTACTATTCGAATATTTAGGGAAATATATTCAAGACGTCAAACTATCATTACCTTGTAGTCATGTAAGAGGGGATAAAAATAATTAAATTAATAGTTAATTTAACAACAACACTAAGTTATACGAATTAATAAGAAGTTCGTTAGGTTATATGTGATATCCAATAAAATAAAAATCGATTCAACCAGGTTGAGTGACGAGTGACTATGATTCTAGTTTATAATTTACAATCAAATTTATATGATGTAATCAGGATTGTTTTATAGCTCTTGTGAAAAAGTGAAATTGTGTTTTTAAAGATTTATCAACTACAAACAAACGCGGTGTTTAAAATTTTGTCGATTCGACACAGTCGGCATACAGCTATTAAAAGCTCGTAAAGTGCCTCGGTTAGAATTGCAATTCAATTGCAAATCGAGTAGAAACCCTTTCGCGAACATTTCGCTTTTGTTCCGGGTTATGGAGCTCATTATATGACATCGAAATCCCATTGGGACCAATTTCGCAATGAGAAACACCGAGGAAAATCTGTGAAAACAATTAAAGAAAGCAATTTATCCTGATGTGAGACAACGTATTTTAATCGAAAAAACCCGACAATGAGATAATTCTTGATGTAGTGTAGAGTGAAGCGGAGAACAATATTAATCGCTTGTTGGGAGGTTTTCATCGAGGGAAAATTCCCAATAAGCATTAGGATCAACGCTCTCAAATTGCAACCAAGATTCTTCCCGGACTCCTGGCAGGACACTGCGGCATAAGAAGAAAGACATGCAACATATAGAAGACAGAAGAAACACTGTGTAGGAATTGCCAGGAAGAAGAGGAGAACGAAGAACACATTTTATGTTTTTATGAAACTCTATGCAGGTACGGATCTTGCAATTCGTAAAGGAAAAGCTGCTGGCAAAATCCTACACTAAGGTGCCGCTCGCAAGGCTATGGAGGCTGATTAAAAATTAAAAATGGCCAGTGAGTTATAAAAAAATGGCCAGCAATAGATCTGCTCAGGTCGAGGTGCAGAAGACCTTGTGGCCGCCACTTTTAACACTATCATTTAAATCACTTCGACGATTTAAAACAAAAAAATGTTTCCGCGTGTAAATTATTCACAATATTTCCATAGATCGAGGTTATATTATAGTTAATGCTGTCTACGATTTTGCCATGAATTCTGCCATCCAGGACCATTCAGATGCAAATTCCCCGTAATAAACGAATAAAATGTACGGCAAAAGATCCGTTCAACATATTTATAAGTGAATCGCCAAGAAAGTCTTTGGAGTGTCATCACAACAGTACACTCGCAGTGAAAATGTACAAACACCACGGCAGGCCCATCTCCGAAAACGGCGCATCGGGGTCCGCCTTGTCTCACTTTCGCCGGGTATTACAAAGGCATTAATATCCGTCTATGCCGTTTCTATTAACATGTTAAAGGAAGCCGGGTCATTTTCTTTTATTTTCTTTTTTTTATTATTGAAACAGATCCATTGTACACGGTTGAGTCGTGACCCGAAGATGAAAGAAAATAGACCACGGTCTGGACCATGGATGTTTTTCTGTTTACTTTCAACTTTTTTCCGCTGTTTATACTCGAGAGGTGAAAAGGTTGAGGCTAAAGGGGAAAAATATCATTTTCTGGTTTGAGCAACAGACAGCTCGTGATGCAAGGAACGCTTATGAATCCTAAGTGATTTTTATAAACCCAGACGAGTTAATTCTGTCTGTAATTGATTTCTTGTTACTTAATTTATTTTTATCTTAAAACCAGTAAAACCTTTGAATTTATGACTTCTGTTCAATCAATTGTGACAATCAAAAAGAATTGTTGATTTTATTCTGATAACAAAACAATTCGCCTAAACACTAATATGGATTTAAATCGTGCAAATCTGCAGAATATGTACTTTTTGAGGCTTCTGATTTCATATCAAAAGATTTTGACAATAAAAATAAAGTCATAGGACTTTTCTTGGATATCTCAAAGAGGTTTGAATCTGTAGATCTTGCAGTATTGCTTGAAAACATTTCAATGTTGGTATCAAAGGATCAGTTTATAATTTCATTAAATCTTATTTCTTGAATAGGACGCAAAAGCAAAAATAAGCCAAACTTTTAGCAATCCACAGCAGTGGTGTTCCCAAGGAAGTGTTTTAGGGCCTGTGCTATTTTTAATTTACATTAATGATTTTAAGCTAAAACTTTCTGGTAAAATATTGGGATTCGCTGACGATAGAGCTATACTTTTTTCAGACAAAAATTTTGATGTTATAATAAAATATGTTAATGGGGAAATAACAGTAGTTAAAAATGGTTACATAGTAATTTCCTACTTTTAAATACACTTAAAACTAAAAATCATTAAATTTAGCCTCTCAAATCAAAACGACATAAATGAATATAGTATCACATTCTTGGGTAAATACATTTAACTGTAAATGCTTGATTATACCCTTTTCCAAACAAGTAAAATATTTGGGAATAAGTTTTGATATTAAATGTGTAGTGATTAGTGAACGTTAATCGTTATTTATTTAGAAATCGTGAGGTGCGGTCTGGTGTAATGTAGGTTTCAGAAAAACATTTTCTTTATCGTGCCAACGTTTCGATCTTTATTGAGATCATCTTCAGGGCTCAAAGTGTTTGTCTTCTGTGTAATTCTGCCATTCTTGCGTGTCGTGCGGGCACTCTCGACACGACACGCAAGAATGGCACAATTACACAGAAGACAAACTCTTTGAGCTCTGAAGATGATCTCAACAAAGATCGAAACGTTGGCACGATAAAGAAAATGTATTTCTGAAACCTACATCACACCAGACCGCACCTCACGATTTCCAAATAAATTTTGATATTAAATTTAACTTTAAGTTTCATATTGATGATTTGGTAAAAAAGTTTAGAAAATTATTTTATAAATTTAAAATTTTAAGAAATATTTTTCAGACAGATTTAAGAAGTGTGTTTATTTTGCATTTACTCAATCCCTGATAACATGTGAGATCCTAGTTAGGAGAGATACTACAAAATTTAAAATTTCTACAATAATTCTTGCTCAAAATTCTATAATAAAAATGTTGCAAAATAAACATAATGGGTACAACTCAAAACAACTTTATATTGATTTTAAAGTGTTAAAAGTCAAACGATTATTTTTTATGTATTCATGTCTTCGTATTTATAAGCATAAACCTATTATGAACTTCAATTACATTGCAAGAACAAATGCGTTAATCCGATTTATTGTACCTAAAGTAAACACTTCCGTGCATAAAACCAATACGTATGTTGTAGCATTAAGGTTCATATAACAAAGTAAACAAAGTTGATATAAATTCCTTTTACTCTTACGATTTGATTTTTTTAAACATTTTATAACTAAATAAGAGACATTTTTATATGTAATATACTAATAATATAATTATTTAAAACATTACATAAAATGACGATAGTTAAATAAATTGAACACTGCAACTACTAATTTGTACTAATCTATTTTTTTTTCATTTTTTTAATGCATAGAACTATTTGTGAGCTCAAAACTCCTGCTCTTAAGCACAAGTTAAACTTACTGAGAGCAGGCTGTTCATTTTACATTATTTTGTTCTACGTTATCATTTTTCAATTAATTTTTATAAATGAAAATATTAAATTTGACCCAATTTCACTAGATCTTGAGCTTTTTAGCTTATTTCTTATTGCTTGAAACATAGTCTGGACGGTACAGTTATTAAAATAATATTAAATTAACACATAGTAAAATACAAAAGAATAATTATGAAAAAAATGCTAAAATTTTAAATATTATACTAATTAAGTAAATAAATTAACTTATTAAAAACATAGATGAAAAAATCAGTTGTTCAATTAAATTGTCTTAAATTTATTCCAAACTTATTTTATAAGAAAAAACATATTTATTTGTATCACTTACCTTTTAAAAAACGATAAAATAGAAGTGATTTTAAAAAGGCCGATTACAAAAATTATTGGTATATATTATTTTTTTGATATTCATCATAAATTTATATGTATATTTTATCATAATTTATTTTAATACGATTCGAACGAAATATAACTTCACTAACAGCTCACCGTGGCCACTTCATATGTCGCCGAGAATCGAATCCTCATTACACGACATTTGAAAAATGGCAAAAAAGGAGGGAAAATTCGAAAGTTTGTAGGTTGAGATGGGGAGTTGGTCCTAGTGGCTCGAAGTCGCGATAGCTCAAGGGGTAGAGCAGCGGCGTTATTAGCCGAAAGAAGGGGGTTCGAATCCCGCTCGTGGCACTAGCTTTTTTCATTTCAACCAAAACCTTACGTAAAAAGATTAATTAATTGAAAGAAGTTTGGACATTAGATCACGAAATATAATGGATTATCATTTTTCTCAAAGTAACCGCACAAATAAATACGAGTCTCAAATATAAATACGACAGTTCTGGATATTCCTCCATCGATTAACCCTAGTTTATTAGAAATCTAATTTAAATGGGGGTACTTTTATTCCGTCTTTGACCCTGAAAACACCCTGCTAGAGAGGCGATGTATTTCACCTTCAACCCTCAAACAGATACACATACAATAAAAAAAAACACGTCCTCCCAAAAGCGGAATAGGGAACTTGTACCCGAGAACCGTTCTTAAATTCGGCGGCGTGCCTACACGCTCGCTGTAAGGAGCGAAGGAATGAGAAAATTCTATTATGTAGGACCATCGAGCAACTTTCTCGTTAGAAAAAAAACATGTAATCACATTTTTAAATTATTATCTGCAATCTGCAATTAGTAATGAATGAACCTCAAATGGTAAACTCATCTCGTAAAATAAACATCATTGTACAATACGATCAAAATTTTTATATACTCTTGCTTTCTTTTTACGAAATTGGACAAACGACCCTATTATTACATATTTGCTTATCTTCTTTCTTCTTGTGTCTTTTTTCTATACTGAATTAACACATAACCCTCAATGCAAAGCAAGGGGATGCTATCTCGTTTGAAAACATCCAAATTCTTTTTGTTTATTTTCATAATATTGGACAAAAGACCCTATTCTTACAGATTTGATTGTCTTCTAGGTGCCATTTTTTCTACTATGAATAACAAATAAACATCCAATGGTAAAGCAAAGGTATCCACACTTGATATAGTCAAAACGTGTAGCTTCCTCTTTTTTTATTATGTAGTGAAAAACAAATTATAAAATTATTTTGACATATTTTGTTTTCTTCCTCTGTCATTTTTTTTACAATATATACAACTTGACAGTTTTTTATATTTTTTTTAATATTATATCTCAGTTGAAAATCACATATAGAAAAAAAATACAAAGTAAGAAGTCTTTTCCTTTTGCCACCATATAATTTAATTACAGGTCTAATGTTTCAATTGGGCAATATGACGATTTTGAATTAAAGTAATAAAATTATTTTAAATTATAATTAATACATTTCAATGGTCAATTTAGTACATTTTGAGATATTATACTGCGTCTAAAAAAAAAATTGCAGATAAATTTAAACGGTTTTAAGAGGAGATGTTAAAAAATTTTATATACTTTAGTTCTATTTTTTCTTTATTTGGCTTTCTACGTCTGTACGACAGTTTCACCCTTCATAGAACGTTTATGAGATTTTCATGATAAACTCCATCCCATTAAAATAAATTTTGATAAAATGATGAATTATGATGAATATCAAAAAATAATACGTACCAATAATTTAATAACAATAATTTTTGTAAGCGGCGTTTTTAAAATTACTTCTATTTTATCGTTGTTTTATAACGTAAATGATACAAATAAATATATTTTTTAATATAAAATATAGTTAAATTTAAGGCAATTTAATTGAAAAACTGATTATTTTGTCGGTGTTAATAAGTTAAGTTATTTACTTAATTAATAGAATATTTAAAATTTTAGCAATTTCTTCATAATTATTCTTTTGTATTTTACTATGTGTTAATTTAATATTATTTTGATCATTATACCGTCCAGACTATTTTATGCAAGCAATAAATAAATAAGCTAAAAAGGGTGGTTTCTGGTGATTTGAACGGTCGGTCAAAGAGGGGTGCGCGACAAGAGTAGCAAAGGTGCTTGACGTCCTAGGGGCTTACCTTAAGAAATACGCGAATAAATAAGAATCCAGAGATGGGACGGTGGCTCTTCTCGGCTTGCCTCGACGTTTCGGACACTTACTGGAATCACGTCTCGAAATGGACTGAAGATCTACGCGGCGAGGATTCCATTCGAATCGCGAGGATCCCCCACCCGGGCGGCGGCCTCTCACGGTCTCACCACCCTTCATCAAAATTCAACGCGGATGGGGGAGACGGATTTATTTTACCTCCCTCTTATTTTATCAATTCGAAGGAAGTATTTTGTAGCGTTCCGGCTAAGTATATTTGATTTATGTACAATATTGAATCACTATCCAATGCTGTACAAAAAAACAACTAGCTTTGTCTTAATCAATGCTATAGTTTCTATCAAAGCTTCTTCCTCCAAATTCTCTTGTTCTTTTCGACGTTATAAATCCAAATTTTTAAACTGATATCTCTTCTGTGGTGTTAAGCGAATTTTCAATCAAGGACATCCATATGCTATCGGAAATCTGCACCAAACTATCGCATGAACATGTAGAATTTTGTATGTTGAATATAGAAAATAACGATGAAACATACCTTTCTTATTGGATAGATACCTGGTTCTACTTCCGGCCCAGCAATTAAGAAAATTGAATTGTGACATTTCCTTCTTAAGTTCTGTGAGGTGATGCCCCTGTATCTTGGTCTTTTCTAACGAAAACTAACAAAAAATAACGTTTAATAACTCTGATGGTCAGTAAAAGTGAAGATGCAAAAGTAAATAGAGCATGAAATAATTAAACAGATTAACTTTGCTTTAATGATTTCACTAGGACTCGCCAACACACCGAATTGCAGCAGGCCTTTACTATTTGGTAGCCTAATACCATCGATTATTAGTTATCTGATAACTAATTTTATTAAGCTTTCGAGTCTTTTTTTAATAATTTTATTGTACGATGTGCATTAATGTTTTGATAATTACTTTTTAACTAATACAGTAGGTTCATGGAAGGATGAAGAACACCCACTACATGGTGGTTCATAAAGGTAGGAAAAATTCTGTAAATTTTTTTCGTGCACTAAGATTGGAAATGTTATCATAGTCATTACTTTTTAAGTTTAGCGTTATTGTGATGATCCCATGAAAATCTTTTTCCTTTTAGCATCCCTTGGTTACGTATTTAGTTGGTTAAGCGGTCCATGGTTGAGTTTAGATTTAAATCGGGTATGTTCCAGTCTTTGGCGACTGTTAATTGTCCTCTTTCTCATATTCCAAATAGTTCCTGCATATTTCACTGTTTGTATTTTTTTGGTCAATATCGCTGAGGCGGAATACCAGATGGAGCATCCATACAGTGCGGATCGAATCAACAGTAGATTAGTATGACAGTAGAGGTTTTTACGAGTACTCTCGGATTCTTGTTTTCTGTTATATATGGCATATCGGTCGACGTGTTCACTTTGAATCGTTATTGGCGGAAAGAATATTTGTCGTTACACTAGTCTTGATTCAGACGAGTTGATCATAACCCTACAGTTGACTATGCTTCCATTTTGCTGATAACCTTGTGCGTGCTTGCTGCTAAAAGCTATAGATGTTACTGGAGTTATCTGCTGGCTTTGGGTAATAGTGTATAAATAGTCCATGTAGTACAACCAAAAGGCCCCAAGAAGCCTCGCTCAAAACTGATCTAAATATTTCATTGTTTTTAATTGACACATTAAGACCCTTTAGCATCTTAAGGGAGAGGGTCTTAAATTTGATTAGTAGGCTAACACGACAAACCTTCTCGGAGGACCTTTTGAAGCACTGAGAAATATGAAAGAATGCCAATACATTTTCTTATAGTGCATTTCACAAAAATTGAATTTTGACATCGTCGAGGTCTGCGAGGATGTAGATTTTTCGTATCCGGTCCTCCTGGTGCGCCAGTTGAACCAAAATGTATATATGCGTCTGACAGATCAAACCAGCAAGACTCGCGGACCTGAATGTCGAAGACGGCCGAATTTCTAATTAATAAAGTATACCGAGTTGACTTATCTTTAGGGCTACTGCCGCCTGGTTGTTGCCAGTTACCATGAGAAGTTAGGCTTATGAATTTAGTCAGTCTTTCCCTTTACATCGTTCGCGGCACCCGTTTTACTCCGTTTTAGGTTATTCCTTCAAGTTTTATTTCTACTTGTTCGCGACGATGTAAACTAAAGAACGTACTTCTCTCCATGTTCAACGGTTCGATCGATTAAGATCAAGCGAGAACCAGAAGACCACGTCAAGCCAATCCTCAGGCTGGCCAATCGGCAGAACGGCGTCTGGACTCAATAAAGTAGAAAAGTTAAGCCTTGAAATATTATCTTGGTTCTTTGTTTCAACCGCCTTAACGTCTGAAAACATCTTCAGGCAGTAACATTTTTCAAAATGAACAGTTATTGATTAATTAGCTTAATTGAAAGTAACTTCAAAGTGCTAGAATGGTCATTCTGATCTACCTAACCTCGTTGATTTAGTCCTGCCCAGGCATTCATTTATCTAAATACAGAATTAAAACACCATTTTTGGCCCATGAGAACATATTCACATCTCTTCGTGGTTTGGACCTGGATACGGTGTATTGCCTTTTATTCTATACACTTCATGCCTATTTTTATTTTTATGGACTTTACTCTGTTACTCATATATGCGCCCTAAGTTTCCGTTGAACTAAGTTTCGATCTATATCCTTTTCTTTTAAAACTTTTATTTAAGAAATTGACTATCTGCCCTGAGTAAATAATATAATATTTTTGATCCTTGCGCTTATTAATTTGAGTATCCTCGTTCTTATTTATAGTCATCGACGTAATTTTTCGCTTCGTTAATTTTTATTCTACCTGCCTTCACACAAAGTTGTAGGTTGGTCTTTTCCCCCATCAATGGCTAGAATGATCGGACGCTACAGGTTCAGCAAAAACAACGGGTTCGTCACCCTTCACACCTCAAGAAGAAATATCACAATTCTACACTTATCGCCATTTTTTTTTTTTTTCAATTTTTGAGAAGTGTAAGAATGTGAAATAATTTAATCTCATAAAATCATCGAATAACATTAGATTGTCAGTTGTCACCACCGGACAATTTTTAAATTCTTCTTAAAATTAATTAAGGTATTTAGTTCAGATAAAAAAGTTAATGGCACCAGCGGGATTCGAAACCACGATGTTCGGCTAAATACGCCGCTGCTCTACCACTTGAGCTATCGTGACCTCGATCCACTCGGACACCAACTTCCTATCTCAACCCCACCTTTTGAGTTTTCCCTCCTTTTTGCCATTTTTCAAATGTCGTGTAATTGGCATATCTAGCCGAAGATCGTGGGTTCGAATCCCGCTCTTGCCATTGACTTTTTTATCTCAACTAAAAACCTTAATTGATTGTAATATATTAATTGGTCAAGCGGACCACGAAATAAGTGAATTCTTCTTAAATTTCAACCAAAGGACTATGCATCGTTTTATGATCATATTTGTGAGCATAACACCAACGTCGAAGACACTAATAACTCGCCTATTTTGTAAATTATGAAGAAAATATAAAGTTTTGTCGGCCTCGGCGTGCTTTGACGTTATTAAGGGTTCAGTCCTAGGTTTTGTTTTCCTACGTGATCTGGTTATTATGTATTCAAGGTAGTTTCGGTGGCCTTTGAAGTGGAGGTGTATCTTATGATGAAACGTGATTTAGTAACTACTTCATCTTTTTTTTCTTCTTCTTTTTAACGAGGGTTCGCAACAGCAAAGGTTATATCAACCCTGTGGGTGCCGGTGTTTTTGAAAAAAAGCCCATTTGTTTCAACGTAGGGTCGTTGGATTCGAACCCGGGACCTTTACCTTACAGTAATGAGCGCCGGATCAACGCCTATATCGTTGCGGCCACCGACGCCCCTTATTTAATCTTTATTTCTGTATTTCTGAAAATTACAGATGATTATTGTTGTAAACATCTGTGTTTTTCCATTTTTGTGTTGTTCTATGCAGTTTTGATTGTTTGACTTATTGTAGAAATTAAATACTATTAAAAATGTACCTAGAAGAAACGAATATTTATCGAAATTATGCCGAAACCGAAACTAGGTGAAACGGGGAAAGAAAGAATCGTAGAATCGCAAGAGCAAACTAGCGCGTAGATTGTGGAAAATGATATTATAACATATTCAAACCCCGTGTTACTTTGTTCAAACAAAAGGCTGTCCTTTCCTTCATCTTCCCACCTAATTTAACATTTAGATATCTGCAAAACAAAAACAATAAAAAGTGGTGACTTTCCAAGTCACGCTCCCGTATAATCGATGCCCATGGCAGACTAATCGAAAGTCATCGAAAGTAGGCAACAGGTTACATATTCAGCAAACGAGAAGCAATCGGATCGTCCTACATGGGACAAAAAGCATAACCGACGTGAGCCCATTTTTCAATAGCCGAATATGAATCCTATAGAAATATCCCGCCCAAGGACTGTTCCCAACCTAGTTACAGCCTGACGCAACTCATTAATTAATTTGGGAACTAACTCGGCACCTTAGGAATATGTGCACACCTCTAATTATTACACGTCCCCATCCTTGTCCGTCAAAGAAACGTCATTGCCCAATCACAAAAGCTGATAACATCAAAATAGCAGTCGTAATCATTTAGTTTGATATAAACGAAGTGTATAGTAAGTACTATACTAATTATTGTACAGATAGTTGTCTTCAAATTTTGAAAAAAGGACTACTAGAGATGATGATGAGTACAAGGGCAGTTATCTATCACTATAGCTTCGCAGTTTTCATACCACTAACTATCACAGAATCATCATAAAGATTGTAAACTGTCTGACAGAAAAACCTAGTGAGTCTACGTAGACCAGGATGACCGGAGGTGATCCGACTAAATGTCCATCAACTAGCAGACCTGACACTAGGGGTGTTCACACAAACTGTGCTAATCGTTTTAAGTATACTGTCCAGAGGTTTTATGACAAGTGTCGATATAGTACGCACAACAATGAAATAGTATGAGCAAAAGTACACAAGTTAAGTAAACAAAAACAAAATTCGCGCTATCAGTAAAAATCAAAAATTCAACTGGTCTGTGCACTCCCTGCAGTGCTCCAGTGCACTCTTTTCAAAACAAGCCAGGTCTGAACATTTAGAAAAATTGAATTTTGCAATTTCAACTCTCGTTATTTCTAAAAAGAGAACCTGAAAATCTGAAATAATGGGACACTCAGCTACAAAATGAAAGAGGTGTTACACAATGAGCAGCAGACAACCTAATCATTCGTCTGAAAATAATAGTGAAGCTTGGTAAGTTCATAAATATATAGATACAGCATAAACTATTGTGGAACAACTTTCGATTATTTCTGTTCTAAGTAGGGAAATTTCTTAGGACGATAAAGTTCCTTGTATAGCAGAAAACTACTGGATCTAAGAGCAGTACAACTTTCACAACTTAAGAACGATTCAGAAGCCGAGTAGAGAATAATTTTTCATGGTGTTTAAGGGCGAACAAATCAATATTAACCTCATGTGTTAAAAAATAACACTTTGAACCAGGACAAACCATATCATTTATGGCTTCGACCGCCCAAAATTTGGGATGACTTTAATCAAGACTGCGACCGATAAAAGGTCGGTTGATGTCTCTATGACTTGAGCTATTATGTGAAATCAAATTTCTAAAACATAAAATATTTATAGTTATGTCATACAAATTAATGATATAATTAAAACAGAAGCGAATAAATTTTCATAAAATATATCGTTAATTATGGTACAAGGAAGAAGTGCAATTTTAAGAGTGTTTGTATAATCTATTATAAATTATATAATATAATGTAATTATAGTCCTATTTATATGGTTTTGTTATTTGCATGTTTATAAAAAAAAGTAGATAATTGTTATCTTACTTTTTCTCCAGCCGGGTAACTGCAAGGGGCATTGCCGGCTTCTCACGTTTTGTCTATCTTGCTTTCTTTTTGATTACCTCTATCTGTGATGTTTAACCCTTCCGTAAGTGATTAATATGTACAAGGTTAAATATAAATTCATACCATTAAAACGATTACCTAATCTAAGTTTGGCGTGTCTCAAGAGTTCTCGAAGTACTCGAGACCCTACCCCTACGCTAAAATTATGAACAATCTAAACGAGGCGTTTTTCATCTTGACCAACGGTTATCGCATATAGATGGTCCTGGTGGTTCAATATTACAATATTAGCATACATCCTTGGTTTATGGTGCCCTGCTTGGTCCTTAAAGATGTATGTGTATATGGAAGATATTGGAGCTATATCTAACTTTCTTTCGTTTTAGAGTTAGCTCAGCAGTTAGCAATGAGCCTAAAAATCTGAAAATGACAAAATATAATTGGAACCGAATATAAAGACTTTTTGGGACTTTTCGTTGTAATTGAAAGATTGCGATATATAAAATAAAGGGCGGTCGTAAGAGATTTATGACTAATTTTGAACTTATTGACGGACGACTGATGAGTTCATGTAGATGAGATGTATTAAGAGCTGATGAATCCCCCGTTTTTATTTATATTATACCAGTGAGTCCTAGTTCATAAAGGAACTTGATTCGTAGGCCAGGTCTCAGTGGTTGAATTTCTTCTACGGTTACGTTGTACATCCCAAAACACTCCTGCGGGCAAGTGTAGAACCACAGTTTGTTCGTAGGTGTGTTGGCGTCTCCTCAGCTTCTTTGCAGAATCTGTACTTGCCGAGTTGGTTTATGGCATTCTGTAAACTCTTTCCGTCCAAAGTTTGGTACGAGGTTCTTGGATTGGTTTTGTCTAATGAGTGAGTTTCGTTATTCCCTCATTTTCACACAAGGGAGGGTCACAGAAGGGCTCGGTTCCTACAGCGATATAACAGCCCCTTTTCTTGCAAGGACATCCACATTTTTGTTGCCTTCTACTCCCATATGTCCTGGGACGCAGCAGAGGTTGATTTTTTGCATACCTAATCTGTTTTGTTTAGTTTTGCAATTCAGAACTATCTCTAAGCTAATGATGTTTGAGCTTAGCGGTTTATTGACTGCTTGGCTCTTTAGCCCGCCTGCTCGATGGGTGGATGATGTTCCTATCTCCAGTTGTTCATTTTGGATTTTGGCCTTTCTGTCGTCGACCATCTTCCTCGCTTCGTCGAGTATTTTCCCTGACTTATCGCCCTCAGGAACCACTGGACATGTCACCTCTTAGATTCTTCCCGAGGAGATCGTCTTTTCGGCCTGGCTCTTTTAATTTTGACATTTCTGGAATTTTTCTTCCCTTTTGTTTTTTCAACAGGAGTCTTTTTCTTTCAGCCCTGTTCCTTGAAGGTTCCAAGCCTTTCATCTGTGTGGTGGTTGGTTCCCCACTAGCAGCTGCTTTTGGATGGGGGAGGTAGTCTCTTCTTTTCGTTTGATGTCTAAACGTTCATCACAAAGTTTGTCTCCAGATTTTTTTTTCAGGTTTGTAAAATAGTGATATCCTGCTTCGGGTTTATTTGTTTTATGTATGTTGTATGAGCAGCTAGGGAATTAAACAGTGCGCTCCATCAGAGCCATGCGTAATGGAGTAAGGCTAGATACTCTCTGAGGTCACCCGGTATCAGAGAGCCACCGTTCAAGACAGCAATTAACCGCTGCAATAATTTCTCTGATATGGGCGGATACTGTTTTCTGTTTAGTTCAAGATTGTATAGTGGAGAGGGGAAGGTGGATGTTGACGGGAAGCAGGACTAAGGGAGTGTGGTTTGTAGGAGTTTGTTTAGTGAGGGATGCCAGGAGTTTGAGTACCTCACTTTAAAGGGTACTGGACACCAGAGCTCCTTTAGCCTATTCAGACAGAGCCAGGGTCAAATTGTGAACCATCCCATCAGGACGGTGTCGAGCGTTTCCCAGGTTCAATACTAGGAACTACTAGGTCGGTTTTTGAACCCGGAGTCGGAGTTAAACAAATTATACAAAATCATCGCCTTTGAGTCGTGTTAGACGATAATCGATGACCACCATCCGCCCACGTCGCGACCATCTTCCATTAATCATCGGCTCTTCCGAGGGAAAGACGACGAGTCGCAATAGAACGATTTCCATTTGTATCGCAATTCGCTCACCGACCCCATCCGGAGTGAAAATGCCAACGAGGTCGATTGCCGAATCGCCGCTATTGTGACCCGCGAACGACGCCGATGTTAACGTTTTCCAGGAATCACGTCCAGCGATGAAATTTACACAAGAAATTAATTTCAGTGGCGAAAAGAAAAACACAAAAATAGTAAAATAAATCAACTGCCGGGTGTAATTTACACGACAGTCGTGAGGCGTTGTATTGTATCATGAAAATGAAACCTCACGTCTAATTATTGGGTTGTCCGGAAAATAATGCAGGATTTTAAGTTTTCATTAAAAAAAATCTATATAAAATATTCTGTTTACGTTTACAGGATTACTCATTTGTATNTGGGAAATTATTTTGATTAAAGAACATTGCTTTAAAGTAACTAGTTTCTTTTTTTTTGTTTAATACCAAAATCCTGCATTATTTTCCGGACAACCCAATAATTATAGTGAAATTGCTGGGAACTAGAACTTGGCACTACCGTATATTTTTTTAAAAAAAGCCCAGTACGATGAATTCATTAATTTTTGTGTTTTTATATATTTTTTTAATTTGCATCACCAAAAAAATTGTTTTTGGAACTATAAAATCTTATGGCTGCATTTTAAACTGGATTGCCAAACTTGTTACAGCAATTATTTACATATTATTTGGTCTCCTAATGTGCCTATACCTGATTTGATCTGTCAGGCAAGTTTCAACATCTCACCGTCTTTACTGGGGGATCTGTGTGTTATTTTGTCAATCGTGTCGTTTTTATAATAATAATAACTAGCAGGGTAAGTGTCCAAAACGAACAAATTTTATAAATGGACAAACATGGCCGACCACAACAAAAAATATCACAAATATCTATTTAATTATGAATTATCAGATACTCAATCCTGCACATTTTTTTGAATACAATTATTAATTACTAGATTAATAATCCGGCGTTGCTCAGGGGAATAATAAAAAGTGTTATTTAACACGTTATTTTGACTATACATATTGCTATTGCTAGATAGGAGCATAGATTAAATTAGCATAACTGAATTTTTGATTGTATTTAGGCATCATGTTAGATATTTGCAGATTATAATATGTTAAATTGTAATTATAGATGTACTCAGAGATAAATTCATTGCAATGGTCTTGGACACACAATATTTTTGGTGATTCTATTTGGCATATATACAAACAACAAATCCTCCATCCTGGAACATCAAGCGTATTGTCCATGAGAAAACCACGAATTCTCCAGATTAAATCCATATAATAGCAATGATTGACCTTGTGAGTTGTTTATCATTTCTGCAAAAGTCAGTTTAATTGGAAATTGCATTCATTTGAAATGGAAAGGCAATTCTGTTCTTTTTAAAAAGATAGTTCCTATTTACAGTAAGTTGTTTTGCAACGATACGGATTTCGAGTCCTTTAGCTCATCATCAGATTGAAGGACTTCTGCAACCACATCACAAGTCGTCGAGAATCCAATCCGGTTACACGCCATTTGAAAAATGGCAAAAAGGAGGGAAAATTCAAGAGGTGGGGATCGAGGTCACGATAGCTCAGGTGGTAGAGCAGCGGCGTATCTAGCCGAAGATCGTGGGTTCGAATCCCGCTCGTGCCATTGACTTTTTTATCNTATCTATATATCATATATATATATATATATACATGTAGATATAGATAGATTAGAGATAGATAGATTTTTGAACGTTTAAGATTCCATTTTACGTATTCACTTCCGGCAAAAGCAAAAATTCTCTCTGGAGTTGTCTTGTTTTTATTTATCAACATAACTGCTTAACTGTTTGTTATATTTAAATGAATTAATCCGTAGGAGGTTTCAAGTGATGATGTTACATACAAGTAAAATTGTCAAAGAAAGTCCAGCTCAAAGAAAAAAAAATGACTCGACAAACTATTCAAAAATGTAAGTTGGTCGTTTTCAATTTAATTGCGATCCTTAAAGTCCTCCCACATGGGGACAAGCTCAAGTATTTCGTCCCCAGACTGTTCAAATAAATAATGCAGTTTTTAATATAGTACAATTTAAAGTAAATTGTATTCAATACATACAGGTTTCTAATATCTGATAAATTCCACGTTCACAATGATCACGGTTTGCCCCTGAAAAGTGGGTGAAGGAAATTCCTTTTTACATCTATTACTACTTTTGGTTTTCTTATTTTTTAAATTGTAAATCGCTCAAATTTGGCATGTACGCAGTTTCTAAAATAAGGAAAAAATTCTTTTATCATTTTTTCTATCAATAAATTATGCATTTCGAGGCGACATGTGCGATGAATCCCACGGTGGAGATCCTTCCATTATGTTTCGAGATCCGCTGACAAATGTTGGTATCAATAGGTTGAAAGGAATATCGCAACGGCTGCAATTCACCTTCGTCTTCGTAAATGCCAGACAATATTTACAAGGTGTTTTCTTAAATGTTTTACGACCTATTTTGAAGATCACGATCCAAAAATCGGAACTTCACGATGACTTTTGCAAAACGTAATACCACTAGCGATTATCAATTTTGTTTTGTTTATTACTAACCATTTGACCTTTCCTTGATAAATATATTAGTTTACAGCCTTCGCTTTTGGCAAATTATGATTGAAGGAAAAATTTAGTTTTTAAGAAAAAACTATTGAACCATAATCTCTCTCTCTCTCTCTCTCTCTCTCTCTCTCTCTCTCCATCTCCATCTCCATTTCTTTCTTTTTATTCACTAGAAAATTTTTTAGACTTTAGCGTGTCTTTGTACTATTCAAATTATATTTACCTTATCAGCAATTAGGCCCCTCGTCAAAACGTGTAATTATTAAAAACACATATTTAACCCTGGTAAAATCAATGGATAAAGATGCTAATTAGGGAAAAAACATGAAAAGTTGCCTAAAATTCTCACGCGTTGGGCAACGGGAATGGAAAGACGTTTTATTTATCTACCATCGAATTATCCGGAAAATTGGATACAAAATGTCAAAATATTTTTTCCTTTCTGTCATGTACAAGCATGGTTTGACAAGGAATTCAACGGGGTGAAAGAATAACAATAAGAGTTTTTCTCTGAGTAACACAACTCACAAGTCATTTTCATTGAATAATAATTCAAAGCATAAGCGAGATGGAACGAAACAATACTGAGACTCGGGAGGGCATTTCCGTGGGAGTATTCCATACAGGGGATTAGCAGGATTACAAAATATTGCGCTCACAGGTGACAAAACGATGCAATAAATCGCTAACGTCGAAAATACAAGAATCTTTAACTATATATTACACAATATCGCTTTTAGAGGGAAAATAAATATCTTCAATCCAAATTTTACCAAAAGACTTTTAGGATTATATTTCGCTTTTATAATATTACCTACCCTTTTCGATCATTCGGACTTAATAGATGATAATAATTATTCAGAAATCGTGAGGTTTCAGAAAAACATTTTCTTTATCGTGGCAACGTTTCGATCTTTATTGAGATCATCTTCAGGGCCTGGGATTTACAAACATTGTTTAAATTTAACAAAAAGCATGAAGGATGTGCAAAAAAGTGAATTTATACAATCCAAAAAAATATATTTTTTATATTCGATCGAAGTATTTCTACTCACCCAAAGTGTTTGTTTTCTGCGTTCGTTTTGATTGTATATAAAAAAAAATATTTTTTTTGCATTGTATAAATTCATTTTTTTCCACATCCTACATGTATTTGTTAAATTTAAACAATGTTTGAAATCCCAGGCCCTGAAGATGATCTCAATAAAGATCGAAACGTTGGCACAATAAAGAAAATGTTTTTCTTAAACCTACGTCACACCAGACCGCATCTCACGATTTCTGAATTATCATCGACTAACGGTCACTAATCACCACAAATTTCTACACGAGAAAATGATAATAAATTAAGTTTATGTTTATTATATCGATGGAGAATTATCCGTTGTATCATCTGTCATAAAAGAACAAGTTAAACTTTTCATCTAACCAAAAAGGGTCAGAAATTATGAAAATGTCAAATGCATAATAGCACAATAAAGATTATTATTATGGACAAATCAGATATAACGTGTTACAACATGATGTTTTAACAATAAAGATTATTTGTTTTATTATCGTTAACGTCTTCCTTATGCTGTAAGACGAAAGGAAAAGCATATTCATTGGAGCTGTATGCTTAATTATTTTTTGCAGAGCTTCATGCTTAAAATTTAATTTGATCAAATGAATGATCACCGTTGTAAAATTATTATACTTACTTGGATTAAGATCTAATTAATTAAAGACTGATAATACAAATTAAGTGAAGTCCATATTAAAAGGTTTTTATGTTCCTTCGACCTTCCTTGGTTTGTCAAGAAATCTCTTAAAATGTTTATTACCAGGCATTAATGCGAAATGGACGATGACAACTCTATCGATGTATTATGCCAGAGAAAAAAAAATCGATTGCCGCATTCGACAATTAAGCAATCCCTCATGCCGAGATAAGGATGAATCCCAGGAAGTCGGATGGCAACTGGTTATTTAATCGACTTTTCAACCATGTACCAGTTATGAGCCGGGATCTTATCAGGCCCTGAAAAGAAGCAGACAGCTTTGTTTCGGGACCGAGTCGCAGTTACGTGCCGTTATTTCTCAATAAAAAGTGGTATAAACGATTTTTACTGCACTTTCCCAACGTCTGTCGTAGCCGGGCTACCCTAGAAAGAAACGGCACCTGTTCTCGAAGGGGAAAGGTGAACTTGAAGATAGTCATCAGCAAGAACGTCCAAAAAATACGCTCGGTGTGGCAACGGGCAGATTAAGGACAAAAGACATTTTTGTCTGCCCTAATTGTACCGGTTTTATCTTGTGCAATATGGACATAATTCAGGTTAACATTTTTATGGGCTTTGTCTTGTGGCTTGTCTATCAACTACATGTAGATGAGTACTTGCTAAATATTGTCCAAAACAAGCTAATAAGATTACAGATTTAAATTTTAAAAATACTGTATAGACTATGTTTACGCCAAAGTAATTGGCATAAAGGTACATGTTTCAGTTGAAAGGCAGCCCACAATCCATCGCGCCCTAATTCCCTAAACGGGCCGATACCGGGCTGCTCTCATGCTGCCGAGAGGTTTTTGCTTCCCGCTTCCGTTAAATAGGGCGCGCGCTGGAGTGGTCGCGAAACTAATAATGAAAATAATTAAATAAACTAAAATTAAATAAAATCCCAATACCTGTGGTGAAGCGCAGTACCTAAGCTCTCAACACAACCAAGGCCCTGGATAATGGATGAAGGCTTAGATTACTACATTACCTGCCAGGTTCTGTACGAACCTTTTCTATCGGCAGCTGGCGGATTCCACTCCCGTGGTTTTAAATTAAAAGAAACTGAAAACAACTTGGTTTTAAAGCAAGGAATGTTAACACTTCTGATTTAACGGATCAAGCAAGAAAACGGAAACCGGAAGCAGGAAGCAAGGACATCTGCCTCTAGGACGCATGAGATCAAGTCACGACAGGAGCAAGCAGTCCCTTGACAGCCCGTTTTGGGATTAGGGCGCAAGGGTTGTGGGCAGCATTTCAACGAAAACTTAAACTTAAACACCCATAATTTTGTTCTCCTTTAATCTGAGTAATTCATAGCGGACTCCAATCATCACATGTCTCAGATGCCGTGTTTTTATTTATTTGATCTTGAGTAGCAGTTCCCAGTGCTTTTCTCAGTCTCAAAGCATTTCTTAATGTGTAACCCACTGGATCAACTGGTATGGACTTGTATATATACATCGCAAAGACTTTGAGCTTTTTCTCGCTACTTGGATCAAGCTTTCACATCCATATAACAGGACCGAGAGAGAATACGTAGTATCTTATCATTTTCGTTCACAACTCTAAACTAAGCGTAGAATGAACAAAAAGGCTTTTCATTTGAAAGAAAGTAGCTAGCTCTATTCGGTCCCTTCTTATTTCCTTCTTCGAGTCGCGTTCGAAGTGACATTACTTCTTCACTCGCTCTCCATTCACCTATGGTATGGTAAAAAGGATACTAGGAAGCGGGTTTTGATCTCCCCAGGCACTGCAGCCTTTTGGCTTACTGTACCTTCCTAGTTCCTTAGTTCACTGCAATAGACACTGTCGCTGCTGGAGTTTGATTCCCTAACTACCATCGTTGTATATGCCCATGTTGTGTAGATGTTTTCTCAGATGGCAGTGACCGGTTAGTAGTCCTAGCACTCCTCTGAGTTTGGCCCTCTCCAATTGCAGCAGTGATTTTGCCAGTATTGGTGAGGGCTGTTTCTTCATAAGTTTACTATGTCTAGCACCGCTAGAGTTTATCCACTTCTCGTTTTGTTTTGTTTGGATCCATTCTGCGAGGAAAGATTCTGTATTTTTTTTCGTTATCCCAAGTATAGGTTCGGGGCATGTATGGTCTTGCGGATCCTTCTCTGGCCAGACTATCTGCTTTCTCATTACCCAAAATTCCCCTGTGCTCTGGCAACCAAGATATCATCAGGTGTTTGTGTTTCCCCAGGTTTTGGAGATTTCGGATGCATTCACTGACTAATTTTGATGTGATTCTTTTACATGCTAATGCTTTAATGGCTGCTTGGCTAACAGATCTTATGAAGATTTTTTGCCAGTGTAACCTCTTTTAATATTTTCCAGGCACAAGCATTGATAGCATGTATTTCTGCTTGGAAGACCGAAGTGTACTTCCCTAATGAGTTTGATTGCTCATGTTTTGGGCTTTTACATAAAACGCCTGATCCGGTTCCTTCGTTTGTTTTGAAACCATCTGTATTCCTTTCCTGTGTACTTCCTCTCCTTTATAGTTCGTTGAGACTTTATAGGAAGTTGTAAAGAATGATTTCGGGATCATATAGTCAGTCCCAATTTCTAATAATGGGTGTCTGATTTTGTTGATTACGGGTGTATGCCCGAATTGTTTAGTTCTTTCCAATTTAATTGTTTCTGGAGCTTTTCCTAGCCTCTCCTTGTATAAATATTTCCAATAGAGGAAGGTTTAACAGAGTTTCTAATGCATTTTTAGGGGTTGCTTTCATTGCCCCTGTGATATATCGGTTTGCTAGTCTTTGTATGCTGCCTAATGTTTGGGTAGCTACTTTTTGTTGAGCTTTGTTCCACCAGATTAGTGATCCATAGGTTATTCTGGGTCTTATTACTGCCGTGTTTAGCCAATAGGTCTTTTTCGGGTATTCACCAATAGATTTATCAATAATTTCTGCTTTAAGAACGAGATCTCCTTGGGTTTCGATAATTCCTACTCTGCTGAACAATGAAATTCATTATACATTGCGGGTCATTTATATTGTCAGCTGTGACGTGTGCATACAAGTAGCTTCCAAGAGTATAGGTTAAAAATAAGGGGGATAGAATAGAACCTTGACTCAGCCTCTTTTCGATTATCATGGCCTCTGAACTGGATGACTGGAAATTCAGCTTTATGACTCCAATACATATCCTGTATTACCCGAAACTCTTTGCTGTCGATTCCGGTAGTTCTTAAATGCTCGATTAGTTTGTGGTTCACATTATGGAAACCTTTGCGGTTATCAATAAAGTCAGCACATACGTTAACGTCCATACACTGTAATATTGATTATATAATGGAAAATCAAATTGGAAAAAAGAATGGTCTCAAACGGAAAACAACAGCAGGAAATCACGCATTCATCCTAACATCACCGCACTATTAAAATTACGAACATGGCATGGTTATGAAGAGAACAAATCTCACCGGGCATGCTTTAAGATAATTGAAAATGCAGCATATCCAAGTGTTTTTGTTCTCACACCCGCAACATTATTTTGTTATACTTATATGGCACCGATGGAATGGTAACTAATGTTACTAGCAATAAAAAATATATAGCCCTTTGTACTTTCACTGGTTGAACATACATCCGCTTTCTTCGGAGGAACATTCGCTATGATGTAAGTGTGTAAATATGTTCAGGCGACCTTATCCAAGCATATCGAATCGTCAAATGATTTATGATTTTTTTATGATGTCGTTAATAAAGTAGTAAATCCGACTTAGTCAATAATACTAATTGATTACAATGCGAAAGATAATAACATTCCAGTCGGAAGTAATTGATAAGAATTGTATTCATCTAAAGGTCATTTTGGAACAAATCATTACTTTTTGACAGATAGGTTTCAATTTACAAAATGAAAGTACATGTATCTAATTAATCGCCATAGATTTCAGACTCTAAAGATTTTTATTATTCGTTTTTAATTTCAGAACATATCAGCCTCAGGTAATATTTCTATGTTAATTATGTTTTCTTGTATAATAACTTATTCTAGGTCTCATATTATAAAAAAGTGGATGAAATTTAATTTATGTAGGGAAACAAAATGTTTTTTTTATTAAAAAGACTTCAATGAGGTCCATTGTCTTCTAGATAATTTCTTATTTCATCCCATTTTCTCAAGAAAGTGGTACAGATGATCTTTTATGGCACTAATATCTACTTCAGTAATTGGACAATTAAGGGCGTTATCGCTGAACGTGTGATCCTCTCAGTATAATAGTACGAAGCGTTTGTTGTGATTATTAATTAAGTCCAAGCAAAAATTTAAGCAATTATTGTGTCAGATTTCTTGTTGACGTCGGAATTGGTACTTTCCAACCATTTTGGTCTGGCTTGTTTCGCCGTTATGGACTGTCAAACACTTTTCGTCATCTTCATTGGTCTTTTAGTCAATAGCATGTAGTCGTCCACAGACAATATGAAATATAGTCATTATGAACTTTAGGCAAAATATTGGTCAAATATGATGCAACCAACCAAATTAATCAAACAAAATTATAATCCTATTCGATATTCTATTCTCTTTCTACAAACCGTGTATTTGAGATTTAAATCAAAGTTATTATTGATGATTAAAGAACAATATAGTTCATTCACTAGTTTTAGTGGTTCGCTTGCCCAATTAATATATTACAATTAATTAAGGTTTTTAGTTCAGATAAAACAGTCAGTGTCACGCGCGGGATTCGAACCCATGATCTTCGGCTAGATACGCCGCTGCTCTACCACTTGAGTATCCTGACTTCCATCCACGCGTACACTAACTTCCCCCACTCAACCACACCTTTTAAATTTTCCCTCCTTTTTGCCATTTTTCAAATGTCGTGTAATCTATTCTCGGCGACAAATGGCAGCAATGACAATTGACAAACGACAAATATAGTCATTATGAATTGACAGCTTTAGGCAAAATGTTGGTTAAATCTGGTGCAACCAACCAAATTAATCAAACAAAATTATAATCTTATTCTATATTCTAGTTCCTACATACCTGTATTTGAAATTTTAATCAATGTTATTACTGATGATCAAAGGACCTCTGATTAGTATTCTAAACATCTCCATATAACCAACACATACATTGACCATATTTCTATTTGGTTTTATTGATATTGGACATCTGATCAGTGTATTAATGTTTTTGACCAATAACTACCCTTAAAGAAAAAAGATGATTCCTTCCATTTTGGACTGCCTAGTTTCGCCGTTTTGGTCTGTCAAACACTTTTCGCCATCATCTTTGCAGTCCATGGCCTGTAGTCATCTACAGGTTGGTTAATATTGTCGAATATTGGTCAAATCTGGTGCAACCAACCAAATTAATCAAACAAAATATACTTACTATATTCTAGTCTACAGACCATATATTTGAGATTTTAATCAAAGTTATTAGTGATGATCAAAGGACTACTGATTAGTATTCTAAACATTTCCATAGAACCAACACATATGAAATCTAGTCGTTATGAAGAGAAAACACTCTAGGCAAAATATTGGTGAAATCTGGTGCAATTATTTCCCTTAAAGAAAATTGACGATTCCTTCCACTTTTCATTATCCTCATTCGTCTTTGTGGTCAATAGTGTGTGGTCGTCTGCAAAAAATATGAAATATCTGCAGTGAAAACTGAAGGCACATATACCACATTTGTATTTGGTTTTATTGATACTAGACATCTGCTCAGTGTAAGCTTTGACCAAGTACTTCCCTTAAAGAAAAATGATGATTCTTTCCATTTTGGTCTGCCCAGTTTCCCTGTTTTGCCCTTTAAAATACTTTCAATTATCCTCGTTGGTCTTTGTAGTCAATAGCCTATAGTCATCTAGAGACAATATGAAATATAGTCATTATGAATTGACAGCTTTAGGCAAAATGTTGGTTAAATCTGGTGCAACCAACCAAATTAATCAAACAAAATTATAATATTATTCTACATTCTAGTTCCTACTATACTATCCTAGTATTTGAGATTTTAATCAATGTTATTATTGATTATCAAAGGACTACTGATTTTTCTATACATCTCCATATAACCAACACATACATTGACCATATTTCTATTTTGGTTTTATTGATATAAGACATCTGATCAGTGTATTAATGGCTTTGACCAATAACTACCCTTAAAGAAAAATGATGATTCCTTCCATTTCGTTGTGCCCGGTTTCGCGGTTTTGATTTTTAAAACACTTTTCATTATCCTTATTGGTCTTTGTGGTCGTCTGTAGACAATATGAAATCTATGGAGTGAAAACTCAAGGCGCATATGTTAACCATATTTCTATTTGGTTTTATCGATATCAGACATCTAATCATTAGTGTGTGGTCGTCTGCAGACAATATGAAATCAATGGAGTGAAAACTCGAGGCACATATATTGACCACGTTTCTATTTGGTTTTATTGATATTAGACATCTGATCAGTGTAATAATGATTTAGACCATTTATTTCCCTTAAAGAAAAATGATGATTCCTTCCATTTTGGACTACCTAGTTTCGCCGTTTTGGTCTTTCAAACTCTTTTCGCCATCTTCTTTTCAATCAATAGCCTGTAGTCATCTACAGGTTGGTTAATATTGTCGAATATTGGTCAAATCTGGTGCAACCAACCAAATTAATCAAACAAAATTATAACTTGTGTGTGGTGATTAGTGACCGTTAATTGATAATTATTCAGAAATTGTGAGATGCGGTCTGGTGTGATGTAGAAATGCTTTGATTGAATATAAAAAATTTACTTTGCATTGTATAAATTCACTTTTCCACATCCTAAATGTATTTGTTAAATGTAAACAATGTTTGTAAATCCCAGGCCCTGAAGATGATCTCAACAAAGATCGAAACGTTGGCACGATAAAGAAAATGTTTTTCTGAAACCTACATCACTCCAGACCGCATCTCACGATTTCTGAATAATTAAATTCAAAATTATAACTTTACTGTATTCTAGTCTTTTCCTACAAACCAACTGATTAGTATTCTAAGCATCTCCCTAGAAGAAACTCATATATTGACCAAATTTGTATTTGGTTTTATTAATATCAGACATCTGATCAGTATATTAATAGCTTTGACCAATTACTTCCCTTATAGAAAACGGAGATTCTTTGGTCTGCCCACTTTTGCTGTGTTGATCTTTAAACTACTTTTCATCATCTTTTGTCTTTGTTGTCAATAGTGTGTGGTCGTCTGCTGACAATATTAAATCTATTCGTTATGAAATGAAACTCTAGGCAAAATATTGGTCAAATCTGGTGCAACCAAGTAAATAAATAAATTAAAATGATATATTTTATAGCAAATAATTTTTTTTCTCTAAATTATTTTGATGGACATAATTCTGATATTCAAATTTCATATGCTATTCATGGTATTTGAATGACTACTTTCTTGTTAGTCATGCGATCGGAGTTACATATAGATAAATTTAAAAAGGAAAAAGTCGAGAGGACGCTTTTTTAAAACCCATCCCATCAGCGGATAACAAAGAAAGTGCTAGTTGTGATGTGGTTGCCGTAACGATTGTGCAACTTGGATGCGGTGCGAAGAGACGAGAAGACCCTGGAGGGGTCATTTTGGATTGGCGACGCACCAGTTCTGGGCCGTCGGCAACCCGCAATCACACCTAGGACCCTGCATCTTGTTTACCTTATATAACGTTTGACATTTTTGTCCATCCGCATTTCCTTATCACGCCTTTTCTACGGTATTGTTTTGCCGATTCTTTTGTCCCCAGTCGAATAGACGCGGAAACGATTGACCTCGGAATTGAAAACTTCGGTTTTCGGCTTTCACCCGATTCCTCGCCGGATATTCTGCCCGCGGACGGAATCGCGGTGTGGCGTTTCCGTCCATTCCATTTGGTCAGTTAATCTTTATACAATCTGTAAAGGTTTGACCCGGGCGGTTTAAATTGCCTTTCTTGGCTATGACCGCGGAATACGAACTCTCTTTGAGGTTATGGGATCGGGTAGAAACTAAACTCGGTGAACTATCGATTGATTCCTTCCTCTTTCGGTTATTTGATTTAAATTTCCTATTGCTTCCCTAGATTTGCTTATATGAGGGAATGTACCATTTTGCGTAAATATAACATACAAAAAATTCAGTCAAATTGCGAGATGTGGTCTGTGGGGATGATATATGTAGCATAAACCTAGATGTTCGACATGAAATTGAATAGAAAAATCCAATAAAAAGTGAAAGTAAAGTAATAAAAATTATTATGAATCTTAAATTTATCTTACTTATTAAAGTACATACGAAATGAAATTACATCCGTCTGTCGGAGATCGTTGCAAACTCGTCAAATTGTATATAAGTACTTGACTATTAAATAAATAAATTTAAAAAATACAAGGCTAAAAGATCGAACTTTCTGGAGAAATTGACTGAAACAACCAATGACAAGTTAATATACTTCTGTTGCGGTTTAATCTAACTGAGATTGAAATAATTCGTACCTACGTACCTAATACGTACCATGCTTGGAGGGTATATTGTATGAGGACCGTGGCCTGTGAGCCGACCAATAACTTAAATAGGTTTTCTTGGTAGCCCTACTAATTTTTGGATATAAATTCAAAAATGCATTTATCTAATTTCAACCAAGATCGTACATTCAGCAACAGAATGAGGCACATTCTCTTCAACTCAGCTACAGAGCGGACACAACCCGTCACTACGCTTGAAGCGCTTCAGAAGTGCCACACGAACTCTACATTTTCCAAATATTGTACAATTTTTTAAAAAATCTGGAGTGAATTCTTTGGTTTGTGTTTGTATTTGTCCACTGTGCAAGCTTTATGGTAAGAAAACCAATGTTTTCCCGGCGACCAGTTTCAACTTCATTCACAAGTCATCTTCTGGCCTGCAATGAAGAGAACAGATTGTTTAAGTTTATTAGTAGCATTATTATTAGCATGATTACAGATCTTAATTATCATTAAAAAAATTTGAAACTTAAACTGTCTGGAAAGCTTAAATAACCTGTTCTCCTCATTGCTGGCCAGAAGATGACTTGTGAATTAAGTTGAAAATGGTAGCCGGGAAAACGTTTGTTTTTCTTTAGAAAAAAAACCTATACAGTGATGTGTGGTGATTAGTGACCGTTAATCGATAATTATTCAGAAATCGTGAGATGCGGTCAGGTGTGATGTAGGTTTTAGAACATTTTCTTCATCGTGCCAACGTTTCGATCTTTATTGAGATCATCTTCAGAGCTCAAAGTGTTTGTCTTCTGTGTATTGTGCCATTCTTGCGTGTCGTGTTGAGAGTGCCACAGAAGAATACACAGAAGACAAACACTTTGAGCCCTGAAGATGATCTTAATAAAGATCGAAACGTTGGCACGATAAAGAAAATGTTTTTCTGAAACCTACGTCACACCAGACCGCATCTCACGATTTCTGAATAATTATCGATTAACGGTCACTAATCACCACAGATTTAACGTAGTTTTCAATGGTATCAACGGATTGGTCCAAAACTATTTAGTTTTGGAGTTATCATTGTTTATTTGAAGCAAGGTCGGGAAATCTTAAAAAATCAGAAAAAGGGGAATAACTGCGAAACTGCTGAGATTCGGACCATAGCTAATTAGGACTTTTTGGTTCCGTTTTGAATGTGGAATGTACGGTCAAAGTTTGAAACACGAGTAGCCGAACACCCTGTATTTTTGTTATTTGGAAAAACCTTTGGGCTTATTTTTCTAATTAAATTGTTCAAACATTTTGCTGTGCCAATATATTCTCGATTGTGAGAGGTCGCTGTCAGTGAATGTTCAAATGCCATTTATTTCATCCTCGGTTTGTAGAATTTTCGTCAAAAATATGTGGCTTTATTTTGGAAAAGTGGCTATGGGGTTTAGGTTATTAACACATCAATCCTCCTTTATGGTTATTTATAAACAGTTTGTTTAAACTACTTCCGAATTATGCTTGGTAAGGTTTTTAGTTTCTTTCTAGCCCTGGTTGTTGCAAGCCAGCTTAGACAGTATGCTCGTTTTTGTGACGATTCAAAATTAGACTTTTGAATGACTAAATTGGACATTCAAGAAAAGCCAGAATTGGTTTTTGCCAAGTTTGGGCTTTCATTAGGCGTTGTGGGCCTGGTCGCCGGGAAAATGTTTGTTTTTCTTTAGAAAAAAAATCCTATACAGTGATGTGTGGTGATTAGTGACCGTTAATCGATAATTATTCAGAAATCGTGAGATGCGGTCTGGTGTGATTTAGGTTTCAGAAAAACATTTTCTTTATCGTGCCAACGTTTCGATCTTTATTGAGATCATCTTCAGGGCCTGGGATTTCCAAACTGTTTACATTTATACAATACAATACATTTAGGATGTGGAAAAGTGAATTTATACAATGCAAAATATAGTTTTTATATTCAATCAAAGTTTTTCTACTCACTCAAAGTGATTGCCTTCTGTGTAATTGTGCCATTCGAATGCAATTCGTAGAAATACTTTGATTGAATATAAAAAATATATTTTGCATTGTATAAATTCACTTTTCCACATCCTAAATGTATTGTATTGTATGAATGTAAACAGTTTGTAAATCCCAGGCACTGAAGATGATCTCAATACAGATCGAAACGTTGGCACGATAAAGAAAAGTTTTTCTGAAACCTACATCACACCAAACCGCATCTCACGATTTCTGAATAACTATACAGTGAAGAGACCCAAATACAAACCAAAGAATTACTAATTAAATTGTAATATATAAAAATTGTCAAAATTAATGGATTAATCCGAGTGGATTGAAGTCACGATAGCTCAAGTGGTAGAGCAGCGGCGTATTTAGCCGAAGGTCGTGGGTTCGAATCCCGCTCGTGGCACTAACTTTTTCATTTCAACCAATACCTTACATAAAGATTAATTAATTGAAAAAAGTTATTTGATCAATCGAACTACGAAATATAATAAATTAATTCAAACTTAGATTATTTTTGGTTTCATGTAGGTATGTCCCAATTGCATTGGTCATGTTTTATCCTAGCATATTTTTCCTGCTCCTTTTCGTTTTTTTTAATCTTTACATATAGCACAAAGGATAAAGTTTTATATTCTCAAACAATGTAATAGTGATTAACATTTCAAAAACACAGTTCACTTTCGAACCTTTCGAACGGCTTGTCTTTGGAAAGAAGGTAAATTACGTCGTGTCCTTTTAGGAGGCCCCGCTCATTGAGGACGTACATCGACGATAGATAGTTTAAAAATTTCAAAATACATTTCTATAGATAATGGCCGTATGTGTCTGTTAAAAAGTGTCGCAATTTAAGCAGATGCACGGTTTCATTAGTAATAATCCAAAGACCGATTACGCGGATTGATATTTAAAGTGTGACTGGAAAAGGAGTCATTACACGGCAAGCACGAACATTCCCGTTTTATTTCCATGCAACTAACATTTACTATGCTAGTAGGGTTTAATGTATCTTTGAACTTTGCAACCTGTGAAGGTTTTTCAGGAAATATTTTCAAGTCCGTCCCTGAATTTCAGAGTAACTGGCCGTCTTGTGCCATCTTTTAATTTTATACTTTGATCGATTATAAAATTGTAATAAAATGCGCGAAGTCCTTCAAGTGCTTGTGACTTCTTTAAGTTCAGCTTTAAGAAAAATATTTTAATAAATGAATTTATACAATTTGATATGGCTTACATTGCATTTGATACTAATAACTTTATAAATATATAACTAATGAATAAACTAAAAAGATGGAGTCAATTAAATTTAAAATAACTATCTTGGATGTATTTGACCAACAATAAACAAAATTATCATAATGTTTTCTCGAAACTACCAACTTTCAACTGTGAAAAAAAAGCAATAAATGTAAAAATAATGTATAAGGTAAATAGCAGTATAAACTATACTAGTATGAAAGTTTCATGAAAGTCTTCATCACTGTTTAAAACAGGTCTGTTTTCAAAGTTTGGAACCACTGCTATCTTATAGCACTGCCTTGGCTTTCTATGTGAAAAAAGAGTTTTATTTGAAAGAGAGTTAGTTACATTTTGAAGTAGGACCAACACATCAACAGTAAAAACATAAAGGATGGAAAATTCAAAAGTTAGGGTTGAGATGGTAAGTTGGTGTCCGAGTGGATCGAAGTCACGATAGCTCAAGTGGTAGAGCAGCGGCGTATTTAGCCGAAGGTCGTGGGTTCGAATCCCGCTCGTGACACTGACTTTTTTATCTCAACCAATACGTTACATAATGATTAATTAATTGAAAGAAGAACAACGAATTTATTTGTCGTTTTTCCTTCTGGTGGTCTTCTGGGTGATGAACCTGTACTTTATTTCCGAGCACCCTGGTCTGCCAATCCGTTTTAATCTGTCAGACGTAAATCGGCAATTTCGGTGCTCAAGATGATAAAAACGATCAACCTATAAATTCCAGTCCAAACTTCAAGAAGAAATCGCAGAATCTGCAATATTTGGAAAAATCAGGGTCATTTTGGCAATCCTAGCCTGATAGATCCAAGTGAAGAAACAATATACTTCCTCCTCGTACGGCTAATTTTCCGTTAAATTTTTGCATTTTACAGAATAAATCTACATGTTAACTTTTAGCAGTCTTTCAGATCAGTTTTCGTCACTGACAATGATGACTATTTGCCGATGCCCTGCTTAAACCTCTGACCTGTACTAGGATGATCAGATACGATCAAGCCACGGGTTCATCACCCCGCAGATCTAAAGAAAAAAGATCAGAACTCCAATGGTAGATTGAGAATTACGTATATCGTTTACATAAAGACTGTGCTACTACATCTTAGATGGTTAGAATTTAAACGAGTGGTTCTCGTTCCCTTACCAAAAACTGTCTAACCTCACAGAATGACCTATTTTCTGTTAAAACACTTGCACTTTATGCGCACACTACTTTAAAATTACTTGTTAGGTCTAGCACGACACAGTTCGATGTTGAACCTAAAGTTTGATCGTTTCCTATCATCCTTGTCTAGCCTCGCTGTTATACGTATTTCAAAAGTGTTTTAGATTTTTGCGATCAGCAGTAATGGTCCTTTCAAGTGCCACACCCTGCTTATAACCCTGATCAGGACTGATCGTATCTGAACAAACTACAGGTTCATTATTCATGTCCGGCACACCTCTAGAAGAAATTGCAAAATTTCAATGAAGTTACCTTGGTTTGAACTTATATAATTTATATAATGTACAATAATTGGAAAATTTAGGGTTTCTGTGTTACCTCCTGATAGACCAAAGTCTAAATAGAGTTTCCGTTCTTCTTTTATAAGATTAGAGAAGGAATGTCTCATCTTCCATCAACACTGAAGCATTTTATTGATAAAACCTTCATGTTAAATTCTAAAAAAAATAAATACCATTGTTTAGTTTTCACTTTTTACTTTCCTAAAATTGCTTATGGAGGTTTTTAGTTCAGGGATTACAATTAGTGAGCAGTTTGGTTGATTTCGATCATCTTGGTTGTCCAAAAGAACGAACAATTCAATGTTTGTTTCAAGCCAACACAAGTTCATAATTGATAACCCTGTTGACGTCAAGAGGGAATCAGAAAATCTCAAGTTTTAAGTTAAATATTTTTTAAAATAATTAATTAAATAATAATTATACATATTTAGAAAATTGTCGAGTACCTGTGTTATAGCCTGAGAGTTCAAAGTTAAAACAGAGTTACAATTAATTAAGGTTTTTAGTTGAATAAAAAAGTCAATGGCACGAGCGGGATTCGAACCCACGATTTTCGGCTAGATACGCCACTGCTCTACCACTTGAGCTATCGTGACCTCGATCCACTCACTTGAGCTATCGTGACCTCGATCCACTCGGACACTAAATACCAAACAAATACCATTGTTTTCAGATGTGTTTCAGTTTTCACCATTATTTTTTTACCCTGTCTACAATTAGGACGAACGATGGTACAGTAGGGACATTACAGCAGCAGCAATCACCGCATCGTTAGATTTCTTCTGAGATCTTTAGTTTAGATGCAATTAGTTAATAGTTGGTTGATTTCGATCATCTTGGTCTTCCTTGTTGTCCTTCGGACGCGTTTCGGCATTTCGCCATCGTCAGTGATCGGTCATTTTCGCAATCTAATCCATCTGTATGATTTCTAAAATGCCCACATTTTATCAAGTTCCTTTCATGACTGATTGGTCATTTTCGCAATCCTACCATTTGTATAGTTGTAAAATGGACATATTTTATCAAGGCCCCTATCATTGGTGGAAAAACGGTCAGACTACACAATTATTAATTTGAAACTCTTGAAAGCAGTCTTCATCTGAGACATTCTTTCTCTAGGCTTGAAGTTATATAATTTATATAAACAGTGTACAGTATTGGACAATGGGTCCCTGTGGCACGCTAAATCTGATAGATCAATTTTAAAAAAGTTTACTTCCTAGGTCCACCGCACCGATTGTTACACATTCACATTGTAGCATTGAATGAAGGCCGTTCAGTGAAATAAAATCATTTTAAATAGTTCCGCTCCGGCGAATCCATATTTGTGTACAAATCTATTTGAGGAAGAGAAAAGTGTCAGTTTGGATAAGCGGAATAGATAGTCACAGACGCAGTGTAGACAATGTCCATTACATAACGGCGGGGAGGTCTCTTCTCTTGACCCTCTCTTCTTTTGCGTCATCCATTCTTCGGGCTCTTCGTCGGAAGAATTGCCGAATGCGTTTCACGAACTCCTGTACGACTGTTTGCCCAATTTCTGATTCGATCATGCTACATGCGGTCGGAGGTTTTTACAAAGAGCATTGTCTTTAAGAGCCATATCTTCATGGCCTGCTTAGTCTAGCTGCTCTGTTCTGTCTTGTCATTTTTTCAATCAGTTGAGGGTTAAAAGAGCTGTGTCATTTTCAAAGGAATATTGGCGGAGAATTGGTGTATTGTAGCTAACAGGGGTATTCACGATGTAAGCTGTTAATTTATTTTAATTCGAATTGAGAAATGTCCAGTAAGATCGTTTTCTTAGCATGTTAAATGTTAATTTTTCCACATAAGTGCGCGAGGCGATTAGTAGAACCAAAAATAAAGCTATAACAGTCCTTGAAGGCTTGTTATTGTTTATTTTGATTTTCTTTTGTGTTAAATTGTAAGATGCCAGAAGTTAATAAAAAAGGAAAATTAATTAACTCTTTCATTCAAAATGCTATCTATGCACTAACGAAAAGTACTAATAAATGACACGCTTCAGTTCGTGCTGACATACCTAACTTGTAACCTAACCTCTAACAGCCTACAACTTTATAAGATGGGGGTCTATTTCTATCTATCTACAATGAATGAGAGTAAAAGGACAGGTCAGAAATTAATAAAAGAAATGTATTGGTCTGATTTAATTAATGCGTATTTAAGAATAAAAATATATGTGAACAAAAAACAGCTGTTAAATTCATGGCTGCCATGTTGGTTACCTACGCCCTAACGGATAGAGATGTGACTACATTTTCGACCTAACATCTAACATTGGCCATGGCCTGTTAGATCGAGCAATCTTAACTAGCCGATTGTTACAAGTCTAGGTCATCATTTTTCTCGATCTAACAGGACAGAGTTAACAGGGTTAACACAAAGATCATAAATACCCCTAATATTTTTCATATTCTTCTATAAACAAACAATTGAGGATGGGGAAAAGCCTAAACACCAGACGAAAAATAGCTAGACCAAACTTCAATATTTGCTAAATTGAAATCTTAATTCAACTAACGATAATATGATAAATATTCTAAGATTTCTTCTTTGATGTTTGATGATCAACCAGCATGGTTAAAGAGACTAGAATAATCGGAAACGACCACCTTTATTTTTTCCTGAATTGCATTTGCTTTTTAATGATTACGTTTTCTAAATTTTTCAACAAGGAAGTTCAGAAGAGGAATGTGTCAAATGTCTCCATCCCAGTTTATTTTTCAAATGGTTTATGCCATTATCATTAGAAATGGTCAATTTCTAGACTTAGTAGTATATCATTTTGACTTATCCAAGTTGGCTTTCGGAGGGAAAGTTTTCCGGATTATTTCGCATAAATCAATTTAAAATGTAGATAAAACACAAAAATAATAAAAATGGGGGATAAGGAATGATTTGTGTTACTTCTCGCCCATCTGAACTTTGTTACACGTTATGGAATTACAATGGGAAAATATTTCTGGATACTTGCAAGTGATATACCCGATCGGGTTAAGAGATCGGCCCCAAGATCCGCGAACCCGGCACGTACTCGCTTTCACCGAGAATAAAATTAACCGCGGAAAAGGTACTATTTAATAATCAGACGAAAGAAGCCGGTTTGTTTATGCACCGGCTTCGCTAATGGACAAAAAAGGATTCTCACCGTTATTCACTATCGCTCAATTGCACAACGTGGCTTTTGTATTTCTCTGTAACCAGCTCGACGCTCTCCTCCTTCTTTAAATTAGTCCAGTCTCTTTGTATTAACAGATGCGTCTTGGCTGCAAGTCACTGAACATCATTGACATACACGTTGGCAAAATAAGTCCATTTTGGATGCAAATTGATTAAACAAGTGTCGTCTTTTACAATTACTGCAACTTGCATCTATTTAATAAACTGCTCCAAAAAGAATATGGATAGTGCCAATTTGGAAGCATTTATTTTCCTTAGCATGTTTAGTTTATTTTTATTTTGTGTGGTGTTTAGTGGCCGTTAGTCGATGTTTATTTGGATATCGTATGCGGCCTGGTGTGACGTAGGTTTTAAAAAAACATTTCCTTTATCGTGCCAACGTTTCGACTTTTATTGAGATCATCTTCAGGGCCTGGGATTTATAAACATTGTTTAAATTATACAAATATAGGATGTGCGAAAAGTGAAATTATACAATACTAGAAATTTTAGACTCAATCAAAGTATTTGTACTCACTCTAAGCGTTTGTTTTCTGTGTAGATGTGTTATTATTGGGTGTCGTGTTGAGAGTGCCAGTGAGATATTGATGTTTTATGTTTATACGTTGGATTTTGAAGGGGTGGGAAAGGATGTTGGGACAGAAAACATTTTTATAAGAAGAGGCTGCTTCTTATAGGTAAAAGGAGCCGACAATGGGAAAGAATGGGTAACGGTTCGGCCTGATTATCCTTTCAGGATTATATAGACGGGGATAATTAGGGAAAGGAAAGCTAAATTGTTGAAGAATTAGACTATGTAGAAATGTTTGATGTGTGGAATTGTTTTATATGTTATATTATATGTTTTGTATGATGTGATGATGATATATGTATGTCATCGATAATGAATTTGATTAATGATATTGGCATAGCTGCGACTGAGTTTACATGTGTCGGTTCTGTAATTTATGCTGTGCTTATCTCTGTTGATGTAAACTATTTCTAAAAAGTTACGTTTATTTATTTGTTCTGTCTGTATTTTTGTACTGTTGAAGTCGAAATGTGTTGGTATTCAAAATGGTGGATAGCCAGATTTTGTTGGGGTTTTTTGCAATCATAGATATGTTGCTTTACTCTCTTGTCCAGAATTGGGATGTAAGACCGATGTAAGTTGCTGGACAGTTTAAACAATCGATTTTGTAAATTACGTCAGACTTATTTGCTTCTGGTGTGGGATCTTTAATTTTGGAAAAAAAGTATGTGAATTGTTTTATAGTTTTTAAAGGCTATTTTAAAGTTATCAAAGAGAGAAATGTGTTTAATTTAGGCGATTTAATTATTAAGGTGATAGGCCGTGAATGAATGGCATGGAAATGTACATATGTTGGTTGGTCTTGAATTTGAAAGATTTGATGTATTTTTATTAGTAATTCACTAGTTTTCGTGGTCCGCTTTACCAATAATATCTTTCAATTAATTAAGGTTTTTAGGTGAGATAAAAAAGTCAGTGTCACGGGCGGGATTCGAACCCACGACCTTCGGCTAGATACGCCGCTGCTCTACCACTTGATCTACCGTGACCTCGATCCACTCAAACACTAACTTACCATCTCAACCCCACCTTATGAGTTTTCCCTCCTTTTGCCATTTTTCATCTCAACTAAAAACCTTAATTAATTATAATGTATTAATTGGTCAAGCGGACCACGAAATTAGTGAAATTAATGAATTAAAATAAGTACACTTCACGAAAGCTCTCCGTGGCCATTTCATTTGCCGACGAGAATCCAATCCGATTACACGACATTTGAAAAATGGCAAAAAGAAGGGAAAACTCATAAGGTGGGGTTGAGATGGGAAGTTAGTGTTCGATTGGTTAGAGGTCAGGATAGCTCGGGTGGTAGAGCAGCGGCGTATCTAGCCGAAGGTCGTGGGTTCGAATCCCGCTCGTGCCATTGACTTTTTTTCATCTCAACTAAAAACCTTAATTAATTGTATTGTCATGTATGTTATGTTGCTCCTGGGCCTAAGAGTTTTGTTTGATTGCATGGTTAGATGATGCTTAAATATAGCGTCACCATCGCCCCACTTGCTGTTTTGTGTGTGTGTGTGTGTGGGGGGGGGTCGATGGCCAATATTGATGAAAGTACCCCATCGACTATGATTTAGATTGGCTTATTACTGTTGAGTGTAGGTAGATGGAGGAATATCAGGTACTCCACCGAATAATCAGAACGAGTACAATGCATGTGTGAATGTATTTATTTGTGGGATTGTATTACAGATGTTAGTTTTAGGCTGGGTTATAATATATTTGCATGCGTTGGGGGCTGAAATGACCTAGCTGTCAAAAGCCCCCGTTCGAGCCTAACCCCGATTTTTGTAGTTGCACTTTCAAAATTCAAACTGATTGCATTTCGGCAAGGAGTTTGATATAACTATCCTCAATATAAACAATCTTCCGCGAAGTTCTGAAACAAAATCTGAGAAGAAAGAAAGTGACGTTTGTTCCCTCTTGTTAAGATGATATAACGTAAAAATGAATATTGCACCCTAGTCCTTGGCCTTTGACCACTGTTTGTTAATTTTATCATAAGTTTCATAACAGGATCTATGACATTCTAACGCTAATCCAAACGACTTTGGCGTGCGTCTGAGGTCAGATAAGGTTTATATAAACAAATCGTCACACTTTTGTATCTCTGTGCCAGCGTGAATTTAACAACCTTCCTGAATAACATTATTTCTTAATGTGTATACTTAAAGAAATATACACTCTAAAACGACGTAAAAGGTCAAACGGCAAGAGTAAGTTTTTTTTCTGAAACCAAAAGCTTGTGGTTTGTCCTGTAAACGTGTCAAGTTTAATACGAATTAGTTTCATCATATTTATTGAAATTTCTTTAGTAACGGAGCTTCAGAATTTGGTGCGGCAACGAACATCTTAATCAAAGTTAGCGCCCACACAGGGTGGTATTTTTGGACCCACCCTGCTTATCATTTATACTGCTGACCTTCGATACAGTGACTTTTTCTCCTAGCCTAAATACTATCTTTTATACATATATGTTTAGCGGTCATAATTGACCGTATTGAGCCCAAGGTCGTGGGTTCGAGTCCCGCAGGTGACACTACCTCTTTCATCTCTACCAAGCCCTAGATAAAAATACTATCCTTAATGGCGGCTTTCAGGCACATCTTGAGTAAAAATTGGTGCTGCAAATTAGACAACATGCACACAAGAAAGATTTACTGCACATCAACACTAAGGGACATCCGCTCGAGTTAAGCATTTACGACTGCATAGACATCAGACAGGTGGAATTACCAAAGAAGACATAAAAGATTAAGAACTTACCAGAAGATTTGGTCAACCACGATGACTTCTAGAACTCAAATCTGATGGTAAAAACCAGATTTCGATCAGCCAATAATAACCAATGCATCCAGTCCTTCCAAAATACTCTACAAACTGCCCTCCAACGACAACGTTCTTCAAGGAATGATCTCTACCGACTTCCTACAGCTACTGGCACAGTGGATGCGACTTCTGGTTGAGATCAAAGTACACAAACTAAGAGAGTAAGTTTGCTGCGATTTCTAGTTCAGATGTACCTCGAATCGGCAAGAAACAGTAAATCGTTCAAATCCTGTTGAATTTTAAGACGCCCAGTGTTCACGAAGCCATATCGAATACTTAATTATTATTATTATTGAACAATATCTCTTTGTGAGAAAGTATTTTCATTCTTAACTTCTCAAACAAATGTTTTGGATTGATTAAAAGATATATATTGAAAAAAAAATCTCATTGGTCCTTCTGGTCAAAGCTATTCACATTGCATTTATTTTAACATTATTCATTAATTAATTAAGGGTTTTAGTTGAGATAAAAAAGTCAATGGCACGAGCGGGATTCGAACCCACGATCTTCGGCTAGATACGCCGCTCTATCACTTGAGCTATCGTGACCTCGATCCACTCGAACACTAACTTCCCATCTCAACCCCACCTTTTGAATTTTCCCTCCTTTTTGCCATTTTTCAATATGTCACGATAGCTCAAGTGGTAGAGCAGCGGCGTATCTAGCCGAAGATCGTGGGTTCGAATCCCGCTCGTGCCATTGACTTTTTTATCTCAACTAAAAACCTTAATTAATTGGTGGACCACGAAATTAATAAATTTAATTATTCATTATGTTAAAAAATGAAATTAAAAAAAATAGGATCTGGTCTTTTCATGGTTTGTTGAAACCATTGTAGATTTGTGCGTATGTAAGAATCGTAATTTAATTCGTGGAGGAAGTGACTGTTGGTAAAAACAGCTTTGATCCTGTTGTGTTTTCTTTTTTTTTTCATTCCTCTTCCTATGTGATCTTTCCTCGTAGATGTCATTATGTCATAATTTACGCGAGGATGGGAAACACAACTATTCTTTGCCATCGGAAGACCATTTCTTTCCCAAAAATGCTACATGAGCTTTAATCAAGGAGAATTTTATTTCCTTCGTATTTCTTAAAATCCATAGTGTCTCAACAGTGGTCAAAGCCAGAATCGATAGACATATCTAGCTGACCGTTCAGACACAGGGTTCATGTTGTTGGCACACAGGCACCATGTTCTGACGAGTTGTTATGACTTTTCATCTTAACCTAAACTTCTATGCTAACCTTTCGATCATCCCTTTCTACAATTTCTTACCCGGAGAACCCTCCACGTCACCTGAAACATGAAATCTCCCCCTTTCATCCCACTGAAGGGCGCTACAGGTGACTTTGTTGTCTTTATAAATTTTCTGGTATAACATTATTAGTGTGGAACAGTAACAATTTCATTCACCTCACCCATTGGCACTTGGAGGATTGTCACGGAGGGGGGTTCAGAATGAAATGCGTTGAGGTGAGAATCTAGGGTTTTATGGAGCGTCTATATCTATTTCTTGGGGTTTCGAGGACAAATGGGATTTGGAGGTTAGTGTGGATGCCTGTGCATGTGAGGAGTGATTGATCTGGAATATCTGCAGTATATTGCGATGCTGCCCCTGCTTCTTTAAAAATAAAATTTGGAATTCTGTATGGATAGTGAGATTTTAGGTACAAAGCCCTTTGGCAATTTGAATTTTGGACAAGATTGCCTGAATTTTTGTAAAGTTACTTCACCCCAAAGTCGATTTCGTATGTCCAGATTGGTTGTAGTAATATATAAAGATGAGGCGTTTGATTTCTAATGAAAGTTTCAATATGTTGTCCGGTAGTCGTTTGAGTAGTTCCTATCGACTGTTTATTTCTATTCTTTCGAATCGATTTTGGGGGTTTCCATGTAAGTCTTTATGAATATAAAGTCCCGAATAGCGGACAACATTGTTTGCTGCGAGAGGTTCTGATGAAGAAGAGTTAATACGACGAAGGTTATTTGCTAGAACTGGTTATGGATTTGGATTTCCGCCATTTTTCTAACCATTCTTCCAAATAGCAAAGATGGTCCTGGAGGTTTCTTAATGATCTGGGTTTGTTGAAAGCACAACAGTATTGTCTGCATATGCGAGAAGAACTGTATCGGGGATGATAGGATATATGCATTGTGTACGGAACAGAGAATGAGACCAAGGATGCAGCCTTGCAAAACACCCGCTTCTTCCGTTCCAAGGAAAATGGGATTTGTAGTTCTGTGTGAACTAAAGTTTAGGTACAAAGACCTTTCGCAATGGTTCGAAAGATTTTGGACAGGAAAGACTGGACTTTTTGAAGGCTGGTTCTCTTGTTTATCCCCACAGTCGATGAGGCGTATGTTTTTTTGTGAAAGTTTGATATGTTGTCAATTGTCGATTCTGGATGTTTTTGAAAGATTTTCTGAAAAAAATCGTATCGGCTTATTTGAGGATTACTGTATCGGGATCCATAGGACTGCAGTGTATACTGTATGGGGAATCAGACCAATGATGTTGCCTTGCAGAACACCCGTTCGACATAGTGATGAGGGAAAGAATGAATTTAAAAATTAAACAAAAATGATAAATTATCGAAAAATTTAGCCATTTTATCAGGATAGTTCACCACTTTCTTATTTTAACAATAGCTCGAGGAAAATAAAGGGATCTCTATAAACTCTCGTTCCCTATCATGTCATATGATGGTAATCATGAAGCGCTGTATATCAATTAAGTTTCATCAAAGTCGTGTTTTGATGTGGAGGTTTGATTGTTTGCCTTGGCATTCCACGGTCTGAGAGGGTCAAAGTACATCTTGGTAAGAGAAAAATTTATATCTTGACCTATCTCATGAAGGAGCTAAATCACGTTGTTTTTCATTGAGTGTGAAACTGGCAATAAAATATGCACTTTTGGCTCATGCATTACGTAACTTCTTTCGTTTCATTTCTGGATAATTTACGCCCAATCGCGAAAATCTGGGTTCCAGCCTCCAGGACCTGCTCGGCACACGAGATCCGAATCGAGTACGCACTCATCGTTAATTCCGTCACGGGCCGGGAGATCGGATCTGGAAAAAAGACCGTGAACCACCCCGAAAGGGAAAAAAGGATGGCCCGCGGGGTTGATCACCGGTCGTTAGCTATACGAGGATCGTCACGACGCGGTGGGGGAGAAATGCCGCTCTTGCCAATTTACGGATAGAAAGCAATGAGATGAACCGTGATCGTAATGGTCTTCTATTAGAATCAGGGATCGATCCAACGGGAAAGTACTTCCCTGATACATTCGGAAGACAATAGGAAGACGGCAACCTTGTAAAAGAGAGAGTAATTTGCCCAACGTCGACGTTTCAAAGGGTATACCTAAGATTCCAAGATTATAAAAAGAGAGTTCCCTTTTTTTGGGCCAGACCTCGCCCTATCGATCGATCGCCACTTGACGGACTTACAAATCACGAATTTCTTTTTAAAATGCTTTCTCATTTCACCTCGCTTTGGATAAATCAGATTCGAGTAATTGAAGAACCCTAAATTTCATAAAACATCTCTGATGATAGTCGTCGGTGATGTTAATTTCTTCAAACTGACAGATTGATTTTAAATCGTGACGTTTGGTTTGGGTGGCCGCGGCTTGAACCAGCAGTTTCTTCATTACCGATCATTTCTACGGCTGTCTGTCACTGTTTTATGATAGTTTCTCTATTTCCGGCTTCATCAATCACCAAACATCAACACCGTGAGAGTAAAAAAAAAATCAATGCGTTATTCTCTACATCCATATTTGCTTAAGTCAAATATTTTTTTAAAAATAGATAAAACTTCGCCAATAGTCCAATTGATTGATATGTTTTCCCATTCATCCTCCAAAACAACTGACAGGAAGTCGGTACTGTTCCCAGTATTAATCAGGGTATCATTATCAAATCGGAAACCTGTCAGTCTCATCCATCTACCATCCCAATCTTTAAATGTTCCTTTGATTTCAATAATAAAAAAAAATTAAAAACTGACTATTTTCAGCTCAGGTATTTTTTATCGAAGTTACAAATGAACAACCTTTCATAAATCATCAACCTTTTTCACATCAAATTAAAGGTTTTCCAGGCCAAATTCGACCTTTTACGCAAAACAATTTACGCCGTTTCATTTTCAGAAAAAACATATTAAATTCCAATATGAATTAAATTTAAAACGAAGGCCAACGGTACTGTAGGCCTGTTTAACTAGGAAGACCAAGTTAAATATCGTTTTCTTGCCAAAATTCAGAACAATAGGAAACTTTGCACCATAAGATATACCATTAAAGATTATTTTAAGCCAAAGAGTTTTTTTTTTTTTTTTTATATAATTGCCAGAATAATTTTGCTTCTTATAAAGATAATAGGGGTATTCACGATCTTTGTGTTAACTCTGTTAGGTCCTGTTGTCACCTGCAAGTATCCAGAAATATTTTCCTATTGTAATTCCACAACGTGTAACAAAGTTCAGATGGGCGAGAAGTAACACAAATCATTCCTTATCCCCCCATTTTTATTATTTTTGTATTTTATCTACATTTTAAATTGATTTCCCTCTTTCCCTCCGCAAGCCAACTTGGATAAGTCAAAATGTCTAGAAATTGACCATTTCTAACGATAATGGCATAAACCATCTGAAAAATAAACTGGGATGGAGACATTTGACACATTCTTCTTCTGAGCTTCCTTGTTGAAAAAGTTAGAAAACGTAGTCATTAAAAAGCAAATGCAATTCAGAAAAAAATAAAGGTGGTCGTTTCCGATTATTCTAGTCTCTTTAACCATGCTGGTTGATCATCAAACATCAAAGAAGAAATCTTGGAATATTTATCTTATTATCGTTAGTTGAATTAAGATTTCAATTTAGCAAATATTGAAGTTTGGTCCAGCCATTTTTCGTCTGCCGTTTAGGCTTTTCCCCATCTTCAATTGTTTGTTTATAGAAGAACATGAAAAATATTAGAGGTATTTAACGGGGTGTTAACCCTGTTAACTCTGTCCTGTTAGATCGAGAAAAATGATGACGTAGACTTGTAACAATCGGCTAGTTAAGATTGCTCGATCTAACAGGCCATGGCCAATGTTAGATGTTAGGTCGAAAATGTAGTCACATCTCTATCCGTTAGGGCGTAGGTAACCAACATGGCAGCCATGAATTTAACAGCTGTTTTTTGTTCACATATATTTTTATTCTTAAATACGCATTAATTAAATCAGACTATTTCTTTTGTTAATTTCTGACCTGTACTTGTACTCACATTATACATCCCCCAACCTATAAAGTTGTAGGCTGTTAGACGTTAGGATACAAGTTAGGTATGTGGGCATGAATTCAAGCTTGTCATTTGTTAATATTTTCTAGTGCATAGGTAGCATTTTGAACGAAAGAGTTCATTTCTTTTTTCATTAACTTCTGCCACCTTACAATTTAACAAAAACAAAACCAAAACAAACAACAACAAGCCTTCAAGGATTGTTATAGCTTTATTTTTGGTTATACCAGTGGTCACGCCCACCATTGCGGAAAAATTAACGTTTAACATGCTAAGGAAAGAAGGGGGCATTCACGATCTTACTAGAAATTTCTCTATACAAGTTAACACGCGTTAACATCTTGCAAATCGTCGGCTAATGTTGTTTATTTTGAGATTTTTTTATATGGTCAGCAGAGTGAGGGACCTGTAGTTTCCGACTTTGGTTTGCCTAAATTATGTCAAATTAGATTAAAATGAGTTTTCGTCCTTGCGCACCGCGACCAATATTGATCTATTGTGCAATCTACATCATTTTCTAGAGTTAGCTCTTCGTAAAGGGCGCTTTTTTTAGTAGACATTTTTACATGCCTCTGTTATACATTCTTATTGAACTGATGACTTGCCCTCGATGGTATCCCGAAGTCCGAAGTGTTTCCCCATTTTAGTGTGACAACCAATCGAGATTAGAAGGTCCACGATAATCGGGGATAACCAGACACATCAGATGTCACTTCTCAGATCATTCTAATCGTAAACGAAAGAATTTTTTTTTTCTCTTGAGGCCTGCGCAGTGATAAAACTGCAGTTTTGTTCGTGTACGATCATCCTGCTCTGCCCATAACTGTTTTGGCTCGTAAGACCTGTTCCGCCTTTTTCAGACCTCAACGAAATATCTGTCAATCTACATTTCACCTTAAACATTGATTCCCAGGAACAATTTGTATTATCTGCCATTTAGATTATGATTAAATCTTAAAAATCAATTCCAAACATTGTTATTGCAGTACAACACAATCAAATTATAGTGAGATTTCCTAAGTCTGCATAGTGATGCTGCTGAAATTTAGTAGTTTACGATCATTCAAGTATGCCGAGTCGCGTGAGATTTTTTTTTTTACCAATTTCAGTAGTGTACCTGCAAAGCTGAACAATCGAAACGGCAGACCAAGGTCTTCGGAAACGACCAAACTGCAGTTGACACCTCTCTAATCATTCTAATTGCAATAAAACAAAAAAGTATTGTGAAATTTCCTCTTGAGCTCTGTCCATCACTATTGCAGTCTGTCACACATGTTTAGTCGTGCTTGTTCATGATTCTGACAAGCGAGACTAGTCGATCTATGATGATCGGAGATGACCAGGCAAGAGGTGTCACCTCTCAGACAATTCTAATTGCATTAAAACACAAATATATAACGTGAGATTATCTTTTGAAGGCCATTGAATCTCGCAGGTTGGTCAGGCGCGTTTCTTCGTGTTCGTTAATCGGTCTGACAACCAAACAAGCGGAGACTGGGCGGTCCACGATGATCGGGGATTACTAGACAACAGGTGTCACAAAATAACAAAGTATTCTCTGAAGCCTGAGGAGTGATGAAGTTTTGATCGTTTCCGATCCATCACTCGTTTGTACAGACTCGTTTCGTCATGTTTGTTTTTCAATCTGACAAACCAGACAAGCGAGACTAGGGTCCACGTCGATCATGGTTACTTCTTAGACTTCAAAAAATATATTTGAAATTCTATTTAAATTTAAAGGAAGAAGCTAGACCTATGGCACATCTAATCATGTCAACTTCATTCCCAATCCGGGCTATCTTGCCAGACATTCCAAGTAAATTGCCAAGATTGATGAGTGAAGTAATTCGTTGAGTTATGACAATATTCATAACATTCTGGGAGAAAATAATGGCTATAGTAACCATCATATTGTCTACACTCTACAGTAAATAGACATGGCGGACATCTCGGCCGTTCATCATTTTGCTCAGCCTATCTTTGCTGTTTTGGTCTGTCACGAGTTTCAGTTTTTCGTAATGGTACCATTCTAATTTTTGCGTCTTCAATGCAACAGTCTTAAAGTTTTCCCTTGAACCCATTCAAATAAGGGACAGGAAAACTCCTGAGTAAATTAGCTTTTCTCTAGGACTTCCTCTTTACAAAAATGTACAATTTAGCACAGTTGGCGAATCAATTTAATTAATTGAATACACGGGTGGCCGGTGTCGCTTCTCTTTGTCGTGGTTCAGCGGAGCGTCTCGGCCGCACCTCTGCCAGCGACCTCCACACCCCTCCGCTGTATACCCTCTTCGTAATTTCGACTTATTACCGTCCGACAGCAAAACGCATATGCGTCCTCAATTTGCCACCGTCACCTTCGCAAACATTCGATTATAATCCTTGACGGCCGAGGAAAATGTCCCTTTTCAATCACGTCGCTCTTCCTTTATTGGTCTTTTCGACTTGAATCTCTCGGTCGCGTAAATACGTCGTAAAGGTCAAGGCTTTAATATCGACATTTTAACAGTATTTGCACAAAAAGAGCCGACATTTGCTTCGAATTGCAAGGAGCCCCCTTGAATTACGCCTTAATTTCAGAGAAATGCCTTGATTTCGGGGATTAGCTCTTTGTCCCACATCCATCGCCTCGTAAGGCCGCGGCGAAATAATGGCGCCGATTACATTTCTATCTTGATTACAAAATTCTTCAAAATATTGACGGCCACATAACGCATAGCCTTTGATTCTCTTCTGAAAAAAACCTTCCTGTACCATAGTCATCACTTATATGAAACCTTCATCGTCGGAACGGATTTTCAATTTCAATTCCGTTCATTCGTTAAAAAATAAGTTAAAAATTAATTAAATTCACTAGTTTTCGTGGTCCGCTTGACGAATTAATATCTTTTAATTAATTAAGGATTTTGGTTGAGATAAAAAAGTCAGTGTCACGAGCGGGATTCGAACCCACGACCTTCGGATAGATACGCTGCTGCTCTACCACCTGAGCGATCGTGACTTCGATCCACTCGGACACCTACTTCCCACCTCAACCCCACCTTTTGAATTTTCCCTCCTTTTTCCCATTTTTCAAATGAATTTGTATGATCGAAGTCAGGATAGCTCAAGTAGTAGAGCAGCGGCGTATCTAGCCGTAGATCGTGGGTTCGAATCCCGCTCGTAACGCTGACTTTTTTATCTCAACTAAAAACCTTAATTAATTAAAAATTAATGAGGCTTATAATTTAATAGACAGAGTGTTCAAACACACTGCTCAGTTCCACCCTGATTGCAAAAAGACTGTGATCAATATTCTAGTCAAATTATCACATCAGTCAGATTATCCTGTACCTTTGGTCAAAAAGTTATTAAATGGTAGAATTCTAATGTTTAACTGCAATACAAATGTACTTGATAGGAGCAGTGACCATACATTAAGTATATATAAAATAATTACCTATGTTTGAGAAATTATGCTGAAGAAATTTGAAATAAATGGTTAAATTTAGTTAGAAATAGAACGTCTAATTTGAATTTTAAATTTGCATTTAAATATAAGAACAATTAATCTTTATATAAAGTATTGGTTTACGTTTTTTTCTATATTTTTGTGCTTGTTAAAATAGAACTGTTGCCAGTAGGCAAGTTTTTAGTTTTCATGAAGTGGACGTAGGTTGGACTAGTGTTCAGTAACACTTTTAGAATCCGGATTGGTCAAGTTCTTTTACAAAGTAATACCATAGAAAGGACAACCAAGGAAAAAATCCAACCACTAAGTTTGGGCATAACTATCTTCCTACACAATGGAGGTGATAGGATATCCCTTTGCGGACAACCCCTTCACTCCATGGTTGCGTTCATTCAATAATACTTTTGGCAAGAAGAAGAAGAACTAAGAAACACATAGGTCTAGTTCTACCCTATCTTGGAAAGGCTTTCGACACTGTTTGGCAGGATGGGATTGTCTATAGATTGATTGACATGAATTTCCCCAGATATCTAGTCAAAGCAATTTCTTCTTATCTAAAAAAAACCTCTGCCCCTTTTTCTATAACCGCCGGAGTGCCCCAAGGTTCCATACTAGGACGACACTGTTTCTCCTATTTATCAGTCCCCTCCCTAAGCTGAAAAATTGTCAAATCGCATTGTATGACGACTATATTTCCCTATTTATTTCAGCCTGGAGGCCAGAAACGATTGTGAGGAGACTAACTGAAGCTGCAAATAGGGTGACTCGTTTGTGTAACCGGTGGAGACTCAAAATAAATTCCCCCAAAACTGAGCCCCATACTTTTTATCAGGCGTCGCACTATCTTTAGAGACCAAGTATCTGTTAACAGCTTGCAAATTACATGGGGTGAAAAAATCAAATACTTAGGCGTTATTTTGGACAGCAAGCTAAATTTCTCTAGTCACGTAAATGAAATCATAAAAAAAGGAAGGAAGTTTGCTACGCTTTTGTCCCACAACTCTTGACTCAATTTCAATAATAAACTTCTCCTTTACAAAGTTGTGATAAAGCCTGTCCTGCTTGGAATTACAAATTGGAAGAAGTTACAGTGCACACAAAATACATTTCTGAGGCTGGTAACCTCTTCGAGCCGCCGAACTAAAATTAGCCTCCTCCATGAGAGTACAAACTTGACATGTATACACGACGAAGCTAAACGGCTCACTGAAAACTTTTTCAATAAAATGATTGAGCACAAAAATCCCAATTAATTGGAAGATACCCTACGAATACCATTTGGAAGCACAGTAGAATAAAACATATATTACACTAATAATCAGGCTACAATAATATATGGGTAAAGATGTATATGTGTGTGCATGTATGCACACTGCAATCATGTAAATTATGTATTCGAACATGTATATAAATGTACATACGCTGCATATTTGTTTGATTATTAATCTTCTAATTTATTGATGTATTTATCTAATGTTCGTTTGTTTATTTATTCATTTATTTACTTATTTATTTAATTTTATTAAACTTAAATTGATTATCGAATTTATTATTTTTATGTTGTTATTATATTTGCACATATCATTTACTCCCGTGGCATCGCTAAAGCTACTTTTTTTTCTTTTTTTTATGGCGTTCAATCTCATAGGATCATATTTCGCCTTGATCATTTTGGATTTGCCAGGCCGCGGACGGCACACCGGGCAAGCGAACATGAGCCCAGCCAACGGCACTCCACCCACCGGGTAATACCACCTGCATTGAACATTTAAGTTTTGCTTAGAGCAGCCGATCTATCAGAGGGATGTGCACGCCACTGCTATCATCCACATGCCTTCCAGATCAGGGGTCCTAGTGCTGACCCGAGGTTCCCTAGGAGTGGATACCACCAACCTAAGCTCCACCCCCGCCCCCGACCGCCGAGCCACCCGCAACCTGGCTACCCGCTGTGGATGTCTGTTGGTTATCCTCACAACAACTACTTATTCATTATTTCTGCCTTCGAAAGTATGTTTGCGATTATTTTTTTCTTCTTTCATTCCTTCTCTAGCTCACACTCTCTATTCCTCCATAGGTGGGCACACGCACGCGCGCGCGCCCATATACCCATTCATCTACATGCATATCTAATGTACATCTTCTATTTATATTTTTTGTATCAAACGCGTTGATCTCAGAAAGTCAAAGTGTCTATTGATCACAGGGGGGTCATCATCAAGAATCTCCGCTAGTTGGCTTGGAAGATTATGAAATATTCTTTGTTCCTCAAAATTAAGGCAATTGGTCAATTCCCTGCCGTAATCGCATACCGGCGCTGGTTCTCTGCACATAAGGTACCCGTGGGTGAGTCTACTATGCCCGATTCTAAGTCTCGTCAACACAGTCTCTTCGAGCCGCGAGTCGCGCACTGAGGAGCCCCAAGGGCCAACATTTGGTTTAATATCCCTTAGCTTGTTGTCCCTCACTGCTTTCCATTCCTCCTGCCACTTCTACCATATCTTTTCTTTCAAGTGGGGGATAAAATCTGTGTGAGGAGTGTACTTAAGTGGGATTCCATCAATGGTGGCCCGTTGTGCAGCAATATCCGCCTGTTCGGTGCCCATTATACCACAGTGTCCTGGGATCCGCACGAAAATTACTTGTATGCCAGAGAGTCTCAATCGTTCCAGAGAAAGCAAAATCTCCTGGACCGGCGGTTGCATAGTGAATCGGTTTTCCATTGCTGTAAGTGCCGATAGTGAGTCTGTGCAGACTAACAACGAGTTGCCTATGGGCGATACTATGTTAAGTCATTTACCGATCGCCGTTAGTTCGGCAGTATAATTATTGCAGACATTTGGCAGGGAGGACATATACATTTTTTTTGTTCATTTTGCTTAAATCCTATTTTTGTGGGGTTTTTGTTATTTTCTACGAGCACATTATAGTGCCCCGCCACTTCTCCTGAAACTTAAATTAATGACTTCTATGTAAATTTATTGCAAATAAATCAAATCTAATCTAAAAAATCTAATACTTTTGGCTAGGCTTTCACAGATGTACAGGCTTTCAGATGCACATCATTTGGCTTTATTTACGCTAATTCTTATTTTTTATCAGGTTTCGTGGTCCACTTGAGCAAATGTATTCTTTTCAATTTATTAAGTTTTTGGTTGAGATAAAAACTTGAAAAATGGCAAAAAGGAGGGAAAATTCAAAAGTGGGGTTGAGATGGGAAGTTGGTGTCCGAGAGGATCGAAGTCACGATAGCTTAAGTGGTAGAGCAGCGGCGTATTTAGCCGAAGGTCGTGGGTTCGAATCCCGCTTTTGACACTGACTTTTTTTATCTCAACCAAAAACTTAATAAATTGAAGAGTTAATTCTTATTTATTCAGATATCGTGAGATACGGTCTGGTGTGATGTAGGTTTCAGAAAAACATTTTCTTTATCGTGCCAACGTTTCGATCTTTATTGAGATCATCTTCAGTGTTTGTTTTATGCGTAAGTGTGCCATTCTTGCGTGTCGTGTTGAGAGTGCCCAATTCTTGATTTAAGTTAATTCTTATGTTCTACACCAGAGTTCAATCAGTAGACGGAAAGGATCTTGTTTGGACGGATAATCCACATCCTGTGGGCAATTTTGTGTCTGTATGAAAAGTAATATGCTTAAGCCACGAAATTCTTCAAATTGAAGCTCCAAGTCTTCAGCAGCCTGCTTCACCTGAAGGACCGTTCAAAAAGAGTGTAATGTTTTGAGGGTAAGAAAAGCTCCAAATTGTACAACAGAAGCTTCAGGACAATATAGTAGTTAAGTACAAAAAGTCTGCTTTTATAGAGTTTTTATTATTGAAGTATTTAAATTTGCGTTTATACGGCTTTTACTCAATTAAGCAAGTGAGCCAAAGTTTCGATGTCAAGTTTATTCCCAAAAAGCGAAACACAGTACAAATGGTCGATTCGTTCTGAACCCTTAAAATTCCAAACTGTATGATGACAGTCATCAAGGCAAATTACTCAATTCCACGTCCGATAGTAAAGGTCGTAACTACTGCCGGTTGTGTGTTATATCCTATTTTCTTACGATGTGATAATGGTACTGATGAACCGTCACCGGTCGTAGGAGCAAATGTTTCTCGCGACTCGCTCCGTGTTGAGGGCATTACAGGACCGTTTCACTTTTCCCGGTTCATGTAAATGGCGATCAACTGTGAGATTTGGACATGAGTACTTTCGCCTCGACATCATCCCTAGAATACTCTACGGACGTGCCCGGCCGTCCTGAACCAAGTCACTTTTAAGACCGATATCGCCGCTTTCTGATTTTTTCCAAAATACCTCGGCACAGCCGGTTATTTGTTTGTATCTTTCATTTCAAATTCACGAACTGACCGCCTCGTCAGTTTTTGACCTCTGCTTTCTAAAGAGTCTTTAAAGAAATCAGATCTTTATAACAAACTGAGGATGAATTAATAAAATCATTAAAAGTCACTTACAACATTAATATCGAAACAAAATTTAAAATAAATTATCTATGATATTTGTGCTTTTGATTGATGGTCGGCAAAGAAAGTTAAGTAAACCTGGCTTATGAATAATTTAGAAATAAGAAAGCAACAAAGCGACATTAATGAAAGGCGCTTGTGTTGTCCTGACGAAGTGTCGCCACTCTCCTTTTCTTCCAACGGTTCCATGACGGCGAAAAAATTAAATACATATTACGAACTGGAAAAAGGACTTTTTTTCCTGGAGTGGCTTCATAAGAGGTGCTTTTGACGCAGCGCTTTTGAGCAATACTGAGTACTACAACGAAAATAATGAACCGGGATATATGTTCGTCCATGCGATTTTAAACGTATTTACGATGTTCATTTTTAGAGGATCAAGTAAGATTTTAATCAGGAATTCTAAATTGCTTCAGCATATTGGACATTTTCAGTCTTTTAGATCTGCCTCAATCGAAATTCAGATAAAGAAGCATCATTTATTTTTTATTTTTAGATTTGAAAACTGCCTGTAACTCTCCAGGCAAGTAATGAACTATAAATTTTGTCAACAGGTATGTGAAGGTAGATACAAAATCTATCTATAAAACGTATAATATACTTATAACGTATAATCACTTAGAATTCGGCGTATGAATTAAGCAAAGCTATGTGGACCCGAATGTGATAGCTTTTTAAAATTTATTACACGCTCATATAAAAAACTCCATTTGAGTCTTATCTTGGCTAGAAATCTACAGGGTACAACAGCCAAAAACTGCTATAGTATTAATCCGCATGTACGATGACCTCTAATGAAGATTGCTTATGACCAGTTGGATTAGACGAAACGAGGAAGACCCAAAGGTGCTAATCATCATTATTTTAGCTACATACCATCTTCATCTATCAATATATATATATATACCACAAATAGGCTGAAAGTAAATATGTATGGTCGGTTGAACCCTACGGCTTCGTTCGTGAATGATCCGCATGACCTCATAAAGTATATATAAACAAAGGAAATTTTATTGTAAGGGTTACAGCTTACCAGCGTCCCAAAAGCCGATGAACTAACATATCATTGTCATATTTGGCATTTAACGGTAAATATTGCATGTCGAAAGTACTGAGTTCACGTAAGCAAGAAAACTGAATCGATGGAAATATGATGTTTTACGCAGGGAAGAGGAGTGAAATTCTGACTTAGCATTTAGCGTATGATAGATCAAGCAAAGATATGCGGAACCGAATGTGATAGCGCTTTAAAATCTATTGGAAAGTCTTACTATAGGTCTTCTTTTGGCTAAATATACAGGGTACTACAGCCAAAAACCGCTACAATAGTGAACTGGGTTTACGATGACTTTTACAATGATAGCTTACGACCAGTTCGATTAGACGTAACCAGGAAGACCCAAAAGTTTAATTATCGTTTTAGATAACATCATCTTCATCCTGACGAAATAACGCCTAGCTAATTGCAACTGAGCGGCGACTGATAAAGTGATACATATATTCGTAGCAAATTCACTAGCATGCACAATACAACAAACAGCCTGATTCTTTAGATTCTTTAAATGTTATTGTTCTTCTTTCAAGACCAGCATTCCGCTCAAACAAGGATGTCTGTAGTTTCCATTACTTTGTCCGTGAATAATCTGCATAAAGGAAGAAATCTATGCTGATAATTTTCATGTAAGGATACTTTTCACTAGCGACCCAAAAGCTTGTGAACTAACAGAATATTGCAATATTTGGAAACAAACCCGATGATGAGTTTTCGTAAAGAAAGACTTGATGTGAAAAGCAGTCATACGCAAGGAAGAGGATTCTGAACTAGACAACTTTAACACTATAGCAATGTTATAGTAGATCGTTAATGAAACCTGCAGATTTGGGATCAATATTACAAAAATTAATATCCTTGTAACGTCCAAGCTGGACGTAAGTTTTTTAAGGTGTTACTTGTCACCTGTTATTTATTTTTCTTATGAAAAATTTCTTTGAACAATCTTTCGAACTTTTAGAACAGAAAGTGCCTGAAACACAAGGTTTAAATTATATAAATTTATTTATTTATATACGGATAAAGTCCTTGTACAAAAATATATTAATGTATTACAAGTAGTTACACATAAAAAGAGCTCATCATGCTAATAATACTCATACCAATAATCATTACAATCCATTATATTTCATGGTCCGATTGACCAAATAACCTCTTTCGATCAATTAATCTTTTTATGTAAGGTATTGGTTGAAACGAAATCGAATATTGCTCGAGACCCTAACATTTCATTTCAACCAATACCTTACATAAAAAGATTAATTAAATGAAAGAAATCATTCCAATGTTAATACATAATATGGCGTTATTTAAGATAATATTCAAATGGTTATAAGATAAAAACATTTAATGTAAATGCAATGAATATGTATATCTAAATTGTCAAGATTTGTTTAGTGAATTATTGTAAACAAATTTTAATTGACGGATGTCATTTACGGAGTACATCGTTCTGTCTAGCGGTGAGTTTTTGCCATAGTTAGTATGGTGGCGTGAAATACACAAACCCTTATGCTGTCTGAGCTGATCAGGAGTAGTGGAGAAGTAGAGGACATAAGGATCTTTAGCGGCCGTACCTAGATTTTTCGGCGCTACCGGTCGTTTTGATTCTCAAGATGAGAGATGACGCGCCTCTGGGTGTTACAGCCGCAAGTTTTGGTGTAGAAGCCGCCCCGGCCCCGAGGGACCGAGACGGACCTCACACTCCGCTTGTCCATTCCGAGTGGATGGTGCTGCATTAAGCACCAGACCGTGTGCCGTACGGCAAAGGATAACCTCAGAGTCGCTTGGATACTACACTCCCGTGGTTTCTGCTACCCCGTAGTTCAGATGGTTATGCACCCTCCCCAGACAGGATCTGGTACCCTAACCTTCGTGCGCCTCTGATAAAGCACCCGCCCTCTACTGCCGACCCGGAGGCCGACACGAATCCTGCTTGTGCTTTAGAGAGGCTGCCACCCTCCCAAGGCTACACCATTATGTTGTGCCTGGATACCCCCCTTGCATCCAAGGGTTGGGAGAGGTCTCAAGGAAGTATGCACAAGGACCTGGATTGAGAAAGGGAATGACCGAGGACCCGAGGCTCGGCCACACTGTACCACCCGTACTGAAGTTGAGGACAGTCAATGTATGAATTAATAATTTTAGAAAGAGTTAGTAAGTCGAAGTGTAATAAGCGTGTTTTTTAGGGGAGTAAGTTCAACTGTAATTGAAACTGGTTATAATCGGAAGGGTTTATGCCCAGCTTAAAAGCAACCACTTTTAAAATTTAGTGCTCTCTGAAGTTTTTGATTTGCATGAGCAGTGTATAAATTCCAGACAGGAAAACAATATTCAAGCGAAGATTTCCCCTTGGAGGGGTATAATAATGTCGTGGAATTTAATAAAATATTTTTTATACCTTTTGAATGTCGTGAGATAAAGCCTCGAGGGTGATGGTTTTTGGGGAGAAATAGTTGTTTCTATTATAATTGTAAGTGATACGAGAATTGGATCTATAGAAAATCATTTTGTAGCATTTTTGAACATTTAGAATTAAATTGTTTTCAAGGGACCATAGATGAAGTGAATTTAATTCAGATTGAAGCAGTCGACAATCCTCATTATATTTAATTGTTCTTAATATTTTTAGGTCGTCGTCAAAAAGGAGAGGAACGGAATGAATCAGAAGGAAGATCGTTAAAAAAACTATTGAACAATAGTGGAGAGAGATGAGCACCTTGTGGAACACGGAAAGATACCTTAATTGGCTCAGATTGATATTCTCCTATTTTTACTACTTGGAGACGATGTGACAAATAATTTGAAAACCAAGATAAGAGAAGACCTTACATGTATATAAAATAGAAATAAATTTATTTTTAGAAACCTAAAGAGGGAATTTCAATATTTTCCCATCAATATGTGTACATATATATAGTATATCCCAAAATTCTTTTTTTTCTTTCATTCTGCAGTCAAGTGTGCAGACATGTTAAATCTTGAATTATTGTGTTTACATTTTAAGTTAAATTACCTTTCATTATTTTTGTATAATAATAAAATATCTTTCATATAAATTATTTAACTTCTTTACGTGTTTTTTAATCATTTTAAAGGTACAATGGGGCTTTAAGCTTCTTACATGTATATAAAATAGAAATAAATTTATTTTTAGAAACCTAAAGAGGGAATTTCAATATTTTCCCATCAATACACGTATGTACAGCACATCCCAAAATTCTTTTTTTTTCTTCATTCTACAGTCAAGTGAGCAGACATGTTAAATCTTGAATTATTGTGTTTACATTTTAAGTTAAATTATCTTTCATTATTTCTATAACAATAAAATATTTTTCATATAAAGTATTTAACTTCTGTACGTGTATTTATTCATTTTAAAGGTACAAATGGGGCTTTAAGCCTCTTACATGTATGTATATAAAGTAGAAATAAATTTTATTTTATAAACCTAAAGAGGGAATTTCAATTTTTTCCCATCAATACACGTACGTACAGTACATCCCAAAATTCTTTTTTTTCTTCATTCGACAGTCAAGTTAAATTATCTTTCATTATTTCTACGATATAAAAACAAAATATTTTCATATAAATTATTTAACTTCTGTATATGTATATATTTATTTTAACGTATAGATGCTACATACGATACATACTGCTCTAAGTTTTGAAATTTTATGGTCAACTCTGTCGAATGCCTTTGAGAAATCTGTGTAGACGATATCAACTTGTTTCCCTTTTTCAACTTCCTTGGATATTAATTTTATCATTATTAGTAGATTGTTAGGGTGGAGCGAATTATATTAATTATTATTGATATTTAATGGAAGTACAATTTTGCTTATAATAATCCAGATAGCATTCGCAGACCGTGAGAGATCTCAATAGTTCTAAGAGAGATCGCGGAACAGTATTGTTAATGGACCGCCAAACGTATTTATACCGTCACGACGCCTATTAGAGAAAAAAGAAGAAGATATTAATTTGAAATTTTTGATTTCACCAGGAATGATGAATGATCGACTCAGGACTATTAGCAGGTAAACAAATGACTCGGTGCTGATGGACGGTTCGGAATTGGTCTCCAACATTGTGAATCTTTGAGCCGTGAACGGGGGTCGGAAAGGTCGATTTTATTGTCGTGGCGTTGGAGACTACTCGTGTAGAGCATTTGACCCGTTAAATCAGCCTTTTCACTTCCGGCTTAAATGAAAATAATTCCCTGGAGGAAATTAGAAAGGTCGGGAGAATGGAGGATCAGACGGTCCCGCTGCAAGAACAACAGGAATTATGTGCGCTGCTCAAATAATTGGGCCGAGCTGCTTCCGATTCTGAAAGCTTTGGAATGATAAAAAAGGAAGAGGAGGAAAAGAATAAAACAGCCCGAATTTGGACTGACATCCAAGTTTCATTGGCTGCAATAAAAAGTTACAAACTATTTCCCAGTACAGATCAGGAAGAACATGTATGAATTAATAAAACATAAAAGATGGAAAATGGTATATCCTCAGTAAAAGCACATGCAGGAAATGCTGGTAAGGAAATAGCCGATCAAAAAACTAAAGAACTAAATGTAAACACCTGAGATGGAAGGAAAGCCAATTTCCGCACTACAGAAACAAATTAGAAAAAGCACAATCGAAAAATTGAATCAAGAATGGGAAAACAGCAACAAGGGAATGGACAAAAAGTTTCTTTCCGTCGTCAAAGGTAGAATAACAACTGACAGCCAAATAAATTTTACAAGCCGGTGAGGACCGAGGAAGGATCTGCGTTCCTCGTATTCACTGACTCTCTGAGCGCTGTTTGGGCCCTGCGAGACAGGTTCTCTGTGGACCCTTAGGGTGCCGTTGATGGAAAAATTCGCCGAGTTGAAGCGCTTCGGAAAAACGGTGGTTGTTGTCTGGATCCCCGGACACGTCGGGCTGGAGGGTAATGAACGTGCGGACGAGGCGGCAAAGGCCGGGACGTCCCACCCTCCAGACCGGACCATCGCGACCAGGCCCTCTGACGCCAAGCTAGCAATAACGAACTTGATAAAACAAAAATGGCAGCGTCAGTGGGCCGGGTCGTCCGAGAGGCTTTTGCGCGTCAAGAGCACGATTCGTAGATGGCCCCAGAGAACCTGAGCCGGAAACAAGGAATCGTTCTTGCGCGATTAAGAATAGGCCATACACGGTTGACACACGGGCACCTGCTCTTGGGCCAAAGCCCGCGCAGGTGCCCCTTATGCAGAGAAAGGTTGCTCAATGTGTCTCACATACTGGAAACATGTCATGCCTTGGCTCCCTACAGGGAGCGTGTACGCATGCCATCCATCTGAAGATGGTACTCGAGCACCTCATCGAATTTCAGGGACCCCTGTTCCGCTTTTTGGGGGAAATTGGGGTTTTTTATTGTATATAATATGTCTTATGTGTTGTGTGTCTATATGTTTTGTCTGAGTGCATGTATTAATTAGCGTGAATGGCGAGGGGTGAGGGTGAAATATAACACCATCATCGCCCCTCGAACGTTGAGAGCGTATGAGTCGGGGTCGATGGCGGAATATTTATAAAAGTACTCCATCGACCCAAATCTAGGTTAGTTTGAGTATAGGTCGGTGGAGGAATATCAAGTACTCCACCGACCAAATGGAATGAGTGTGCTGTATGGATGTATTTATGTGTATGAATGTATTTATTTGTATGAATGTAGTGGTTGAAAGGGTAAATAGAATATAGACATAGTTGGGGCTGAAATGACCTAGATGTCGGAAGTCCCATTAAAAAAAAAAAAATAAATAAATAAATTTTAAAACAACACAGACACTTTCAAACCATGGCCAACATAAACCTTAAGCGCTTTGGTTTAGAAGAAGACGACCAATACCGCTGCCAAACCGAAGGGATACAAAATTGGAAACACTTGATATACACGTGTTCATTCCATGAAGCGACAAGATCACCACTGATGAAATTAGTACTCTAAAAAGGCGGCAACTGGCCTTTACCTTACGAACTACTAGGAAAACTTCTATAATAAAAATATAATAAAAAGATTTTATTAATTATCTAAACAAAATGGACTTCAATTTAATTTAATACAATGTAATCATAATTTTTAACTAACTGCAAAATCTATCTATGTGTTTCCTTTTTGGAAAGATAAATATTAATTACTTACACAAGTAAATAATAATAATTGTTAAAGTAACCAATTTCAATAAAATAATATGCAAAAAATGTACAAAATTAAAATATACAAAGTATAAATAAATGTAAAATAATCTCATAATCTCAATGGGAGCGGGTTGAATATCCTCCTCCTTGTAAGGGTTACTTATAAGAAGAAAAATAAAAAATAAATAAAAATAAATCTAAATAATAAAAAAATGTAAATAACTTTTAATTAATTAAGGTTTTTAGTTGAAATAAAAAAGTCAGTGTCACGAGCTGGATTCGAACCCACGCCCGTCGGCTAGATACGCCGCTGCTCTACCACCTGAGCTATCGTGACCTCGATCATTCAAATTCATTTGAAAAATTGCAAAAAGGAGGGAAAATTCAAAAGGTGGGGTTGATATGCGAAGTTAGTGTCCGAGCGGATCGAGGTCACGATAGCTTAAATGGTAGAGCAGCGGCGTATCTAGCCGACGGTCGTGGGTTCGAATTCAGCTCTTGACACTGACTTTTTTATCTCAACTAAAAACCATAATTCAAAGATATTAATTGGTCAAGCGGACCACGAAAACTAGTGAATTGACTGCAAATAACAATTAGATTTTTTAAATAAGTTAAACTGAATTACAGAGGAAGCTACTCATTGTCTGTGAACTAATCACTTAAAAGATCTCTAATCCATATCCTTTTCCAGTCGTCTACCTAGTAATTGGAGCATGGCGTAATTGAATTTGTGTGAGCTGTTCCTTTAATTCACTGTGAAATCTATGTAATAGGTTTGGTTAATAGAAAAAATAGTTGACGCTGAATTTACGGCCTTTTATAATAGCATTATAACAGTTAGTAAAGAATGAAGATAAGAATAATGGAGCACAAACTTTGTAATGTATTCTTGTCATTTGAAGATTTGGGAGTTCGGAAAGCTTAAAAGCCCGAACAGATACGTTACCGTTAAAGAGTTTATATTTTATTTATTAATTATAGAAATACTCTGAGCGCTGTTTGGGCCCTGCGAGACAGTTTCTCTGTGGACCATGTCGTCGTGCTGTTGATGGAAAAATTCGCCGAGTTGAAGCGCTTCGGAAAAACGGTGGTTGTTGTCTGGATCCCCGGACACGTCGGACGGGAGGGTAATGGACTTGCGGACGAGGCGGCAAAGGCCGGGACGTCCCACCCTCCAGACCGGACCATCGCGATCAGGCCCTCTGATCCCAAACTAGCAGTAAAGAACATGATAAAAGAAAGATGGCATCGTCAGTGGGCCGGGTCACCTGAGAGGCTTTTGCGCGCCAAGAGCACGATTCGATGTCCCACTCTCCGAGAACCTGAGCCGGATACAAGGAATCGTCCTTACGCGATTAAGAATAGGCCATACGCGGTTGACACATGGGCCCCTGCTTTTGGTCCAAAGCTCGCACAGGTGGCCCTTATGCAGAGAAAGGTTGCTCGATGTGTCCCACATACTGGAAACATGCCATGCATTGGCTCCCTACACGGAGCGTGTAGGCATGCGATCCAATCTGATGATGATACTCGAGCACTGCAGCGAGGTTCAGAGTCCCCTGTTCCGCTTTTTAGGGGAAATTGGGTTTTTTTATTGTATATAATGTCTTACGTGTTGTGTGTCTATATGTTTTGTGCATGTATTTATTAGCGTGAGAGGCCGCTCGAACGTTGAGAGAGTATGAGTGTGTGTTCGGGGTCGATGACGGAATATTTATAAAAGTACTCTATCGACCCCAATCTAGATTAGTTTGTTATTGCATGCAGGTCAGTGGAGGAATATTAAGTACTCCACCGACCAAACGGAATGAGAGTATTGTATGGATGTATTTATGTATATGAATGTATTTATTTGTATGAATGTAGTGTTTGAAAGTGTAAATAGAATATAGTCTTAGTTGGAGGGCTGAAATGACCTAGATGTCGGAAGCCCCAGTCAAAAAAAAAATATATATATATAACCCTGCTAAACTGTGGCAGGTTAAGAAAGAAGTCGATCCCTGGTCCAAGGAGAACGGTTCGAAGGTCATACTGACAAGACTACGCACAGGTCATGCAAGAATAACGCATGGGCACCTTCTGGTCGGAAAGCGACCGCGCCTAGGTGCCCGTTATGCAAGGATAGAATAACACCTTTTCAATTGTAGAAGTTTATGTACATAGACAATATTTTCGGACCTGTGCGTTGTCTTCGGGCACGTCAGCGGGCACAGATCGCTGTTCCGGTACTTCAGGGCTATAGGATTTTTAAAATGTATATAGTTTTTTTATGTTTGTGTTGTGTCTGTGTTGACTTTATGTTAATTTATTGGAAAGAATGTAATTTATTAGCGTGAAAGGAAGGGGTTGCTTATATCCCTGCCCCCTGATGGCTATTAAGCTACAACTGTAATTGGAGGCATTTATCAGAATTGTTTTTAATAGTAAGTTATGTTCTTTAGTATAGCAAATTTTTTCGGAAGTTTTGGTCCCTGGCGCCTCAAAATTGGCGGATTTTGTTCACAGAAATTGGCAACTGTGTAATACTTTAAGTCATGTGCAATGCAAAATTAGAGATTAAAGGGTTATAGAAATGATGAATGGTGGAGTGAGTGCGGCGATCAATCCTTTTTAAAAAGATAGTTCCTACTCACAAATCGTTGAAAAACAACTTACTGTGAGTAGGAACTATCTTATTAAAAAGGATTAAGGGGTTATTCTTTAGTTGTATCCATCTCTCGTCATCATCGGTGGATATCTGCAGTTCTAACTTTTCAAGTCTTGCTAGTTTAGCGCAGGATCAAAACAATGTAATTAATGTATGGTACTACAATTCTCTAGAAGTACTTTTCGACTAATAAGAATTATAAGGAAAAGGGCTGTGTTTTCGAAAATCAGCATTATTCGATAAAGTGACGGCTTAGCTGTGGAATGATCACACACCAGACAAAAAAGCTATCCACCTTCCCAACTACCCTCACCCTCGAAATAAAAGCTCTCCCTCAAAAAAATTGGCTGATAAATAGGACTTAGGAGCGATGGTTAGAGAGGGGAAAGTATAAGGAGCGTTCCGGAATAACAGTTACGGAATAATAGTCCCTCCCGATGTCCGGTTCACACCAATTAGGTCTCTCCCACACATTGCGCAATCTTAACATATCTTCGATAAAATATAGAAAAAAATAAGCTAAAAATATGTAACATGCCTTCGACTTGTAATTAACCGACTTGTATCGTCTACCCTAGCCTTTTCATATGATTCAACTTTATTATGAGAATAATATGTAACAAAATCGTTTTAAGCGGAATGGGAATAGAACGGGCTTGCATTTCCTCTTATTTCTTCCTCGTCTAGTCGAAACATTAACCTTGAACTGGATAAAACATCGCCAGACTTCAATGAGATGAAATTATACCAAAAATCCTGGAATTTATTTGCATTTACACAGGCAGACCAAGATGGCCATGTTTGATAAAGCAGCAGATGTATCACCATGTAGTCAAGAATATTACTGTGAACGCTCTTTCCTCTTATGGCTGCGTTTAACTTGTAATTGGTCTGTCTTTTCTCGCTGATTTGATCTGTCAGATGAATTCCGACATCTGCCCATTTTCATTGGTTGGTCCGGCAACCAAACAAGCGGGACACGATGATCAGAGAAGACCAAATTACAGGTCTTACCTATTAGACAGTAAAAACAAAATTTTGTTAGATCTAGAGGCCTGCGGGGTGTTGAACAACCTTCGGTTTTGGTCGTTGCGGACCATGGTTTGCCGAGTCTCACCATGTTCGTTGGCATCGAATAAACAAACAAACAATCGATACTAAGCGGTCCATGTTAATAGGAGATGATCAAACCGCTGATGTCATTTTCAGACCTGAATGAAATATCAGTCAATCTCCATTTCAATTTAAATAATAGCTGGAAGGAAGAATCTGGAATAACTGCCAAATCAGATCATAGGTCAACCTTAAAAATTCAATCCCAATCATAACTATTTGTGGTTCAGGGCCATTATTGTTGTACGTCCTATGAAGGGGTATGATCAAGAAACTAATACAAGATCTATTAATAATTAATTTTTATATCAATTAACAACACAGTCAATTTAGAGTGAGATTTCATCTTCAGGTCAACAGTGTTGTTACTTTAAATTCACCAATTTCGTGGTCCGCTTGACCAATTAAATCATTACAATAATTAAGGTTTTTAGTTGAGATGAAAAAAAGTCAATGGCTCGAGCGGGATTCGAACCCACGATCTTCGGCTAGATACGCCGCTGCTCTACCACTTGAGCTATCGTGACCTCGATCCATTCGGACATCAACTTCCTATCTCAACCCCACCTTATGAGTTTTCCCTCCTTTTTGCCATTTTTCATCTCAACTAAAAACCTTAATTAATTGTAATGATTTAATTGGTCAAGAGGACCACGAAATTAGTGAGTTTAAAGAATTAATATGAAGTACACTTCACTAAAGCTCTCCATGGCCATTTCAATTGTCGTCGAGAATCCAAACCGATTACACGACATTTGAAAAATCATCCAAGGTGACAAAATTACAGTTGTCACCTCTCGAACCATTCTAATTTCAGTACAAAAGAATTAAAAGATTTCCTCTTGAAGTCTGGGAAGTGATGATCCTTTGGTTGTGCTTCTTCCAGACAATCCTGGTCTTCTGAATAAAGCCAAGTTTGTTGGTGGGTCTGACAAACCAAACGAGCGTGATTACATGTCCAGGTGCCACCTTCAGACTTCAACGAAAAGTCTGTCAATCTACTTTTCACTTTAAATATTCACTCGAAAGATGAATCTAGAATATCTGCCAGATATGATCATGATTAAATTTTAAAAAGTAGTACCAAATTTTGCCATTGCAGTACAACACAACCAACTTATGATGAGATTTCCTCTTCAGGTCAGCAGAGTAATGATGCTGAAGTTGTTTAAGATCATTCAGATCTGTCGAGGTCTGGGGGGATGATCCTTTGGTTTTGCTTCTTCCAGACAATCCTAGCCTTCCGAATAAAGCCATGTTCCTTGATGGGTCTGACAAACCAAACGAGCGTGAATAGATGGTACATGATAATCGGAGAATATTCTGACCCTATTCTGTCAGATGCCTTTCGGCGTTTCACCAATTTCAATGCCGGATTTGTAAATCTAAACTATCGAAACCAGGCAGACCAAGATCGTCGGAGGTGACCAAACTACAGGCGACACCTTTCAAACCATTCTAATTTTAGTATAACACAAAAATAGTAGAAGAGAAATGATGGAGTTGGGGTGAACATGTCGATTTAGTTTTTGGAAAAGATGGTTCTACTCGCTAACTTACCTCTTGAAGTTTGGGAAGTGATGAACTTGCAGATTTGGTCGTTTCGGACAATCCTCGTCCGCCGATCCCGCCATGTTCGACGATAATGAACATGTTGAAACATCTTGACAAACAAAACAAGTGAGAATAGACCACTCTAGGGGGCGTCGGTGGCTGCAACGGTTTAGGCGTTGACACGGCGCTCATCACTGTGTCACATTCAGATTTAAATGAACCGCCATTGCCCCTCCACACACTCAAACAGTGATAGGAGTAGGGGCCAAGAAAGGGCTATTTTTTTTCAAGTCCTAGAACAGATCCCTTTCTGGCTTGTGTGGGTTAACAGATATTTTGGTAAAAAATAAAATTTTGGTGTGCACACTATTCAAGTAAGTTAATTTTATTACTTTGACGTCAAAATAAAAAATAATAATTGTAATTTAATTTTGAAAGGATAAATATTTTTATAAAGAAGAGTAAAAGAAATAATATTTCATTTTAAAAGTTGTTAATATTTTAATTGTATTTACTAATTTGAAGGTCAAAATTTTAATAATAATAATAATAATAATCTTTCAACCGAGAATCAAATGATTTAAGATAGGTTTGTTATTGTATAAAAAGATTCTTTAAATTAAAAATAATAATTGATTAAATATATTGTCATTTTATGTGAAAATATTAAATTGTAATTAAAGATTCAAATTTAAGAAACATTTGATGTCGTATTTACTTTGGTTTAAATAAAATATAAAAGGTGCCTGATCGATAAATTAATTTATCGTAGTCAGGTCCGATCGTAAAAAACCTCTGGGACCTTGATTTCGGTTTTCCGAAATCAGGGTTGGGCCCAACAAAAAAAGAAGAAGAGACACGCTATATTACAACTGTAAGGTAAAGGTCCCGTGTTCGAATCCAGCAGCCCTGCATTCGAACCCGATATACTCAAAAATGTTTTTTTGTTTTTTTTTTCAAAAACACCGCACCCCGAGGGTTTATATGACCTCTGCTGTTGCGAACCCTCGTAAAAAAAAGACCACTCTAATTTCAATACAACACAAAAGAAATGAAAGATATACTCTTGAGGTCTGGAAGGTGATGAGTAGTTTTAGCCGTTTCTTATCCTGGTTTGTCAGGTCACGCCGGTTTGGTCTGCAAGACGCGCTTCACCAAGTTCATTGGTGGGTCTGACAAACCAAATAATCATCGGATAAAACCAAACCACAGATGTCATCTCCTTACGTTTTAGTTTAAAAGTTGATTTGAAGATTTGGATCAGTCAGAACTGATTAAATTTTTAAAAGTCAATCCCAAATATTGATATTTGTCATTAATTAATTACTAGTATTATTGTTAATCTTAACTCCGTGAAAGATTATATAATTCATTTAATTATGAGTGAAAACTGTAAATTGGTTGCCATGTTTTATTTCATATTCTCTCACCCATTATTACTATTACACGAAAAGGAAGTTAATCGAAAAATTGTCCGTTTTACTTCTGCAATCAGTCCTCAAACTTGCCCTGATAGATAAAGTAATGCAGTTTGATAGTGTTTGGTAGCCCGTCGCGTGACCATAGACGGAAGGAATCGATCAGGTTAACTAAAGAATATTTATTCCAGTTGAATTAGTCTTTCTCTAATGGCGAAACAATGGGACGCCTTTGCCCCGGGTTTCAACCCGCCCGGATCGCCTTTTGCAAGTTCGTGGGAACCCGCCTGGGTGAAAATCCTCGGGTTTTAGCCCGAAACCGAAGCTCTGATGACACGAGATGATCCGGTTTTGAAATATGTGGCTCTCGGGTTGTTTTTTAACAGAATTTATTTTTGAAAAGGGTATATATTTAAAAAATCTTCAAAACAGAGCAAAAGGCGATTTGAAAAGTGAAACATAATGCTTTGTACATAATATATTATGGATGTTATTGATAAAATGAAAGCAAGAGTTGAATTTAGTCAAAGATGTGTAATTGGATAATTATAATGGCCTATATAAAAAATAAGTTTGTGTCAGTGTAGCCATCGTTGGTGATCGACTTTAAAAGGATTATTATCGTAATTAGCTACCAAGGAAGATGGGCACCCTTGGCCTTTAGGAGAGATGCACCGTTTACTTGTAAATTGGCCTGGAGGAGGATATAACGGGAGCCGATTCGAGGCAAGGACTCCCACTCGTTAAACTGCTTATATTGCGAAACGTACTTATAGTTCTAAGAGCGGGGGTCAAATCCGCCTAGCAAAAGGGAAAAAGTAGAGATGAACCCTCATAGGAGGAAACCGCAGTGCTGCATGGCGAAACAAGAAAGGATGTTGAAATTTTACAAATCCATATCCCAAAAGATCGAATTAAACTAATCGTTTTAATAGTATTTCATAATGGTTTTAAAATGTCAGTAGATAGTTTTAATTTTTGAAAACTTGCTACGTCGTCCTACAACCTCCAGCGTTTATTACAGATTGCGTGTGCCGTCGGACATTTAAAATTAGCTGAGCAATCGCTACTTAATGTATGCCATATCATTAATCAGTTTGTCAGTTTTTTTTTTACGATTTCATCAGGGTTCGATTTCAAAGGCGAATAAATCTCCACTATTTGATGACCTTGCATCATCAGCGAACTAATGACTATCTGGAAAACGCGTACTCTGCACTTTGTGTGTTGTGCAATCCGGTCAGGCATCATCCTGCTATGCCAATTCTTGTTCCCGGAAACACTCTTTACAACATCCTATAACAAAAGGCTACAAAAGAAAAGAAGAATTTAGGAGAACATCAAATGCAATGATATATACAGATAAATAAGATGTCTCCAAATCACATTAGTGAACCGGATCTGGGGTCTTTTGTACAAGCCCAAAATATGAACAATCAAACTCATTGGTTAATACACCCCGATTTGTCAAGCTCAAATACATCAACGCTAGTGCCTTAGAAAATTTAAAAAGAGTTTAGACTGTCAAAAACTCCTCATGACAACGGATAGCCAACCATAGGACAAAAAGGAATTTTGGGTAAAAGGCAGACATACTGACCAAAGTAGGATCTGCATATATAAGCCCTGAACATATTCGTGATATAACAAAAACAAACATTCTCCATCCCAGAATGGATCCAAAAAAGACGAAAGGATGAACTCTAGAGGTACTAGAGACAGTTAGCCTATGCTAAAATAACCCTCACGATACTGCCAAACTTACTACCACTCTTCACTTAGGGCCTAAACTCAGAGGTGTAATAGGACTATTTAGGTCAATGGTATTTGCGAAAGAATCAACACAACATGGGCATATTCAATCAATGATCTGTAGATTATGCAACAAGGAGCAGCAAGAAACAGCCACCCATTCCCCTTCGAATGCGAAGCAACTGCTCGAGGAAACATAACCCGGGATACAAAGAAAATCCTGGAAATGGAATTATAGAAACCAGTCAGTGACCTAGTACTCCTTAAAAGAAGGATCTAGTCGACTGACTGAACTAAGTTACTAGGAAAGTACAATAAGCCAGAAGGCTGCATGCTTGAGTAAGAAAAACCCGAATTTCCTCTAGAGGCACATCGGCATCATCATCACAAGCCAAAATGATGAAACTCGTCGACACACCATGTTACAGCAAAGGTAGATAGACCAGCTTGACCAGAATCAAAACACTAAAATTGGATATCCTCTCTAAAATAGAAGTAGTTCAGCTAAGTTATTCAATAAATGTTCATTTTAGCATATCAAATGGTTACGTTACTATTCGTCCTGGAATAAGCACATCAAATTGTAACTGGGCCACCGTAATAACTATATCAACTGGACGAACTGAAGCGTGTTGACAAGAATTCAAGATATATTGTTGTCTGCGAGGTGTTGCATGTGTAGTCCGTCGGCTAGGTCCACCGTTCTTCGTTGGCTTGGTCAACCAGTATGGCCAAATGTCAAAACCCGTCTTACAGACGAAATAAGTAAATATAATTTGTCAGGATGATCGCAAACGAGCAAACATCAAAATAATGGAACTACAATTGTTAATCAATAAAAATGAAAAATACTTAAGCAAATAAAGCTAGATTATAAATGTGGCCTCATGGTTTGTTAGTAGATGCCAATTGGTATATCCTCTGCTTCCTTGCAGAATCTGCACGTGCTGGATTACACCAATCTTCTTCAAATGCACATTCATCATGCATTGTCTTAAGAATCCTGTTAGGATTCGAAATTTTTCCTGCTTCTGTCCTAATAAAGCTTGCTACATGGTTCTTGGATTGTGAATTCCACTGTTTCTCCATTTTCATTTTGACTTTTTGTCTAAGATACTCTCTGATAGTGAGACTCCCTATGCCACATAAGGGCTTAGGACCTATCAGCGGTTTAGCAGCACCCCTCCTTCCTTGCAAGGGTCGTTTCCCTCAACTCTTACATGTCCTGGGATCCAGGAGAGAGTAACTTTATTTTGCCTAACTAATTTATTAAATTTTGTAATTCAGCACCATCTGCGAACTAATGATGTTTAAGCTAACAACTACTGCTTTGATGACATCCTGGGTATCTCACATGATAGCAATATTCTTGTTTTTGTACTCTTTGTTCAAATTGTACAGTACATCTATCAATTTCATGGATTTCAACCTGGAAGATGCTGGTGAACTTTCCCAAGGGTTTCTGAACATTTGGTTCCAAACACTTCTGCTCTATGTAACTTCTTGCGTCCTTGATCCACCAGTTTATCATCAAAACTGATATATCAATAAAAAGTGTTCCCTTGACACTAAGCCTTGAAACCTTAGGTTATTTATGAAATTATCAATAGACTTTTGCAACACCTCATTCATTCGAGCTTTTGTCAAGGCTGGGTGAAGTGAAAATTGCATAAACGCAAACATTTTCGCCCCGACATCGCTAGAACGGGGTTCCTTCTCTAAGAGTATTTTTGTGGGAAGATAAGCGGTTGTGGGAAACGTTTCTACGACGCCACACGTCGACGATACCATCGTGTAAATCCTTCAGTATTAATCACGTTATGAAATGGAACCTGAATGCTGCACGTCATATTAATTAACCTGTTAAAAACACGCCTGTTATTCCGAAGGGTTTCGAAATCCATTTGTGGTCCGTCGGAATTTTCCTCCGAGGAGGCGCCGTGGACAATGACGTTTTGTGCAAGATTTTAAGGTACGACAAGAACAATGATTCACTTTCGTGGCTTTGGCAATAATGCGGCTGGGATCCCAGACAAAGCAAAGAAAACCTTTTAGGACTCGTGACGGAAAAGATTTTGCCCGATTTTCCAACTAAATGTACTTCTCAAACGACTATGATAAGAGTGTACGGTAGACACCATTTTGTAAAAGAGTGAAGAATCTTTACGGCTATTTTTCTTCGCCTATCTCATTGATGGCTTCAACTGATGACTTCTCGTCGAAAAACGCAAAAATAACCCAATAAGTACTGTTTAGCTCTAAAAGATAAATTGCATGTCATTAGTTGCTATTGTCAAAAATCTTATTTTATTGGGATGCCTCTTATGAGACCTCGATCCGCTCGGACATCAACTCCCCATCTCAACTCCTTTTGAAAAATGGCAAAAGGAGGGAAAACTCATAAGGTGGGGTTGAGATGGGGAGTTGATGTCCGAGCGGATCGAGGTCACGATAGCTCAGGTGGTAGAGCAGCGGCGTATCTAGCCGAAGGTCGTGGGTTCGAATCCCTCTCGTGCCATTAACTTTTTTTCATCTCAACTAAAAACCTTAATTTATTGTAATGATTGTATCAATTTTATTGGCACAGCGAAAGATCTTCTATATCAATCGATGACTAACTTTAAAAGCATGTTGTGGAACAAAATCTTATATCTAACCACGAAAAACCAGCACATCGTAGTAAAAAAAGGAACCTAGAAAAGATTTTCCAGAATTAACATGAAAAGTAAAAAGTTTAAGCTGAGTTCAGAAGGTGTGTTTCGGCTTACACGTCCACAAATTGTTCATTTCTTCAAATATATCATTAATTACATTGAACATCACCTCAGTGACTAATAAGTCGATCATCCAAGTCAAAACCCAAACCAGAACCAAAAAAATTAATATTGAGTGTGTTGGTTAGAATCGTCCATTTTTATTTATACCTAGAAATCGTTAATTCCAAGAAGTACCTGCATAGAAATTGACCCAAGGGCCAAGAAAATAAAATAAAACTAGTACTCTAAAAACTAGTAAGTAAGAGTAATCACAATGAGTGCAATGTACATAGTGTGAATGTATTTATATGTGCGACTGTATTATATAAGTTAGTTTTTTTATATGCTGCTTTATGTTGGGGCTGAAATGACTTAGCTGTCGACTGAGTGACCTTAAGGGAGATACCAATGACCCAGGCTCATAACGGGGTAGGTGAGGTGAACTCTCCTGAGGTAAGACCCTAAGGTCAGCACAAAGGGGAGTGACAACCCTTCGGGGTCAAAGTACAAAGTCCAATAATAGAAATCATACATGATAATCTACTGTGATCAGTTATTCATCGATCGCTTGCTAAGACATTCTTCGTTATAAAAAGGATGTTTCTGCTAGAGAGGAGACAAACGACTCAGCGACTTACTGGCAAGAAATTAACCAAATGGGTCGATATTTGGTCAAAGTCGTCCTTTTGCAGCAACGAGCTTATATTTTATATAGACTGTGAATAACTTACAAGAGCTTAGCTATTTCCAGCACATCGAGACTATTCCTGATATGTCCCATACAACCTGCGTACGTGAAATTTAGTCATCAGTCATTTTGGTCTGACTATCCTCGCTGGGTTGGTCTGTCTGTCTGTTAGATTTGTTTTGGCATTGCGCTATTTTCAGTGTCTTCTGGATCCATCTCAAAAACTGCATACGGATTGATTAGTACAAAAAAAAAGATTCGATTTTGTTTCATTTAGTGTCTTTATTGTTTATAGAACTTTCCTTATAACAATTATTTAAGTAGAACATGTACAAAGTAGAATCCAGTCGATTTTCTTCAACAGTGAATAAACATGAAATCAGAGACAAAAGTGATTTTTTACATCAAATATTAGATGTCTATAATAATAATGAGATAATAAGTAACAGGCATAATAAGGTTTTTCCCCAAACTTTGAACTAGATACATGAAGCATCTTTTCACACGAGTCTTTCTTATGGAAAGTTACTTTCAGCATCAGAATAAAATATATTTTTTTATTGAATTGTTCATTTAGGATTCAAAATCCCATAAAATCGAACTCGTAAAACTAGTTTTTGGCGAAACTAAGTCTGTACAATGTCGGTTTTCTCACAACAGTTTTAATGTTTGACCCATTGGGTAATTTTACTTAAGACCTTTTGAAGACCTCGATCGTTAGACTCGTCCCGGATGCCATAAAGTCCTTAGCGTAATAGTTCCTTGGTATCTCGTTGGCCGTGTTACAAGGACTTCGTTTGATGAGTCTAACACCTCGCCTGCCTATTCTTCTTTTTGACATTTTCAACCCCTTGTCGAAGAAACAGGCTTAGAAAGAAAAAGGTCGAACAATGCAACTTCAAATTCTGAAATATTTCAGGAAAAGCTTTAACTGAACAGATTACCCAGGTATTTATTTTTGTATAAGGATAAAACTTAGTATTTCACGTAACCTCTAGGTTGATAGCTTCCGATGGTTTGGTCTGCCTTTACACACCGGTTTGGTCTGTCAGACGCGTTTCTGCAATAAATCCAGCGAGAGTGGGCATAACAAGGATGATTAATGATGATTGATTACGGTGCAGTGGATAGATTATTTACCGTCCTTACAGTTTAATTTATTTCTAACGCCCACTGATGAGCAAGCACTGGACATGCGAAATGCCGAATCGCATATGACAAGACCAAAGCAGCAAGGATAGTAAGTTTGGATGATCGGAACAACTAACCAGCACATACAAAATAGCTGGTAAAACAACCATAACCCCCCTCCCCAAATTAAACTACTTTAAACTGTTATTTTGTCATAATTATCTAAAAAGTCAAAGACAGTGTTAACTTCTTGCCTACTGGTTTGTACCAAATTTATTCCACTTTTTTTCGCCCTTTCCGATGAGTACGTAGTTTCGTTTCAGCGATTACATCCCAAATAAAGAAAGGTCTGAGATAAGATGGCGGCTGGTTGCGCAACGGGATCGCAGTCATATCGTGCGACATCGACCTCCCCAGATGAACTATGACACGTCCCAACTGCTTTCTCCTTTCTCCGTCTCCCACCCACCCAAAGGGCCCATTGTCCTCGACCGCAGCTAATACAAATCGGAAGACACAGGAAGAGAACCGAAATTCAATCGTGGAAACGCCAAGGCGATAATGGAAATTCGGAGGTGCATAATACCTAGCGACATGTACGACATGCCAAAAAAAATTGCAAACAGGTTACTTGATCTCTGTAAAATGCTGTATATGCGTTAAATTGTGCTCATTAGTGATCTTTGGTTATACCAACCTGGCTTTAAAAAAAGAAGAAAAAATCGAATACAAGCACATCCTCAACATGCTGATTTATGCAGCTTGCTTTGCACAATGGACTTTCATTTTCATTTTACACCTTTCTAGAAAAAAATGAAACAATTTTGTTATAAACCAAACTATAAAAATTCAGATAAACAAAACACTGTAGGGAGGAAAGGTTTATAAATAAAAACAAGCGTGTAATAGCAGAATTTCTTGTATAATACTTTTTGTTTCATTTCATGAAATCAATTATAAATATAGATATATATCATTAAATTTGTTTGCAAACGTAACTCTTAAACAAAGCTTTGTGATGGAAACATTAAAATATATAATTAACAGTTCCAAAAAAGGAATTCACAATGTAAGCACTGACAAAAACAAGTATATATAAATCAACAAAAAAAATAAAATAAAAACAGTGGAATGTCTTTTCAATTATTTAACAATGAATAAAAATTAAATTAATTAGGCACATTAAATAATTTTTTAAATTGAAATGCAGTTTTAAAAAGTACTGAAATGTGCTTAATTTCTTTTTTTTTTATATATAAAAGCTCTCTACAATAAACATCCATAGACACACCGATGGAATGAAGCTAAAGATCTGTGTTTTCATATCACATGTGAATCTCTTTCTTTGTATCTTTCTTTTAGGTAGGGTGATTTAATTACTCTGGAGCTGTACATGAAAAGCTAATTTTCTTCTGTTCTCTCTCACCATACAATTAATATTTATCTAAATATACATTTAAATATTTCATAGTGGTCTAATTCTCAAAAGAAAGTCCCTGAATAAATAATGAATTAGTTTACTTACTTCTCTATACAATTACACCAAATCAATTCTCTTTTTTTTTTAAATATTTTAATTTATATATTATACTTTTCTTTTTAACTATGTACAGGCCAAAAAGCAACTAATTACTTTTAAAAATTAGGTTTGTTTTTCTAATGTTTTTTGTCAGCCGTTTATGCTTTTTTAGGCAGACCTGGAGAAAGACTTTTATAATTTTATACGTGCACTCCCTAGAAGTGGAAATCTATGATTATTTCGTTACAATTATTAATGCTTTATATATAATTGGGTACACTTAAAAATAATATTGTCAAGTTTATGATTTCAAGTTGTTTTTATAATCCTTAGTTCTTTCTTTTTTTAATTAATGATGCATTATACATATAAATTATTTTTGTTAAATTTAATCCCATTCATTTTATAACTTCATATATATAATATATTCATAGAATATTTTTTTTTTTTTTTTTTTTTTAGATGTGTTTATATAATATAAATTTTAGTCTCACAATATATATTTGTTTTAAACATTTATAATTGAGTTTTAAAACAAGTAAATTGAATTATATCACACTTGATTTGAATGGGAGGGGGAAGTGTTATTATTAATAAATACTGTCCCTAAAATAGTAATGGACTTACAACCAAGGGAAAACACCTAATAAGTTTGCATATATACAATAACAAAAAAAAAGGAGCAAATATTAATCTCAGAGAAAAATATATATAGCTTATATTACAATCTTAAAATATGTAATCTGAAGAAGAGAAGAAAAAAAAATTCGTTGGCAATAAATAACAATCGTCTCCATCTCGCTCCCCTAATTTAAAGAGATTACTCTAAGAGCTGATACATAAGTTAACTAGTCTCTCATTTATTCTAAGTCATGTTAACATACGAAAACATTAACAATGTATTAAATGGCAAGTGTTACAAAGCGAAAATGAAAAAAGTAAAAATAACAGAAATAAAGTAACGATGCCGCTGTCTTCAGGTCCGTCAACTTAGGCACGTGGAAGGCTGCTTATCAGTTCCCGGCGACTAAGAAGGGGCTTTACATTCACGTTCAATAGGCTATAGTTTCCATTTTTTTCTCAATAATTTACACATTCATATAAACTTATATATTTTTCCCTATTATTATACTGTTGGTAACTGGCAAGGAAGGGAGCCAAGGCTTACCATACAAGTTTCTTATTTACAGGCCATTCAGGTCCACTTAAATTCCTGTAAAAATAAACGGTTGGCATGTAACATTTTAATTAAATATATTCACATCTTCATGCAAGAAAAATGAAATAAGACGAACACTTCACGAACCATTATGCCACTTATAGAACATGCAAACATTTATAAATTATATTTAATAAGATAATTGATAATTTGATCCCATAACTGTCCTCTTTTTTTATTTTACTTCATTACAATTTAGACAGATAAAAACGAAAATTTAAAATTTGAATCAGCTAAAGAAAAACCTTTTGACTTTATATAGTATAAAACAAAACTAAAAGTTAACCTCCTCATACAGTCCTTTTAAAGATATTGGATAAACAAGCGTGGCAAATTAAAATGGAATTAAACTTCCTGGCTGTTGCCATCGACTGTGTAATTTTGAATTTTTATTATTAAAATATACTTGCAACACATAGTACATTCGTCATCTCTGAAGGAGGAACTTGTCGACATTCAGTGTTATCATGCCAAGCTAAAACAACATTACACTTTCAACAGCATTATCAGAAGAAGAAAAAATGGTTTCAGAAACCTAAAATTGTCTTAAGCACATTTCATATCAAGCTGGTTACAATTTAAATCAATTTTAATAAATTGTACAAATGTTCCAGGTGAGAAAATAAATGTGCGGCACACTCACATTGGCACCTTGCGAATAACATTTACTGTCACAAAATAAAGAAAATTTCTAGAAACTGTAAAGACAACGTAAAATTTTGTCCTATTAAAAAATTCCAAATATCTACAATTCCATTCAAACGATTACCACCAATATATACAATAATCATTAAAGTACACATAATAATACAATGATGCCATGGATTTTTATTCATTTAACCACATTTAGGGCAAGCGTGCTCAAAAGTTTTTTGACATCGGAAATTTTCTATCACTTGACAGCAAGATAAATTCTTTGTGTAAAAAAATTAGAGCCAGAAAGATAATTATGTATCGTTTAAAAACAGACCTAAAAGAAAAAAATAATATTGCTCTCATAATAAAAAATATATAATACACCTACAATTTACGTTTTCAAACACTTACTTTTCTCCTTCCACAACCCCGTCGTGCCTAGTTAAAAAAGAGTCGGCCAATTTATAACCTTGCACTTTGCGACCAATTTTGGTGTGTTATAACATAAGGAAACCCTACATCAGCACAAGATTTAAAAACAAGTTTATTAATATGAATTTAAACTTATGAATTTAAAATGCTATGAATTTTATGGGGCTGGTAGATAATCTTATGGCTTATGGTTGAACATGTGAATGTCACACGCCCGCCTGTGTCCTCCGGCTTTCGCGGTGAAAGCGGCACATCACTGTAAATAAAAGGCAATACTTTAAAGTTCATTTCGGTGTTGAGATTTTATCCGCTTAAAATCTGCCTTATTTGTAGGGGAAGGAACTACTGGAAATTCTGTGAGTTTTCTTCCCATGTTGAGGTTTTTCCAGGAATTCAACAGGGAAACTTCGCAGGGCTATCTAGAGTAATTTTCGACCATCACTAACTTTAATTTTGAATTTTTGGCTCACTCATCTACAGGGTGATGAACCTCTGTTTTGCCTATCCAGGCTTTATGCCACTTCAACGGTGGTATGACAAAAACAGTGAGGACGCACCATGACAAAAATTATCAAAAACAACCAAACTTACAGAAATTTAACAGTTTCTCATATAATTTATAATTATACATTGTCACGATAATGTAGATTGGTGAAAATTTTTGAAATTCTGTAATACATGAGAGCTTAAGTCTAAGTCTAAGTTATGAAGATTTAACTTTATTAAGATTTAACAGTTTCTTATTAAATAGTTAATTGTCACCCCAGACTGTAGAAAGGTGAAATTTTGAAATTCTAACAAATAATAAAAGTAATGTCATATAGGAGTGCTCCAATCAAACTATGATTAAATTGTTTTACATTTTTCCCAAATTATTCTCAACTACTGTATAATTCAAAGGTCAGGCCAGATGAACCAAGAACGTCTAGTCGGACGCCCTGACAATTCTGCCGTGGCAGCTCCAAAATTTTAAAAAAATAAATGGAGAATCCTTCGTAGATGCCTTGAAGTTGACATTGTACATTTACAATTTCCACAATATTGTGGGAAAATACAATGGAGTTAATTTCACCGATACATTTGAAGACAAAAACCACTTTCAATTTTGCTCAAAAGCCATTGTTGAATGAAAACATTCAGGTTTATATAATGTTTGTTCTATACAGGACCCTGTAAAACAAACTTGCTGCAATTTTAAAATCACCGTTGCCTTTCAATCACCTACGCACACTTATCCATTTCTAAAGGATTCATTTACAAATAAAAGAAAAAACATGATAAATCTACAGCATTAACCAATAATAATAAAATATTCTAACTGTAACTTTTTTTATTGTAGAAATTAGTGAAACAATAGGCATTATGTTCAAAATGTATGCATTTAAGTAATTTGGCAATAAACAGAATTTCAACACATTCAAATTAGAATGATTTGTTAATAAGCAAATTATTCTCCTATGTTTTAGAAGTAGCAAATAGCTGTAACGATTTAGAATCATTATACAAAGGGGTTAATTACCTGTTCAAAGAGCACCGAAAGGGTCTAACTCCTGTGCCTGCGAAGGGGGCTGGGCACTTGGAGGGACTTGCCTTGGAGAGCCCATACCACCTGGCATCATACCCTACACCACAAAGATCATGCATTATGAGTGCTATATATGTACTGGGAGATGATTTTCAATTAGGCTAATTTACTTTCGGTTTTCTACTTTTATATAGCACTCATGATTTTTTTTTTACAGTTTTTAAAAAAGCCTTTTTTTTATTATGTACATTTTTATTTGAAATTTATGTAATTATTTTCAAGTAGCAAAAATACAGCGCTATATTTATTTGTAAAGTACAAAATATATGAGTATGTATATGTGTATGTATATATATTTTTTTGTTTACTTTTTATATTTTTTTATTTATATATTTTTTTTACTACTTGATAGATGACAATCATTCTTACACATAAATTCTTGTACAAATGCTTAAAAATCCCATGCTTTGGATTCATTTTAGAATTCAGAAGTTGTATAAAAAAAATTAAATAAAAAAAATAGACTCATGAAAAATTACCAGAATGCACTATGAACATGCTCTCAAATGCAGAAACATGCTTACATCCAGAGAAAATTTATTGAATTTTTTTTTTTTTTTTTTTTTTTTTTTTACCAAAGAGATAAGATTAAATGCTAAATGTTAACAGACAAGGGTCCCGGATTAAATGTGAGGCCGCATTGTTAAATGTTAGAACAATGAATGGTACACTTTCAATTTTTTGACTTTTCGTAAAACCGCACACATTTTTTAATAAGAAATAGAACATGGTTAAAGAGAAATGTATAGAACAAGACAAGGTTAAGACATAATTTATATGTATTAGTGGTTAATTTTTTTCTTCACTGGACAATTTCATTAGGCAAAAATTAATAAGAGTTTGCGATGGCAAATTAGTATAACAGTCATAAAATGAAATCGTACTCTTTTCAAATTAATACGCTTAAATTAAACAAAATTAAATTTCGACAAATATCAAAAGCTTTCTCTTAAATAAAATAAGTAGTAATATAACAAAATAACGTATTTTGTCGGCAGTTTAATTAATTCCTGTCATTTGCCAGTCAAAATTACTAAAAAAAATTTCTAACTAATCCAAGGCAAGAATTTTAGCAATATTGCATTGCATTGGGGGTAAAAAGAGGGAATCTTACAGAGTTTTTTAATTTCCTTTCTAACGGTGCAATAAAACAACAAAGAAGAAGAATGTTGAACGCCACACAATCCGGGACCCTAGAAACGGGTTTTATTCAGAAAATCAGACCCCCCCCCCACATGAGAGTCTTTGTGTCTCTTTTATACTCAGACTTACCATATGGTGGAAATTGTTGAATTGCGGCGTGCTCATCATGCCCTGGCCCTGGAAATAAACAATGTCTGCAATCGTGCACTATATGCCAAGCAAACTAAGCTACAGAATTATATAATACTAGAAGTAAAAGGAGAGCTTATTTTAAAATGAACTGAATTGAATTGCCGATATTTATAGGGGATTATTTACAATTTTTACATTTTGAGGTGAAGCAGAATTTTAAATGAAGTAGGTGAGGTCTTAAGAGGCTTTAGCAGTTAATCCTGGCTGGCTCGCTTCAGTTAGAACAAGTGCACCCTAAGGGTTTGTGCGTATGTTTCATTGTAAATTATAAATTAGCAACATGCTCCGGTGATATGAGAATAGATATATATTACAGTGACAAATACAATTGATGGTGCAAAAAAAAAAAGAAGTAAAGCTATGCTCATGCTTGGTATAAAATTTTTAAAAAATTTGCATTAATTACAGACAAAAAATCTAGACTATCAAACTAATTTTTATAATAATAAAAAATATTTAATACGAAAATCAACTACAATAAAAACAAAAATCAAACTGGAATCCTATTTCCTAGAGTACTGAAAACCAAAAAAAAATTCCAATTTATGCGTGAAGGTTTTGTAAACGAATGGGTTTTTTTTAATATAATAAAAATATACTAAAGAATGATAAAAAAAAAATCGTGCAATCTTGCAAAATTGAATTTTATACCATGGGTCTGTAGTTGGCGCCTGTCGTAGCAGCCATAGGTTGAGGGCTCCACCCCGTGCCACCCGCGCCTTTTGCTGTGTTCTTCGGTGAGTTCCATTGCATGCCCCTGTCAAATTGTCAAATCAGAAACTGAAAAAAAAAGGGGTGGGTTCGGCATTACTCACTTCTGTGTCTGCTGGTTGCCCTTGTTCATCGTGAGATTCTCGGCGAGCATTGCTAAACTGGTGTCCAGATCGCCAGTGAGGACTTTGCCTGTCTGAGATTCCGCTCCTCCTAAAATGAAAAGTCGTAAATTTACAAACTCTGCGGATTGAAATTAATAAGGCTTTTAAAAGGCTGTCACAGTTAGAAGCCCTGCACAATTCTATAAAATTTTAGGAAAAATTTCATTTTTTGACAACTTTTTACCTAAAACTAAGCAAGTTGTGCCAAATGAAGCATCAAAAAATAAAATATTTAATATTTTAACAATCAATTAAACCAAGGGTAAAATTTACATTCATTAATTAAACTGCATTTTTGTTTATTTTAGTTAATCTACTATGAGAATAAAAGTTTGAATTTATTCATATACAGGGAAAAAACGTGAAGTTCATTTGGGTGTTTCCTTTTTATATAATTATATTCTAGCTTATGTAAAACTTATTTTAGTCTGCTTAATATGCACATATGTAATTCTAAAGTATTATCATTTGTATTTGCATCAGCTAGAATATATTAATTTATAAAATAGCAATTAACAACCAATTGGTGAAAAAGTGATCAGCATGCTTTTTTTCTTTAATTATTACAAGAAAACACAGACTGCTTCATTGAAAATTAGTACTTTTTTTTAAATTTTGAAAACAATAAAAATCATCAAAGATCATATCTATTGCCTAAAATGTTTATATAATCATCTAATCCAAATTTTCCAAATGTGGTTAGTTTAAAAAAGAAAATGTACAGAAATGCTGGAAACATACCTTTCTAAAATGGAATCATTTAGATTGTGACAGAAAAAAAAAACAGCATGCTTTTTTTTTATAAACTATAAAGTGCTCGGCAAGATTTAAAAGAATGAAAAACCAAACAAAAAAGAAACCAACGAGGGAGCATCCAAGGAACTTTTACTCAATTTTACATCTAGAAAAGTTGGACGGCTTGCCTGTCAATTCTTGCTTCTGTTTAAGCTGAAGTCTAAAATGTATATACCTCGTGTTTTTCCTGGTATGCATCTATTCCCAAGTGCTATTAGTATTTTTTATTTTTTTTTTTTTTTTCAAATGATAAAACATCCACTTCCAAGTTTCTGTCTTCCTATTTCTCTGATGTCAAGTAATATATTAATATTAATTTAATGAAAAGCATTTTGATGGAATGAAAATTTGTAAGTGTTGTTAATGCCAATGTATCACATGACAAAAGTTATTGAGGTAAAAACAAATTAGACCGAGGAAAAACAAGAAATGCAAAAATGTCTTCTTAATAATGATTTTGACTATTAAGAAAAAGAAGTGGCTCACTTTAGAATGTGTTTTAAACCTAATCATTTAATCAAATATGGATTACAACTCAGCATATTTTTCTCTAGTGGAGTTGTTTGATTTTTAATTAAGCAAGTTTAAAAATTGAGTTTGTTCTGAGACGCTCTCGTTGGTGAATAAATGTAAAAAATGTGCTTCGGTGAAAATTTACCTTGCATCGCTACCAAGGGTACCTTGGCCGGAGAACTGTAGTGCATCTGCGGGTTCTGGGGCGGGATTTGGTACGGCTGTTGTTGGGGAATGGGAGTGGGAGCAGAAGGAAGCGGAGGCCTCGACGGTGAGGGCGTCCCGCCCATCGCCATCCTTATCGAGTCGTTCAGGTCGTCCAGGGCCGTCTTGGGCGGTGAGGAAGGACGAGGAGGAGGAGGTCTGGGAGGAGGAGGAGTCGCAGTCTTCCCCGGCTCTTCACCCGCGGGGAAGTCTGTCATAAAAGGATTCACCGTGGGATCCACTACGCCAGCTTGCACAAAATTTGTTTTCATATGTTTATTCTTTCCACTTTGTGCACATTTTTTTTTAATACTCTGTACAAATTCTACATTATCTTAGACTAAGATTTGCAATTTAATGGCTACTGAAATAGCCCTACTCAATATTGTTGCATATTAGTAGACGAATCCCTAATGTTCAACATAGTTCATCAAAAACTTAGAGTGTGGACAAATTATCACCATTTATTATGGTTTTTGAAAACAGTGGATGAATTAACCATGAACTGAACTCTTTTCTGTTAACACAATAACATTGAAGCTATAAAAGTAAATAGATGTAATTATAAATGTACCAATGTTAAATAAAACTAAAATAACAAGAATTAAATATGGATTATAATGCATAATGAAAGACACAATTAGATAATAACAAAAAAATCTAATTCACGACCAAAGTGACGGTTTTTCTCAATGAAAACTAAAAATAAAGTGGGCAACAAGAGGACAAAGAGCTAGACCTCATTCAACAATACTGAAGAATCTCAGGGGCTTTGGTGGCCGCAATGGTTAGAGTGTGGACCCAAAGACTCATCAGTCAATGAGTACAGTCATCACTGTAAGGGTTCTCGGTTCGAATCTCAGCAGGCTGAGCATTCCTGAAAGGCCTGAACCCGTTTTTTTCCAGCAGCTCCTGAGGAAGTTGTAAGACCTCTTGTAAGACCCAGAGATGTTTTGGCAAATCTTGACAATTTTGTCTGCCAATTTGGGTTTCCCACAGGCATAGCAGGAAGACAAAAAATAAAGCCAAAAGGAATACTTGAACTAAAAATTGGGAAAATTAATTACTCAAATGCGTTTTGGCGTTTTTCAGTGAGAGGAGTTTTAGTCGAAACCTAAAATCGAAATCTAACGTCATACAAATAATAAACGACCGCAGAAATAACAGACAACACCGCCATTATGTGGTGTCAAAACACCATGACCATAACCCCTAACATCACTAGCGACAAGAGTTGGACCCAATGACATGCAAGCCCCTCTCAGCATGAGGGGCAGTTCCTCATGAAGATGGCTCAATGCCAAAACACAAGTAATTTCCAGTTTAACATGAATTGTTGAGCAGTATGAGGCAGAAACCAAATACCAAAATTTCAAGACTCATAATCAACTGGTAACATCAATATAAGCTGTACCTTTTGACCCATTTAAAAAAGTTCTTCCATTTGATAACAAATATATCAAATAATTAACATTCCCAATAGAAAATCGAATGTTCTGAAGTGCACGTTCTTATTTTTTTTAGTTCATTGTCTAATGGGTGTTTTGATTGATTTTATGCATAGATCTTGGAAAGTGTCAATAAAAAAATATACGCAAATTTATGCAATTAATGTTCAGCCGATGGATAAATATTCGGTATAGATTAAAATATATATTTTTAAGTTTATTATTTTATGTATTTTATATTGCAAATCTCAGTTAATTCCAGCTTGAGAAAATTCATGTTAGATTTTTGAAATTGAGAAGAATTGTAATTTTGCCTACAGGGGACAACCAGGTTGGTGGGTCACATATTTGGAAACATTAAACTATTATTGCTATCTAGAAGAAAGAAGAAGAAAAAAAAAGAAGTTTAATGTCTTGTAGAAATCTCTTCTTTCAAATGGCCTGTTTGGTGTGATCCTTTTAGCCGTTTTTGAATTATAACCATTTCAAATATTCCAATAATCAAAAACCAATCAAATATTCCGATAATGACTTCTCAAAATTAGAAAAATTTTAGGGGTCATAAAAATCGACAAATTTAAATTCAAGCAAAAATTTATATTTATGAAATGCTAGAGGTGCTAAAAGAAAATTTCATGTTAGTTTCACACAAAAAAAATCTGCAGTATTTTACTTTTAATTAATTAAGACTTTTTAGTTGAGATAAAAACTTCATTGCCACAAGCGGGATTCGAACCCACGATCTTCGGCTAAATACGCCGCTGCTCCGAAATTAGTGTCTGAGTGAATCGAGGTCACGATAGCTCAAGTGGTTATCTGAAGCAGCGTATCTAGCCAAAGATCATGGGTTCTAATCCGCTTGTGACACTGACTTTTTTATCTCAACTAAAAAAGTTAATTAATTGAAAGATATTAATTGGTCCAATGGACCACGAAACTAGTGAATTTACTTTTAATTTTTTGGGTTATTGATAAAAGGGGTATTCACGATGTTTGTGAGATGTTAACCCCTGTTAACTCAAATATGTAGTGACATGGGACATCATAAATTGGGGTTGTGCCAACAAGGTGCACAACACCCGTCTTTGTCGGTGGAAATTCCTTTTTTATTTCCCTTTGATTCCACCCCTATTCCGGTAAAGGAACTGGTATAAAAAGGGATTTGGAAATCAAAAGTCAGTTTAGACCAAGGGCTCCAACAGTGAGTCGGAGACCATAGGCAGTGATCAGTTAGCTCTAGGAGTCGATCCGGGAGAAAAGCACCTACACTCTATCGGGGACTGGACAAAGGGACTCAGCCAGCCAGAGCCAGCGAGGACCAGTCATTGCGACTCAACTGCCAACCAAAATCGAGAAACCAGAAAGGAGCTGGGAATACTGAGAACACTGATTGTGGCGCAACCTAAGTCCCTTTGTTAATACTCATCCCAGATTTAGAGTTGCGGCTGACTTTTTACATTAATTAAGATTTTCTTGTTGCGTTATGTTCATTTAAAAAATGGAAGTGTGATAAAATAAATGTCGAAGAATACATTCTCTGGATTATTAAATTCTAGAACCTCACCTTCCCACAAGAATTAAGTAGCGAATGCCGGTACTCTCTTATCGCTTAGAGAAAAGCAATTGAATGTAGAGATGATCTGGCCATCGTCTGCTTACAGTTTTTCATGAAAAAATTTTTTATGTCCTAGCTTACTTTAAAATATTTGGTTTTTAGAATTTTTTCATTATTGACCCACTTTGATAGCTTTTACTATATTTTTATTGTAATCAACATTAAAAAAATAAATAAATAAAAAGTTTTAAAATGATATATTCACCCAGTTGATTTAAGCAAGTAGAACAGCAAAATAAAAACATTAAAAAATGGAAAATTTCAACTTAAAAAAAAAAAAAAAAAAAAAAAAAAAGGCAAAACCAGGGCCAATTATTCACAATTGGTGTCCGATAGTTTGGAGTTACACCAACCTGGTTGTCCCCCTGTTAGTTAAAAAAAAACTCAAGTCATTTTTGTGCACTCGCATTTTAATATTAATCACAACAGCAATAGAATTTTTTTTTAATAACCAATCAAGAATCTTCCAAGCCCTAAATAACATTTCTTACCATAGTTATTTAACAAAAACACAAAAATATTATATAGCAAAATACCAAAATAATTTTTAAAATGTCCAAAAAAAACAAATAGTGCAAGAAAGTGAACACCAAAACACATAAAATAATGAAGACTGGCATAAACAACTACCTATTGTTTGAATAATAATATCTATATCAAACCACTATTAATTTTTTTCCAAACAAATTCAAGAAAGAGAAGAAAAACTTGAATAAAAATAACTCCTTGCGTATAACAGATATGAATAAATAATAAAAAATAATAAAGACTGAGGTGTTTGACAATTTTGCATAGATGAAAATTGATTTGGAGTCGTGATCACACTGTGCACTTTGCATAAATGAGGCAGCATGAAGTTTCAAATGGATGCAGAAATAAATAGATCTCTTTCCTGAATTTATGACAATGGTTACGTGCTTATTCTCAAAATATAAATTAGTAATTATAATTGCATGTACATAGCAGTCTATTGTTATTTTCATGTGAGAAGAGGGTTTTGGGCCTCAACATGCTTGTAAAGAACTCTCATTAATAATTCTAAACAAACTCTTCACTGAATTTACTAAATTCAATCATGAAATATAGTTGCAATATATTGTCTTTTATATTGTACAATTTATTACTGTTATATACATGCAACTACATGAACTATATCCATTCTTTAAGTTTTAAAAATTTCTTCCAATGTTAAAAAACTATTTACAAAAAAGTCAGGCCAGGCAGGAGGAAAAAAATTCAAACAAACCTTGCTTTCATTTTTAGATTTCTTTTGTACTTTATGAGTTTCGTGTGACAATTATTTTGGTATTGATAATAACGAGATGATGTAAAAATATCATGTCTCACCTTGTGGAGCTGCAGTGCCGTTATCAGTTGCTCCTCCGAAGACTGAGTTAAAGGTGTTGTCGCTGACGAATGCATTAGCGGGAGCTGGTGCAGGAGCAGCATTGAAACCTACAAATTTGGAAGAAAAAAAATAGTCAAGGCGAATTTTGTTATTTAAAAATTCAGCTTTTACCATTTGACATCCAAACATTATTGACAGGCGCTTGTGGCTGGACAGCTGCAAGCGGTGCTGCTGGCACGCCGGCAGTGGGCGCAGGGGTACTGAACATATCTGCAAATGGGTTCCCAAGCTGCAGCAAGTCATCTGAAGCTTTGGTCGATTGTTGCACCTGAAAATAAATCGCCATTAATGATTTCTGTAGACTAAGCCTTATAACAAGATATTACGTGTACTTCATTAGTTGGAATCGGAGCAGCGAATAAATCAACTATCGGCTGTGTCGGTGAACCGACAAGGAATGGGTTTGTAGCTGTTGCACCAGAATTGGTGGGTGATTGCACTTTTGACTGAAAAAAAAATGTAAGCCATGTAAGAAATATACTAATGATTTTTTACAAGTTTTCATTCAAAAATCCTCAATCTTTTAAGTGGTTGTCTAGGGAGCAGAGCAAAAAAATTAGAAGAGGAAATGTCTGGAGTGTAGAGCTGTTGCTGGCCTAACTCATGGTGAAGCAAGACATTGCGTCTTTTCACAAGGGTCTGACGTTTTCCTTCAAAGCTGAAACTCTATCTTGGCAAGTCTCTGCCGTAAAGCCAGGAACACACTTACCCGATGCTACACCATGCGACGCTACCCGATGCTACCCGACCTAGACCTCCGTGCTATGCCACGCTAACCTACTCTACGTGCTGCGATCCCCACTGTCCAGATTTTCATTGGGTCACATCAGGTACAGTCGAAGACAAAAGAACCGGACACTCATATTTTTATTCAAACCACGTGTATATTGTCATTATATTAATTACAACATACTTATTTTAATATAAACCAAATTAACCGAGATCAAAAATTCATAAGTTTTTATAAAAATTATTTGATTATGATGGTTAGGAAGAAAATTTATCAAAACACCAGAATTCCATTTATTAATAGAATGAATTTAACGAACAATTTATTACATGGTTTTGCTAATAAAATTACACCATTTTTGTCGAGTAGCATCAGAACAGGACACACATATAATTTGTAGTTTATTTCAAAATATGTATATGTAATTCTTTATATTAATTACAACATCCTTATTTTAATATAACCCAAATTAAACGAGATCAAAAATTCACGAGTTTTTATTTAATTATGATGGTTAGGTAGAAAATTTATCAAAACTCCGGAATAACTTTATTTAAAACAATTAAATTCACTAGTTTTCGTCGTCCGCTTGACCAATTAATATCTACCAATACCAATATAATACCAATTTATTTAAAACAATTAAATTTTACTAACAATTTATTACATGGTTGTGCTCATAAAGTCTAACTAACAATTTATTTCATGGTTTTGCTCAAAATAATGCATTAAGAACAAAAGAGGCGTTGCGATTGTGATACCGATTTGTGATACACGCTGTGGACTGTACGTTGCGTGTGCTTGACGTCGGATAGATGTGCACACCCTGCCAAAACGTGGCAAGGCGCTGGGTAGCATCGAGTGTGTTCCCGGTTTAAGGGTTTGGTAGCATGGTAACCCAATAAATTAATCCTCGAATATCCCACCAAACAGACAATAGGACCTTATGAGGGTGCAATCCTGAGCTTGATGTCAATTACTGCATTTTGTTCTTCTTGCAAGTGGTCATACAACATTCAACATTTTTGTAAAGGACCAAATAGGAAATAAACCCTTCTGAAAAACAAAAAAGTGCCCTGCAGTCTTTCTTGTTCCTGAGAGACGATTCATGGCTTCCCCGAGTATCACAACATAACCCGGGGATCAGATTCTTCTTCTAGTCAAAATTTCGGGGTTGGGGATATGCACACACCTAACATTTCAAATTCAAAAATGTTTGAATAAAATTCACTAATTTCATGATCCGCTTGACCAATTAATATATTACAATTAATTAAGGTTTTTAGTTGAGATAAAAAAGTCAATGGCACGAGCGGGATTCGAACCCACGATCTTCGGCTATATACGCTGCTGCTCTACCATTTGAGCTATCCTGACCTCGATCCACTCGGACACCAACTTCCCACCTCAACCCCACCTTTTTGCCATTTTTCAAATGTCGTGTAATCGTATTGGATTCTCGGCGACAAATGAAACGGCCACGGAGAGCTTTAGTGAATATACTTCATTTTAATTCATTAAATTCACTAATTTCGTGGTCCGCTTGACCAATTAATATATTACAATTAATTAAGGTTTTTAGTTTAGATAAATAGTTGGAATAAAACTTGCTTATTGAGCATACTGAACCAATCTGGAGATTATAACAAAGCAGTAATGCCAGCAAAAAAAATTAATGAACTTAATTGAATAATGTAACCAGTGTGAAAGACATTTAGCATACATACTGGAACTTTCTAGTTAATAGTTTATAGTTCTAGAATCCTGTAGACTTCACAGTAGCTGGTTTGCATGTATTTTTGATTTTATGAACTATAACACAAAATTGTGATTATATCTTCTTTGTACCTTATAATGATTTATTGCTGCTTCTTCCTCAGCAAGAGCCTGTTGTCTCAGAGCTTCTTCACTGGCGTCGACATTGTGCGCTGCTGCTGTGCCGAAAGCGCTGCTTGTGTTACTGAGGGCTGAAACCCCGCTCTTCACATCGGATCGTTGGCTGAAATGCGAACATTGTTAACCACAAGAGAGCTCCGGAAAATTGTTACTGTATGGAATACCGGATCCAATAGTTGTCGGAGTAATGGTAAGGAGCTTGAGGACAGGGAAGGTAGGAATAGCTTGATCTCGGCCTAATGCTGGATTAGTCAAAATGAGAAAAGAAAAAGTTTACCTATTTGTAACAAATTACCTGGCAGACTGTGTGGGAGTATTTGCTGCTGAGCCTTTTTTGCCTTCGAGTGCAGCAAGATGTTGTTCAAGAGCATCAAGGAGGCTGCTTGGAGCCTATTTATTGTATAAAATATAAATATCATGATGTTCTGTTAACTAATATTTAATTATTGACAAATAAAAGTACCTTTGTTAAATCCGGGATTTCTCCTTTATCTATACCTACATTTTCTGCGACTTTTAAAAATTCTCCAACCCTATCCATTCTTATCAGGAATTTTTTGTATAAGTCTAAGGCTTGCCTACATTGTTTTTTATTCATTTCAAAATACTTTTCTGTAAAGAAAAAGAAAAGTTAATTGTGGCAATATTCAAAAATTTATAAAGTTTTTTGTCGAATGAATATTACCTAATAGGTTAATAATACTATCATTATAGCCAGCAAATAAGCGGATAAGGTCCCTAAAGAGTAACATGAAAGCCATGTTAATCACACCATTGCTAAGATCGGCAGCAGTGCAGTCGAACTCGAGAAGTTCATCCAATTGGCCTTGAAGCACTGGCAGAGTTTTAAGTAATTTCTCAGAGTTCATCGTTCGCAGAACTCCGTCCTCCTTTCTAAAATTTCCACACATGACGAATTTTCATATATTCGCGTATAAAATTTTATTTACTCACCCCCTCTTTACTTTGCAGAAGTCGAAAGCCACAGTCCTGTATGACATCGCTTTCTCGTTGAGGTACTTGGCATATCGTCTGATAAACGGGGACATATCGTAGCCTGCGAAAATTACAAAAACGACTGTTATAAAATGTCAATTAATGACAGATAAGTGAAAACAACCACCAAAGAAATGACAATGGCAATTTTTTTTCTGCAAAGAGTCCTATTCAAGCTAACATGCGGGAAAGCTTTTTATTATTAAACGTTGGTGGTAAAGACGGACAAAGGCATATCCTCATATTCATATTAGGTGCATTTTCTGTTTAATTACTCTACTAAACAAAATAAAGCGCATTTCTTTAAAGCATAAAAAATTCTGTTATTATAACTTACCGACTCTAGCACCTAGCCGGTCCATGAGAGTCAGACAGGGAATAAAGAAAAACATTTATTAAAAATCTCAGTTTTCAAAAATAATAATTTACAGGGCATAGATGTTTTCTATATCATGTAAATAACATGCATCTGTACTGTCATTATATAATTGTACTACAAAAAAGCATGGGTAGACCAATTAAAAAATTATGAATTTCTTAACATATATCAGTTCTTTTCCATATAAAAGCAAAATGTAATTAATTTCAATGTATTCAATTTTTTTAACTAAAATCGATACGCTTTGTCATACATTTCTAAACAATAGTCTATCTTAAAAACGTGGATCAAGTTTAAACATTCAGTAACCTAAAAAAAATTGTTTTTGTTGCTGTGTTATTTAACAATACGCATATAAAGGAAAACCAAATTATCCACTTTAATATTTAGACAATAACTGCAAATTTTACCAATTTACACTGCATAGATGATCTTATTAGAAATGAATGCAAAATAGAGTTAATCTATTGAGTTGTCCAGAAAATAATGCAGGTTTATGGTTATAAAATAAAACCAATTAAATAAATTATTTTAATCGTTTTTTATTAATTAAAATACCCCCATCACTCTCAATACACTTCTCCCAATGCGAAGGCAACTTCTCTATACCCTCTGAATATAATTTTTTTGATCAATAATTTTTTTTATTATAAAACACTGTCGAGGTGTCTGAAAAAATTGTAGTCGGTAAGCCAGAGTCTGGAGAATAGTGAGGGTGAGACAGAACCTCATAACCAAGATCCAACAGTTTTGAGACAACGTGAGACATGGGGCCAATGTAACAATCGGCTTTTTCCGGTTGACCAAATATGGATTCAATAATGCCACTAGAGCATTGTTTCAATTTAAGAGCAATACATTTCGACACGTTTTGCTAGAGGATTGAGTTGGGGCTTTGCAAAATGCAATGAAAGCAGCTTCTACTTTGTCGAGCCACTGTTCAGAATGTCTGCTGCTCTCGTAGAGAATCCACTGTTCATAACAATAACGATTTTATCTGGAAAAAGTACATTTCTGTTTTGGCAAAAAACATGTACGAGATTATTCAGAAATCGTGAAATGCGGTCTGGTGTGATGTAGGTTTCAGAAAAACATTTTCTTTATCGTGCCAACGTTTCGGTCTTTATTGAGATCATCTTCAGGGCCTGGGATTTACAAACATTGTTCAGATTTAACAAATTCTTGTAGGACGTGGAAAAAAGAGAATTTATACAATGCAAAAAGTATATTTTTTATATTCAATCAAAGTATTTCTAGATATTGCTGTTTTATGTTTATAAAATAAATAAAAACAAATAAAGAAATAAAATAAAATAAAAATATATAAACATAAAACAGCAATATCTCACTGGCACTCTCAACACGACACGCAAGACTGGCACATTTACGCAGAAAACGAACACTTTGAGTGAGTAGAAATACTTAATTGAATATAAAAAATCTATTTTTTGCATTGTATAAATTCACTTTTTTCCACATCCTACATGTATTTGTTAAATTTAAACAATGTTTGTAAATCCCAGGCCCTGGAGATGATCTCAATAAAGATTGAAACGTTGGCACAATAAAGAAAATGTTTTTCTGAAACCTACATCACGCCAGACCACATCTCATGATTTCTGAGTAATCATCGACTAACAGTCACTAATCACCACACATGTTGTACAAGCTTCATGTCCCCCCCCCCAAGCCATTTAGTACATGATAAACCCAACATTTGAGCTTTGTCGTGACGACTGATTTGCTAACTGAAAGATTCTCTGCAAGTTCTTGAACATTGTTCTGGGATTTTCTTAGACCCAAGTAAGCAGAACATCATTATCATCATCTAGGGAAGAAATCCTTCCATGGGCTTCTTTGTCTTCAAGGCTAAAGCCTCCTGCTCAAAATATTTTAAACCATTACTGAACTCTCACTCGCACTGCCATTAAGGTTTCTGGCCATTTGGATACTGTACCGTAATACTCATAAAACAAAATTATGCAATAATGACACGTTGGCAGTAAAGGCTGAATTATTTCATGTAATGAAATTCTACAGAAGTAAACAAACATTTTTTATTTGCAAGAGGGTTAAAAAGTGTTGACATTCATACAAAAGAATAATCCATCAAACACAGTTTATTTTATAGAGAACCTGCATTATTTTCCAGACAACCCAATACTACAGCAGCTTGTAAGCTCGACAAATATTGTTTCAGTGGCTAGCCAATACAAGCTTGATTGGACATTCATCTAATTGTGTGTTCTAATTAGATTAAGGTGAGGTTCAAAATTCTGGGCAATAAATCAAACTAAATACCACGACTAATAATACGCAAATATAATTAAAAAATTAAATTAATAATAATTAAATTTATTTGCAAATAACATTAAAACTTAACTAATTTAATAAAAAGGTCAAATTAAAAAAAAACTTAAGTTACTACTACAAAGGGCATTCTTGAAAAATCAATTGCATAAATTTGTTTACCTGTGGCTGTATTTAAAATTGGGTCCGACAAAAAAGAGAAAATATTTATTTTGTTAGAAACCAGCATTTGTAAGAAATATAAAATCATTTGTAAAAGTTGACTTGTTTAAAATGGGTAAATCGCTCACCTTGTACTCCACTTTTGTCGAGGAAGTTGCTCAGCTGAAACGTGCTGTTGCTGGATGCGAGGTACTGCGTGAACCTCTGAAACAACAAGAAAAGAAATTTTAGAAAATTTCAACAGGGCTAGAAAGCTTTCCAAACACAGGCTTACCTCATTTCCGTAACACATGAGATGATGTACAGTAATGAGCGCTTTAAAGACTACGACCCAGTTTGTATTCTGTGTCCTTTCAATGAGAAGATTCGCCAGCTGAGGTATTGATACGTTTGGCTCATTTGTGCAGTGGATTAGATCTAAGAAACATTAAAAAACATACATTGATTATCAAAGAAAAGCTTTTAAAATAGATTTTTGTCTAAACATTAATGTCTACTGTTGATTTAAAAAAATTAAAAAAAAATTTAACCAAACTATATAAAAATAAATAATAATAACAAATACACAAATGAATAAACTTGCATATTTTTTACAGTTACTGACAATAAGGAAAATAGTCATTCTTAAGAAATTAACATATCATTAGCACCCTGCTAATTTTCTTTGTTTTGCCTGCTGCTGCATCTCCTGGTAACATTTTTTTAAAATAAAATCAGCCTGTTTAGTCCCAACAAAATAAGATAAATTTGTAAAATCTACGAACATGCACCATTATATAAGCAGTGAAATCCGCTAGAGTTTATATAATGAGTCATGTTTATAGAAGTTAGGGGTTTATTTTATTTTTCAAATTTTGTTGTATAAGAATTGTCTAATTAATTGTAAAGGATATTGTGTTTTCATCATTGGTGGAATTCAATCTGTGATAGAAATCAGATTTTCAAAATAACAATACTGATTGTGACCTTTAAAGCAACCTTCAGAGCTTGTTTGGCAACCATTTAAAAAGTCTACTTCAGAAAATAGTTGATATGCCTAGCATACATATACATAAAATTTGTTAAAATTCATGATGGAAATCATAAAAATAGTTAATAAAAAGTGTAACTTTTTCAGCATTTTCCCAACTAAAAGTCTGAGCTTAATAGCATGTATAATAAGTCCGATTATTTCGATGTTTGTATCTTGGTTGTTGCTAATTATATTTGGCCTGCCAATTTTTGCTGTTTTGTTCTATGTTGTATGTTCGCCATCATCAGTTGTGGGTTAGTGTTTACAGCTTAAAGGTAATAAAACCAAAACAGATCTGACATTACAACAAAAGTGAAGACAGTTGGACCAAAAATGATCAGAAATGACCAAGTGCATTCTTGAACATAACAGACTTCACAGAAAAAACCTAACAATTTACATATTTACAAATAAAATTTTTAATTCACTTAAGTTTGACCTAGTGTACATTGAATTATTTTTAGAAATTTATCTACATCCACATGATTAAACTTTTTCTATTGCAAATATTCAAATTTGATATGTTCTATATATATCTACAGATTGGAAATTTCTGATGGCTTATTCTCACCATTTTAGTTTATCAAATGCATTTTGGCTGTTTGCAATCATCAGTGGTGGGCTATTGCCTCAGAAAAGAAGAAATGTCACAATTACTGAATATTTATAAAGTTTTTATTCAATTTTATTAATACAGCCTGAACTAGCAAAACACATCTGGATGATCAAAACAGCGCTGAGAGACAAAACATAATCTCATAACTAGCTAAGTTCATCACCTCTGGGACCTCACGAAGAAGTCTCACAATTTTTATATTTAAAATCATGTTTAATTCATCCTAAAACGAAGTCAAAAAGCATCCAAAAAGTGAGGATAGATGAAAAATAATCTCATAAAGAACCAAGTTCATCGCCTCTGAGAATACCACATAAAGCCAGACCATTTTTATATTTAAAAATCATGTTTAATTCATACGAAAGCTAACAAAGCTGAAACATACGACAGGCCAAAACAGTGATGTTAACCGGACCAAAAAAGATCAGAAATTGCCATAAGTTATTCTCCCGTGAGACCTCATGAAGAAACCTCGCAATTTTATATTCACAAATCATGTTTAAACTATCCTAAAACTATCAAAACTAAAACACATCTGACAGACCAAAATAGTAATGATTGATAGTATGACGAAAAAATGGTCAAAAGTCCCCTGAGACTCTACGAAGTAGGTTCACAATTTGATATTTACAATTTTTTTTTTTAAATTGATTAAGCTTGTCCTAGTGATGTTATTGAACTTTTTAAAGAAATTTATCTACAAGCAAACTAGCTTAACTAAACTCATACGATTCAACTTTCCCCAATGCTAATGTTAAACTTTGATAAAGTCTATATCAGTAGTCGGTTGTTTCAGTTTGCCTATCATCGCGTCAGACTCATTTTGCCATCTTCAGTGGTGGGTTTGTGTTAATTTAGATTCAAATAAAGTAAAATAGATTTTCTTTTCTTTTGGGAGGAGGATTTTTCTATGCAAGCTGTGGGGTGATGAATATGTAATTTGGTCGTTATCAGTCATTTCAGGTCTGCCTGTGCTTGCTATGTTGGTCTGTCTTAACACATTTCGGCATTTCACCAGGGTGATGCAAAACAACAAAGCCCAGAATTTAAAAGACCAAACTACAAGATTTTTTATTAATGGATTCAAAATTGTTATATAGTTGATATACAACAAGAACTGAGATGGCCGGAATTGCAAGGATAGAAATATTTGTTTCACAACTTATTGCACAATAATTTGGGTGGAATCTAACTTTATCAAATATTACACAATGTTAAAAGTCAAAGACAGAAATTTGAGTATTTACTTATTTAAAAACGCATTCATAGCAGGTTCTGTCTTAAAAATTGATCCCTCACGAAACCTTTTGTCAAGTAGAGTTTCAAATTTATGTTTTAATGTGACATCCAGGGAAGTCCATCACATTTGAGTATGAGTCAGTAAATGACAACATTGTAACATATTAAATGTTAATTATAAAATGCAAATATTGTTTTATTCAGCATAACAGTCAATAAGACGAAATTGGGTGGAAAAGGTTCATAGGTCGTACCCAGCCCGTCTAAATTGACAACTGCCAGCGACCCAGGACGGCTAGGAGCCTTTCAATATCAATTACATCCATTTGTTAACACTCCTACGTGGATAACCACTTGAACCTGTTGAACATTCCACAAATTGAACTTGTGGCTAAAAACACTCATTACATTTTATGAATAAACAACGGTTGCACATCGTCCAACTGATGACACTAACTGTGGCCTTGTTTATTCGACTCACCAGACGAAAATGGCATATTCAATCAACAATGATCATTCCGCTTGACACGAATGAATTAAAGCATTTAGTCCCAGCAGTACTTCTTATCTCTGGTGATCTTGAATCATCATATTTGCAGTTTTCACAACTCTCGACAAATGTACTTTAAGCAATGAATTCATTTTTGACATGTCTAAATAAATTTTCTTTGAAAGATATCTTGCTTTTTCTGTTTCTTTGCAAGTCTTTTAACATAAGCATCTTTTAAAACAAATTATTTTATCTTCCCGACTGGCGTAATGTAAGATATTATTAGACTGTAGTTGTAGAAGCAATTGTCTTTCTATGTTACTTCCACGGATCTTGATGCCTTGCCTGATGCTGAATATTTATAAAAAGTTGAACACAAACTGAGTGAAACTAGATTAGTAGAACATACCAGGCAAATATGGAAACGTGGCCTGTTTATTTCTAATCACCCTGGACTGTCATCCTCCATGGCACAAATAATTGGTTATAGTCCAAGTATCTGTAGTTACATCGTTTCCTATTGCCTATCCTATTTGTTTTGCTCAGAGAGAAGAAATCTCACAAATATGAAACTATTATAAAATATTTATGGAAGGGATTGGTTGAGATAAAAAGTCAGTGTCATGAGCGGGATTCGAACCAACGACCTTCAGCTAAATACGCCACTGCTCTACCATTTAGCCGAAGGTCTTGGGTTCGAATCCTGCTCGTTACCTTCTATAAATATTAATTAACTGAAAAATATTAATTGGTAAATCGGACCACGAACTGCAAAGGATTTAAATATTGTAAAATGTTCAATTTCTTTAATACTTCAATAATGGTCAAAAACTTCAATGAATGCCTACACCCATTACTCTTTATGAGAATAATTTTGTCATTGTCTCTTAGCTAATTTTTAAAAAAAGTTAAAGAAATAAAAAAATAAAAAAAACAGGCTGTGGACTAGTAAAAATATTTAATATTTTCTGCATTACTGCCTAAACACATGGAAAGTGTTTAAATACCAATGACTAATGCATTCTGAAAAATGTAATAAGTTCACCTAACCTTTTTAATATGTCAGTATGATGTATCGTATCAGCAGAATGTAGTAAATAGTTAAACATTCGTTTAATGTAGGCTATGATGAGGACTTATTTTAGTTTCATTTTTGTTAATTTCGTGGTATCATACAGTGACATAAGGCTAATGTATTCTAAATATGGAGACAAAAGCAAACTTCTTGAAACTAGGAAAGAGTATCCATTTACAGAAGATTCAACCAAATAAGGAAATTATTATAAACAGCAGGTTTTGTACATTTTCTTTGTCATTTTATATTTTTGGCCAATTTCCAGAACTATAGTTACAATACTGTTGTAGCTTAAATATGGAAGGCTAAAAAACCAACTGTGACAAACAAGGAAAGAGTTCTGTCCATTAACAGGCAATCCAACCAAATAAAGAAATTATTATGAATCGTTTTATTTATCATTCATCGAGAATTCTGAAAACGTAAATGATTCTTCTATCATCAGTTCAACTATTCTTGGTAATCTAAATAAAACGTCTATAAATAAATATAGAATTACTCAAACAAGAATGAAACATTAAGTATTATTTGTTTTACGGTTAGATTATATGTAAGACTTTAAACAATGTGTGGTGTTTAGTGACCGTTGATTAATGATTTGGGAGATCGTGAGTTGCGGTCTGGTATGACATAGGTTTTAGAAAAACATTCTCTTTGTTGTGCCAACGTTTCGATCATTATTGAGATCATCTTCAGGGCTCAAAGTGTTTGTTTTCTGTGAAGATGTGTCATTATTGGGTGTCGTGTTGAGAGTGCCCACTTTAGGCCACATCTCACGATCTCCAAATAACTTTAAACAATTGCGAATCCACTCCCCAAGGTCCATAGACTATTGAGAAAATTTAAAGAAATTAATCCAAATCTATCTGTCTTGGCCCCAGGAAAATAGAAGTCAGAAATTCTTATTTGTCAGATTGTTTGATTTACTTTGCATAGTATCACTTTACATTTAGTTTTTGTGTGCGTGTGAGTGCAAATATAATTGTCAGATTTTTTTTAAAATTAGATTGAGAAAATCTAAAGAAATTAATCAACTCTGTCTTTCCCCCAGGTAAGAAGAGGTCAGAAATGCTATTTGGCAGAATTTAAGCGTTTCCTTTACTTATTAGCACTTCATACTCAATTTGTGTGTGTGCGTGCGTGTGTGTGTGGGGGGGGCACATATAACACTAGATTATTGGGAAAATTTAAAGAAATTAATTAAATCTATCTGTCTTGGCCCCAGCAAAAGTAGTCAGAAATTCTTATTTGTCAGAATTTATGCGTTTACTTTGCGTACTATCGCTTTGTATTTAGCTTTGTGTGCGTGTGCCTACATGTGTGTGGGGGGGGGCGCACATATAATCGCTAGATTTTTTTTAAACTAGATTATTGAGAAAATTTAAAGAAATTAATCCAATATATATGCCTTGTGCCTCAAAAAGAAGAGGCCGGAAATTCTTATTTGTCAAAATTTGTGCTTTTACTTTGCGTATTAGCGCTTTGCATTTGTCCTTTTTTAGCGTGTGCGTGCGTGCGTGTGTGTGTCAGATTTTTTATAAAAATTTTCAAGTTACGACTTCGATTTGCACTTATGCACGCTGAATAATTCATGCTGTGTTAGGAGAAGATGCGATTGTTTCTTTTTTATGTAATGGGATTAAACCATCGTGTATTTATTTAAGATTTAATTTTATGTTTGAAGGACAGTGGATCTCCAGTGTAGTTGTTTCCTACGTGTAACGTTCGCAGGCAATAGATGTTTTCAGGTGTATAACGTGTACAACGGAGATATTCTTTCCCTTGGGTCTACTGTAAAAATCTGTTGAACTTTTTTTTTCATTTTTGCACATAATTAGTATAAATAATCCACTGGTTTGTAGACACGCCGTGCAAACAAATCCAACCTTGACACAATGAATTCGAGTCGAGGCAGCAGATTTCCTAGCAGAATGCGTTTTACATCGACCTCGCGTCTAATTGACGTAGACAACAAACAGAAACGGCCATAATTTTGCCGACATCACGCAGATCTGCTTGGCATCGGGTTGATGACGCAGGTTCGAAATTTCCGACCAGTTAGAAAGACAGAGAGGCCAACGTCTCATTTGTTATTCAGCTGCCGAAAAGGACATGACGTCCATTGAGGAACAAAGGAAGAAACTCATGCTTTTTTTCTCTTTATGTTTAACTTATTTCGAAAGGGTTCCGTCGCAATCGTCCTAGGGCCTGATGGACAGGTCCACCGCTTTTAGACTGGGTCCAACATCTCAAGATTTAGAAAGGTGATCAAATTGACAAAAAAATCCAACTTTTAAATATTTCAAATTTTAACTTACAAAATTACAAAAGCTACCATAAATTCTCCAAGCTAGAGTAAAAAACCTAGGTAAATACCATTTATCCGTCGACACGCGAACTTTTTTATATAATTCTGGCCTTCGAAGAAGACAAGATGGCAATTATATTAAATCGCTTATTGACATTATTACGGCGCTGTCATTAAATGGACTTATTGCGAGATCCTTGTTAGTTGTTTATCCGGTTATTTATAGCAACAGTTTCAGAAATAACAAACTGCTATACACAGATGCCAGGGATGAAAGAACTCGGCTTTTGGAAAATAACAATGTGAGAAAGCCGTACCTTCTGCGGCCAGCTATTCTCTTTTGAATGTATGCCAAGAAGAAGAAAGAAATCTGTTGTAAACCTTATAAGTTACAAGGTTTAATTTTTTAAACCGAAATTTTAAACAAGTACGCTGAAGCAAGTCTTAAAGATAAACAAAAATAATTCTTTATTTTATGAAATTTAAAGCAATAACGTGAGTTTAAAGTTAATTCAATCGTTCATTAAAAGTAGTATTGATAAGAATAATTACTAGCCGAGGATACTTTTGGAATAAAAACATTATTTGGCCGAATTAATAATAACAATCTTAATTAAATTTCATCTGTAGAAGTACAATTTTTGTTTATTTTCAGGCTGTCTTTATAAATGTTTCAGTTTACAAATTCATCATCCAGGAAATTTGATGTACAATGACCTGAATGAAATCTGTCTCCGAACTGACGGGCAAAAGATTTGAAATCCCTTGGCGTTGGATTTTCCTACTGGTTGTTATATTTTGGTCGTCATTGAGGAAAAGCGCAGGTACTATTTTTGCAAAGGTCAAAGGTTGTTTGGCCACCGGCGGACCCATGGTATAAAAACGTTGCCAAAGAAAAAGGTCGATTCGCAATTTAGGGAACGTCAACGTTGTTTGACAAAAACTATTTTGAATAAATTCAAATATTTCCACTTTTCATAACAAATAAAAGGTTTCTCGTCATCCGATCAATTCCCATAAAATCAAATTTTATGAATGAATAACTGTGTTATATCTTCCTTTCGAACATTGTTTTTCGTAAGATATTGACAAAAAGTAATCGCCAAGGTTTATTTTAAAAATCTCATCGACAATAGTGTTTATTTGCCCTAAGGCGCCTTGGAGAAAAAATAATTAATTAACCCGACGATTATGGTATGACAAATTTCGTGGTATTTTTTGCACAATGCGAATTTCACCACATATATTCTCATCAAACAACATCAAGAATCGCTGGCTAGACCATAGTTGCGTTGTGCCACCCCTACAGCTACAAAGTGTGCAACAGCAGTGCAAAGCTGCAAAATGTGCAACTACAGAGGATTACTTCAAAGTGTATGTCTGACCACAGAGCGTAGGTGCAAATTGTGCAACTGCAGAGCTACTTACAAATCGTGCAACTACAGAGCATAGGTGCAAATTGTGCATAAGTGCAAAGTTCAACTACAGAGCATTGCTTCAAAGTGTGATTCTAACGAAAGAGGATAACAGCGAAATGTGCAACTACAGAGCTAGCTACAGATTGTGCAACTACAGAGCTATCTACAAATTGTGCAACTACAGAGCGTAGGTGCAAAATGTGCAACAACAGAGCTTTGCTTCAAAGTGTGTATCCGAGTACAGAGCGTAGGTGCAAATTGTACAACTACAGAACAAGAACATAGGTGCAAATTGTCCATAAGTGCAAAGTTCAACTCAAGAGCGTTGCTTCAAACTATCTAACGAAAGAGCATAACAGCTTAATGGGCAACTACAGAAAATAGCGTCAGTGTTTTAATTACGAAGCGTAGCTGGCAAAGTGTGCAGTTACATAAAAACAGCAGCTGCAAAACGTGCAACTGCTAAGTGTAGCTGTAATGTGCTGCATAGAATAGCTGCTAAGTGTGTAACTCCAGAGAAACTGTGACTTTCCAGTATTTCGAACGGCCATAGATCAAGCATTTTGCGATTATTAATCTTTCGAATATTTTTTAGCAAAAGCTGTGAGTCAAATGTGATGACTCAACGTATCATGTCTAGATTGAAGTTGTTTTTTGTAACCATTATGGCACGAGCTTGTTTCCTTGAAGAACATATCTGATGTAAATGAATACTTGAAAAAATAAAACAAAAATAAACGAAAAATATCTTATCTTTAGACATACAGCGTAATCTTTTGGTTCATTGAGTTAGAGTTTGTTTTGCCAAAGTGAACAAGAAGGAAGAATTCTAAATCTATATAAGAAATTATTGCAATTACGATTAGATAGGCTATCTATGTACGCATATCAGTACAACTGAAATCATTCGCCAAAAAGAGAACTCTGAATTTCAAAAATAAGGTATTTATTTTTGTTATATCATTACACGTTAAAGAATTTGAATTTTTTGAAGGAGGAGGGCATAACATGTTAAGACAAACCTTTTGAAAATATGCAGTTTTGTCGTTGTCGATCAGCCTAGTCTATACCTATCAGATCGTGTCTGTCATGCCCATTTCGCCGCCTTCCAGAGCATAACCGAAAATTTTGCAACTGCAGATCATAGATGCAAAGTTGCACCCACAGAGCATTGCTTCAAAGTGTATATCCGACTACAGAGCGTAGGTGCAAATTGTTCATAAGTGCAAAGTTCAACTACAGAGCATTGCTTCAAAGTGTGATTCTAACGAAAGAGGATAACAGCGAAATGTGCAACTACAGAGAATAGCGCCTGTGTTCTAACTACGAAGCGTAGCTGCAAAGTGAGTAGTTACAGAGAATAGCTGCAAAATGTGCAACTACAGAAAGTTGCTTCAAAGTGTGCATCTAACTAAAGAGCATAACTGCAAATTGTGCAACTACAGAACATAACTGCAAAGTGTGCAATACACAGCATAACTGCCAAATGTGAAACTGCAGAGCATAACTGCCAAATGTGCAACTGCAGAGCATAACTGCCAAATGTGCAACTGCAGAGCATAACTGCCAAATGTGCAACTGCAGAGCATAACTGCCAAATGTGCAACTGCAGAGCATAACTTCAAATTGCGCAACTGCAGAGCATAACTGCCAAATGTGCAACTGCAGAGCATAACTGCCAAATGTGCAACTGCAGAGCATAAATGCAAATTGTGCAACTGCAAAGCATAACTGCCAAATGTGCGACTGTAGAGCATAACTGAAAATTTTGCAACTGCAGATCATAGATGCAAAGTTGCACCCACAGAGCATTGCTTCAAAGTGTGATTCTAACGAAAGAGGAAAACAGCGAAATGTGCAACTACAGAGAATAGCGCCTGTGTTCTAACTACGAAGCGTAGCTGCAAAGTGAGTAGTTACAGAGAATAGCTGCAAAATGTGCAACTACAGAAAATTGCTTCAAAGTGTGCATCTAACTAAAGAGCATAGCTGCAAATTGTGCAACTACAGAACATAACTGCAAATTGTGCAACTGCAGAGCATAACTGCCAAATGTGCGACTGTAGAGCATAACTGCAAATTGTGCAACTACAGACCTTAGGAGCAAAGTTGCACCCACAGAGCGTTTCAAAGTGTACGGCTGACTGCAGTGCGTATCTTCAGTGGTTGGTCTGTGTTATTTTGTCATTTCTATGTTGTGAAATATGAAAGGGTGAAACTTGTCCCGTTAAATTTGGCTCACATTGAAAAAATAACACAGAGAAGACAGCGAAAGGCGAATCCCATCTGACATCAAACCAACGAGACTAATAAGATCAGCATGACCGGAAACGGAAAACCACAGGTTCATCACCGTGCAGACCTCAAGAAGAAAGCTCACATCTATAAACCTATCGTTACCTACAATTTAATAGGCTTGTTTTCGTGGATTTTCGCCAACGGCTCAACCCTCTAAGTCGCAATTGTTCCACGCGGACGTTCGAATCATGAAAACATCCTTTTTGGTAGGAAGAGGGGAATCCATCCTGTGCCCTACACTCGGGGGATCTCTCTGGGAGGGGAGTTACATCACAGACCGACGATTCAGTCGGACGGTGGTAAAAAATCGTGGGAAAAAGGATCCACTCGATTACAGGGATTGTTAATCGGCTTTTATTGTCTGACGGAGTCGGTGTATCGATTCCTCGGCATTATTTACGATCCTGAAGAGATTTCGCTTTAAAAGTTTCATCCTTGCTTGGGATTTCAGCCATTGGCAAAATTCCTTCAGAATCGACGATGAAGTGGTTCTTACAGAATTTATCTTTTATACATACAGAATCTCTCTTTTATTTGAAATATCTAGTTGACTGCTGACTTTCCAAGGTGGCATTTGGCGTGTTTTTCGCGAAATGCAAATTGAAAATTCCTTGAAAATGTACATTCAACTGTTGCACTGAAAACGGTAAATAGTGAGAACAATAAAACTAATTCCCTGGGTCGAAACGGGAACTTCAAGTATTTTTAACTTTACAAAAATTAATGATAAGAGATCGTTAGACAAATTATTTGATTAAATAATTATCATTATAGCTTCGACCTCTCGCTTTCATTAATCTTGCTGAAAGATGCTTCCTTAAAAAGATATACAAGCCATAAAAGATGATAAGAAAATTTTTTTTCAAATGGTTATACAAACACTGTTGAATATAGTCTCCAAACCCTCGTATAATTATTTTCAATCATTACCACTTTTTTTACGTTAAAGACAGAAATTCAAACATGAAATAATGAAAGGAAAAGCGCCGAGACATAACAAATAAATCTCCTTCTATCTGTATTACAAAATATCTACTTTCATGTGATTATTATATAATAGTTTATATCCCAAAAATCCATTATGTCTTCAACATTCACTTCCAATTTACATACCACGTTTAGGTAAGTTTTGTTTAATCACGAATTATAGACGACCACCAAGAAAATATTGTAGCGTTAAAGATTTTTTGTTTGTAGGCTAAAGTAATAAATAATACGACTTAATTATTAACAAATAATAGAGTGGTGGTATCCCGCGTGTCCGGCACGAAGAGAAATGTTGCTCGCATTTCTTGGCTCCATATAGAGAGCGCGTAGGAGTGTCACCCGATATGAAAATCGTGCTTGAGCAGGGCTGCAGCTTTGGGTCCGGTTCCGATTTTTGAAGTAAACATGGGTGCTTTATTGTATTAAGTACTGTTATCTCTTTGTACCAACATGCGTTGAAAGTGAATCTATTGACATGAATGTGCCGTATAAGATGGGGGAATATTGAGTACCCACGATCCTAAATTAGGTTAATTATATAATAGGTAATAAGGGTGGTGGAGGAGAACTCCAGCACTCTAACTGAATGAAAAGTAAATAGGAAAGAATGTATTTACGAATGAGTGAGAGTGTGAATGGGTTTGGATCTAGGAACTGATTGCGTTGGGTGCTGAATTATCCTTGCTGTTGACAGCACCAGGAACCTAACGTCGGTGGCAGGACGGACAAGACCGAGGTCCGTCCAATACCCGGGGTGAGTGATTCTCGGGGTAGTTGCTAATTTAATGCAAATTTCAAAAGCTGGAATTGCCGGACTGCGACAAGTGATAAACTCAACTCTGTACATATCCAAAAAAACAAAAAAAAACAATACTATGTACCAAGTGACGATAATAAAAATAAAAAAACGGCAAAAATCAATTACATTTAACGGCAATTTTCAATACAATAATTAAAGCTTGAATTTTCATTTTTCACCCACATCAGTGCATTCCATTGTTTCATACCGGTTTAAAAGATTTGTTTGGTGAGTATCATGTTATGCCAAGTTTTTGTAGGATTCTCGTGTTGTTTTGCTGTCCAAGGAGAGTCGGGTTTCTTATATCTATTGCATTGAGAAGTTGATCATTAATCTTAGACATCTGTTTTGCAGCGTTTGGAACCTTGTCATCTGAGTACCCTAGTTGGTGCCACAACTGTATATCCATTTCAAATATGGAGACAACATTTTTTGATTAATTTGAGTGAATCACTCGACAAGATATGTGTCACTATTAATTTTGCGTTAAATATCCCAGATCTGATTGAGAGTTTGACTTTTGCCATCGATTGAGTTCTATATTCTTCATGGCCGTTTTCCTTTTACATGTAAATTTTATGAAATTCTGTTACTGCGGGATTTATAGACATGCTTTTTCGTTCACATTGAATTACATTTAAACACTCCAGTTATTGTGTGTTGTAATACTGCATTAAGCGATTACGCTCTCTCGGTTCTGGTGAAATCTCCCTCGAAGAATTCAACATTTTATACTTCGAGGTGATGATAGCGTTTCCTCAATTTTGCCCGATGTAGCATCTGCCCGTTAAATGGAAAAGCAGAAGATAGTATACGGCAAAAAGATCGTTAATTTTTATCAGTCATATCTTGTCAGAGCTTTTTCAGTGCAAAAGGCCTTTTCGAACAAAATTGACAAAGCAAAGGTATAAGTTGTAGACAACTTGACTTCTGAGTTTATTTTTATCCTCGCTTTGGTTCCATAAAAAAATAGTTTAGACAAAGCCTAGAATTGTATATTTTTAACATTATTCGCTACAAAAATGGCAAAAAGGAGGGAAAATTCAAAAAGGTGGAGTTGAGATGGGAAGTTGGTGTCCGAGTGGAAGAGTGGATCGAAGTCACGACAGCTTAAGTGGTAGAACAGCGGCGTGTTTAGCCGGGGGGTCGTGGGTTCGAATCCCGCTCGTGACACTGACTTTATCTTAACCAAAACCATTCATTAATTGAAACAAATATACCCTAGTGGTTTACTCAGCAGATTTGCAACGAAGATCCTCTCATACAATTTTTACAATTACTCGTTTGTATTTAGAAAAATATATCCTCTGTTTAAAAAATACCTCCGTCATGCTTTATTCTAAAAGGAACACATTTTATACATATAATTACAGTACAAACACAATGGTCGTGACGCATCAGGTCAGGAGAGGCGGATCCAGAGATGGTCAGTAATTAATTATTTATAACAACTCGCACATGTTCATCCAACTGTAACCTTTTTTTAATCAAACACCTTTTTAATTATTCAGTAGTTTAAAACAAATAAATTAATCCGGAACTTGAATGTAAAAAAGTGGAATGAGTATTAAAACACAAACAAACAATACGATAAAATAATTATTATTAAAGTAGACTTCTTCGTTTTTGTTGTCCTATCATTTTCTTTTTATAGGAGGTTTTATTTTTATTTTTTAGTAGTCTTATTAAAGAAAGGTCAAGTAATTCCTGTCTTACAGGAGGGCTTAATATCCAATTTCCCATTGGCTGTCATGGACGAGGAGTCAGATTACTTCATAATACATTTTTCATACCATTATCAATTAAAAAGCCTGTGTTCGAATCTCGGCTAGTGACCCCGGGATGCAACCCTAACCACTTGGCCACCGCGGTCCCACTATTAGTAGTCCTAGAATCAAAAATGATACAAAACTACTGACATTCTAAGCACAGGATAAGGACAGTCTGCATAATTGGCAAAGCATCATGCTTGAGGTTCTTCTTGGTGGAGATGGTTCGAATAGTCGGAAAGAAGCTGCCACCACTTCAGAGAAGGCTCAAAAATAAGCACAATTTAAGGGAAAATTTCTCTTCGTCTCGCTCGAAACCAGTTCACAGGTTTAGCGAGGTTCGAAAGTTTAGCAAGGAAATGAACTTATTTTTTCAAGCGAATAGGCCTAACACTGCCCATTTCGCCTAACAACGTTTTTTTTTATTCTAAAATACTTTTAACTAAATCAATATCATAGAGTTCGTCCTCACTGAAGATTTCCTCAATGGCGCAATGCCGAACGCGTTTGAGAAGTTCAACAAAGCCGCGAGTGAAAACAGACTCAATAAGCGACCCAACGCCTGTTCAGCACGAGCTCAACGACTCGCAGACCAACACCCATCATCAAAAATCGAAATTGTTTATTTTTACATTAAATTAAATTGCATTAAATTGAAAATTACCAAAAATCTAAAAATCTTCTTGGGTCCAACACCTTTGTTGACCATTTCCTTCTACTAGCAGGATTGATACGTTTGTTTTTATCTTTTTCTGTACGTCCCTTTACTATTAATTTTTTGTTACATTTCAAAAATAGTTTGAACTACTATTTATCTACATTTCAGTATACTGACTGATGGGGAAAAGCAGGATCAATTGAGAACATTTTGGAACAACCATTGAAACTCTATCTAGCAGGATTTAAGAAAAATAACATAGAAATGGTGAATGATGGTGTGAGTGCGGTGTTCAATCCTTTTTTTAATAGTTCCTACTCACAGTAACTGTCAGTAGGAACTATTTTTTTAAAAAAAGGAATGGCATTATATGTACTCTAATTAATTAAAAAGCTGTTAGCCTAACTATGTGAAGGTGTTTTTAATAAAAAAAATTCAGGATTTTACGACTTCCGCCGAATTGTGCCATTGTCAAGTACATATAGTTATTTCCGGCGGAAAATATTAATTTTCAGTTATTCTATTTTTTAAATATTAATAATTTATTGAATTATTATCGATAATTACCTTACTGCCAACATTTGAAATTTATTTTGTATAATTGAAATTCATTTTTAAAATGTTTTGTGATGTTAACAATATATTAAATATTAATTATAAATAAATTATTATTATTATTATTATTATTATTTATTAATTATAAATCCATTATATTTCGTGGTCCGATTGACCAAATAACTTCTTTCAATTAATTAATCTTTAAGTAAGGTATTGGTTGAAATGAAAATCCGAAGGTCGTCGGTTCGAATCCCTTTCGTGACACTAACGTTTTCATTTCAACCAATACCTTACATAAAGATTAATTAATTGAAATTAATTATAAATATTAATTAATTGAAATTAATTATAAATATTAATTATAAAAACATATCCAATTTTTTTTAAGGTATAAGTGTCAAAGTCCGCGTATGTGCCCGGTATGTAGGGAAAAGTTGCTCGATATGTCCCACCTGAAGAGTGCAACTCCTTGGCTCCATAGAGAGAGCGTGTAGGAATGCCAAGAATGAGAATCGTGCTTGAGCACAGCAGAAAGTATCCCATGTTTCGATTTTTGGAAGAAACATGGTTTTTTTATTATATATAGTAGCGATGGTTTAGTGTAGCTAGTGTGTGTTGCGAGTGAATGCATTTATAGGCGTAAATGTGTAAGGTATGGTCATAAGGATACTAGGAAGCGGGGTTTGTTCTCCCCACGCACTGCAGCCTTTTGGCTTACTGTACCTTCCTAGTTCCTTAGTTCAGTGCAATAGACTCAATCCTTCTCCTTTAGAAGAATCAGGTCATTGCATGTCGCTGCTACAATTTCATTCCTAAGTGGGTTTTTTTCTGTAGGATGTTGGCTGTTTTCTCCTCCTCATTACATAATCTGCAGATGGGATCATCGTTGTATATGCCCATGTTGTGTAGATGTTTTCTCAGATGCCGGTTAGTACTCCTACCACTCCTGAGTTTGGCCCTGTCCACTTGCAGCAATGATTTTACCAGTCTTAATGATGGTTGTTTCATCATAAGTTTACTATGTCTAGCGCCGCTAGAGTTTATCCACTTCTTTTGTTTTGTTTGGGTCCTTTCTGCGAAGTAGGATTCTGTATTTGTTTTTGTTAGCCCAAGTATAGGTTCGGGGCCTATGTATGGTCTTGAAGATCCTCCTCTGGCCAGACTGTCTGCTTTCTCATTACCCAAAATCCCTGTGCCCTGGCAACCAAGATATCATCAGGTTGTTGTGTTTCCCCAGGTTTTGGAGATTTCGGATGTATTCACTGACTAATTTTGATGTGATTGTTTTACAAGCTAATGCTTGGCTATCAGAGCTTATGAGGATTTTTTTCCCAGTGTAACCTCTTTTAAGATTTTCCAGAGCACAAGCATTGATGGTATGTATTTCTGCTTGAAAGACCGATGGTACTTCCATAATGAGTTTGATTGCTCATGTTTTGGGCTTGTACATAAAACGCCATCCGGTTCCTTCGTTTGTTTTGGAGCCATCTGTGTACAATATCATAGTATCTGATGCTCTCCTGAGTTCTTCCTCTCCAAGAATGGGTATGTGATTTTGTTAATTATGGTTGTATGCCTGAATTGTTTAGTTCCTAGGCGTAAATGTGTAGTGTGAGAGAACCAACGGCGAATTGTTGACCTTTAATCAGTTTAGTTATGTAAACATATAGATGCAAACTTTACCCATTGTAAAGGGGGATGGGATGAACATCCAGAACTCCACCAACCTAATTGAGTGCAGTTTTTAAATAGGAAAGCATGTATTTAAAATGGTGAGAGTGTGAATGGGTTTGGTGTTAGAAACTGATTTTGCTTGGGTGCTGAAATGACCTAGCTGTTAACAGCACCTCGGAGGTTCTGTATAGTGTATATATGTATAAACATGTGCAGATTTGAGCTTATATAAATCTAAATCCGAAACATAATGAGGCCTATAAGAACAAACCTTTGTTAAAAATGCAAAACCTTACATTTCAAACTTTTCGTTTTATAGCTGTTGTATTTTTCAACGTAAACAAGCACCAACAAAGCTTTCATTTCTTGACAATGAAAGGTTTTTCTTTGGTTGATGATTATCAATGATGAATGTTGTTTAACAAAGACGATTCAAGAAACAAAAACCGACATTGTTTCTACAAATGTCGTGGTGTTAAGCGTGATACAGCGAGGAAGGAGGTTTCATAAACGTAAGGAAATGATGATTGAACCTACAGAGCGTGGAACAATTCGTTCTGTCCGTTCCAATCGAATTTCCTTAATAACCTCTAGTCTATACCTCCGGTGAAATCAGTAAAGGCATGATCCTCCTAATCATAGGACAGAGGCGTCCAGAAACCGTGGGGTCGACGATCTTCTCCCACCTCGTCCTCGGAATGAAGACCGAGTGGAATCGGATAATGAAGGTCCACAGGTCGATTTAGGTCAGGCGACTCACACGACCCAGCCGCCTAAAACGTATGGAGAAAAGCTTTCAGTGTAATGAAATTGGCCGGGGGAAAACGAGAAATTGCGTTAGGTGAGACATTAATGCGACTCCTTACGTTTAACGAGTAATCAACGTTGATCCTCTTACGACGCCAGTACGCCCTTCGCTACGCTTTTGTCAGCCTTTAAACAAACTGGGTCGAATTACTTTCGGAATAAGATTTGCATGCTCGAATGAAACTGATCCACATGCGTACATGCCCGGGCGGAATAAGCAATGAGCTCGATTGCAGTCAATTTCGGCCAAAACTATTTCGGTTACGATACGTAAATTACTAACACTAAAAAAATCGAATAATCCCCGTTACTTCCGTATACGCCTGGAACACCTTTCATTTCTTTGAAATGGTGTCCTTGACGGGAGAAGTTCCTGAAATGCTGGATCCTTCCTCGTTTAATTTATTTTCTTTTACTCGCGATATTGGCTACTTAAAAGGTTTAAATCAAAGGTCTGCTATATTCTGGGGCAAGGAAGAAATCGTATAAAAACAATAATAGGGGTCTAATCCCGGACTACCTCTCAGCAGGAACACTCAGGTCAACAAATAACAGGCAACAAATAAACTTTTAAACTCAACGGGCGAAAATGATTTCTCCTCTCTCAAATCAGGCCAATTATAAACAATACAGGCACTGCATATACGAAAAGTATGAGCTATAGTTCCCATGTTGTATCACGTAGATCAGCGATTCTAAATTCGTCGAGGAACTCGATTGCTTGACCGGGTTAATTTGACTATAATGGTTAAGTTTTAAGTTCTAAAACGGCTTCTCCTGTAGAAAATAGAAGCAGCACAATCTCATCAGTGTGTTTGGTTTTACACCGCCTCCTTTGCAGAATCTGTTGTGTGGTTAATGCCGTAATTTCTTAGATTCCCATTAAGAAACTTTTTACAATTCTTCCTGTAACACTTGCTGCAATTACTTTCCTTTCAAATCTTTCAAGGATTTTTGGGTTGAGAAAATCCCATTATTTTCTGATTCAAGGCAGCTTGTCTTGCAAGGGAATCTGCACCATAGTTCCCTAAATTCTAGCAGTCCTGGGACCCAACATAAACTGACTCAAGTTTCACATGTCAGATTTATTAAAATTGGTCGTGCAATGCGGAACCACCAGTTTATCCATTATATCTATTGGTCTATTGACCAAATTATTTCTTTCAAATAATTAATCTTTTTTTTAAAGGTTTTGGTAGAAATTATTTGTGTATAGTCTATTCAGATTTAATTGAGTACATCTCTCAATTGCATGGACTTGGCGTGAACGATATTGAATCACACAAAGTACTTGATTTGGCTGTTCCTGTGCCTTCTTGGGACCTGGATCCATCGATAAACCAATAGATGTCATCTAGTGGCGAGTATCGGATATTATCTCATTAAAGTGTTATCATCTTTCAATTCAATCAGGCTAGATCGTTGTTTGTTATTATTTTCATTATATGCTTGAGTAATAAAAACTATTAAAATGTAGAAATGATGAAAGGTGGAGTGAGTGCGGTGTTCAATCTTTCTAAAACGATAGTTCCTACTCAAAGTAAGTTGTTTTCAACGATCCGGATTTCGAGCTTTTAGCTCATCATCAGGTTGAAGGAGTTCTACATCAAGTGATGAGCTAAAAGCTCGAAATCCGAATCATAGAAAACAACTTCCTGTGAATAGGAACTATCTTTTTAAAAGAATTAAAATGTGTTCACAGATCTTGAAGATGAATTATTCATGAAATCCGCACTTCTTATGCTTTATCGGATGTAGTCGAACTGGTAAAACGTGACCATCTCAGAATTTCTGTCCTTAAAACATACAGGCTGTACGGTAATAATAAACGGTTAACAAATCGATATGTAAGTCAACTTTATAACGATTGATGTGCAGTACTGAGTCAGTGAATCGAATGATGAAATTCGCACTCTTGGAGGAGTTGGTAAAGCGGAGGAGAGTTATGACTTCGCTTAAGAGCTATTGATTTATATCGGGACAAAAGGGAAAGCCCCTGAGTGAGTATCCTTGAATTATAGACAGGGCATTTTCAGAATCTCTCCGATTCACGTTTTCTTCGTTTTTAAATCGACCGTTGATAATAAAAACAAGATTGGCAAAGAAATATATATGGATATTTTTCCGGTTTTTCAATTTCGTCATTAGCATTTTACAAACGGGCCAGGAGGTCGGGTGTTACATGAGAAACCCGTAGGAACTCTCCTTGTTGCACAACCTCCTGCCGAGCAACATCCGAGGCATTCGCCAACACAGGGGAAAGACACTCGTGACAGTCGTCACGACCGGCCGTTACGTGCAGAAACGACCTCGTCCTGAGGTGTGCGGATCCCGCAGCGGGTCGAATGTAGTTTCGGAAAATGACCCGGGTTCTTTGTATGGGCGAGATGGGAAAATTGAGAGGCCCTCCCGAGGTCATGATGCAAAAATCCGGCTGAGAATGGAATTTGACCCAAATGAAAACTCCATTCTCTTTTTATTTCTATCTACAAGCGATTTCACATGGTTAAATTGCTCAAACACTTTCCAGTTGGATGGCATGTTAAAAAAAAATATATAAAAAACCAGTACGGTGGAAATTACCCAAGTAAATACTTGGCCATCACCCACCCGAACCACTACACACCATAATTTAAAAAAAAAAAACCATCGTCCCTAACGACTAAAGTTATGAAATATTCCATGTTATTAAAAAATAATAGTAATAATAATACTACATAATACCATAAAAAAAGAAGACTGCTTAACCGATTCATTACGCACTGAAATTGAAACGATACCAAACTCAATAAGGAATCATAATAGATTTGATTTTATCATATCCATGAGATTAACCTACTTTTTTTTGTTAAATCCTTTCTTTAACATTCTTGGTATTGTATGAACCACTATGACCGACCCATGCTCTGAAATCATAAATGAATAATTCAATTTATTTATTTGACGGTTTCCGGATGGCACGTTAATTTCATAGACTTTCGTTGCTTTTGTTTATACGTAAACTTATAAGGTACTTCGCCTTGAGTTATATATCCTCTCCGTACTTAACATTCCGTTCTATTGTAGAGGCTTGAAATCTGCCTAATCGAAGAATCAATAACTTTATTGGGGCGTCGGTGGCCGCAACGGTTTCGGTGTTGATACGGCGCTCATAAGGTAAAGGTCCCGAGTTCGAATCCAGAGGCTTTCGTCATACTTACAAATGAGCTTTTTTGACACCGGCATCCCGAGGGTTGATATAACCTCTACTGTTGCAAACCCTCGTAAAAAAAAAAAAATAACTTTATTTTTTGAAGGGGTTAAACATTATCGTCCAGATGACAGGAACCTGTTGTATGCAAGAGTTATAATAAGTTCAGAATGTGTTCTGTTGTTTGTGTTTTTCTTGGGACTTCTGGTCGTCGCTGATTCTTTGCTAGTTGATACCTAACTGAGCAACGTCGAGTCAATATGCCTGTGAGGATCCGTAAGTACATTTTGCTGAGGGTTAGTTGATATTGGGTGTTTTATTTGGATTGGTTTGGCTCGTTTCTTTTTCGGTAGTTTCAGTGATAGTATTCTTTCTGGTTGGCAAATGAATGTCGATAGGCAGCCTTCTTTCCTCAATTCATCTCACTTAATCTGCTGCCTCATTGCATTTCATACCTTGGAGTCTATGGGCTAACAATGTTAGTTTCTCATTTCGACCCAGTTTATACATATATATATGTCGTGAGAAGAGCTTAAAGAAACTTTTGTCATGAAGAATAACTTGTTTTAAAAGATTTTATAATAAGAAAAATGAAATTTGATTGTACGACTTTGTTATTATAACTGCAACAATGTTTTATATTTTGTAAATTATAAATGTATTTTTGATATAAGACCAAGAGATTTGTCGCCTTTGCCATAAGCCGAGATTAATCCAGCCACGTATTTAATCGCTCGTATTGTTCAAGCAAAGATTACTGTTACTATCTGAGATTTTTGCTTCACACATAATTTGCGCGTTGCACAACGCCTGTTGCAAAAAAGAGGGGCTTCATTATTGGATCATTTAATCCCTGGTAAATTTGTTAATAAATGAGATTAATTTTATATTCAACGTACAATACGGTATAACAAAAGAGTCGAAATAAATAACGACAAAATCTTATGCACGCGGTGTGTAATTGCGTTTTCCAACAATAACAACTTATCCGTTGTTTACAATAGATAAGCAGTGAAAACAAAGGAGGGCTGTACAACACCAGGATATTTAACCTGGAGTTTATAAGACGCGAGGTAATCTCTAGCCGAGTCGAGGAAGCTCGAGTGAAGATATTTGGTCATATCCTCTCTCTTTCTCCCTTCTGTACTTCCGCAATAGAAACAAACATACATACTGACGAACTGACAACAGTACTACATGGCAGAAAAGAACACATTCCATTAATAACAGAAACTAGACTGACGAAACAAAAACCTGCACATAACAAGATACAAAACATGCAGAACTCACCACCCCATGGTGGTACTGCAGTCTTAATCCACAACACCCTACTGTCACACCAAGTCATTCCTACAAACGCCACTGGTTTCCTACAAAGTGCAGCTGTCTCGGAACCCTTCACTCCGCGTCTGTTCCCATGACTTCAGTGTACCGCCCGTCCAATTTCAAAAGTTCGTTGGATCTCTTGGACCAAGATTGCTCTCCGGAGGTGGCTACAATTCTTGCAATGGAGATCAATACTGAACAACCGTGGTCGCTCTCTGCACTCAGCACTTAATTCTCTCCATCTTTCTACTATATCCCCTGATACTCCTACATATCACATAAGGCGACTCAAGGGGAACATCCTACGACCACTCCTTTCTGAGTAGTACGCAATGTTCAAATATATNATTTAGATAAGTTCCTGGATTTCCTTTAAAATTATTTTTACCTTGATTTTGTAAAATTTTCAGGCTCAGTTGAATAGGGATTAAATTATACAATTAAAGAAGAACATTGCTATTTCACAGGTAACAAAACAAATTACAGATTTCATGTTCAGCGTTATAAATAAAAAATAATTTTTTATCTCAAAGAAGACCTTAGAAAGATAATTAATTGATTGAAAGAAGTAACTTGGTCAATTGACTAGGAAAACGTAAATGGATTAACAACTAAAAATAATAATTGTTATGCATATAAAACCTTTTGGAACTTCTTATCAAATAAGATTAAATTAGAATGAATTAATTCTCTAACTTTATTTGTGGGTAATTAAGTTGTAAATGCACGTAAAGCAATTATTCCACCAGAGCCCAAGTTTTGAATATTTGATTGGAAGTATTTTAATGAAGGTATTGAAACGGGCGTGATAAGAATTAGGAGGCTATTAAAATTCTTGGGCTTGGGATTCACAATGATAAAAATCGACAATTTAGACAGAAAAAAATGGATATTATTTTATTTTCATTTAAAATTAACTTTTTTCATTTGGAGTTTGCTCGTTTTTTATTATCATTCCTCAATTTTAGAAAGGTTCGTTGAAACTCATTTGGTTACAAGGAAATACTAACAACCAAAAGAGTATGCTAAAAAAGTAAATGCTTTACTTTGAATTCAAAACCAACTCAATAGGTCAATGTTGAAAGTACCATTTAGCCGATTTTTACAAATGTTAGATCAAGCTAACGTCAATCAGATTAAAAAGAAAGACAAACATGAGATTAACTTTTTGTAAACGACGGTTCTACTCACATATTTGTTATCGTAGAACAAATCTGTGATTGTTTAATGAGGGTTCGCAACAGCAGAGGTTATATCAACCCTCGGGGTGCGGTGTTTTTGAGAAAAAGCCCATTTGTAAGTATATCGGGTTCGAATGCAGGGCTGCTGGATTCGAACCCGGGACCTTTACCTTACAGTGATGACCGCCGTATCAACGCCTAAACCGTTGCGGCCACTGACGCCCCCAAATCTGTGATTAGAACCATCATTTACCAAAAGTGAATCTACATACCTCACCCCACCTTCATCATTTCTATTTAATTGAGATTCTGTTTACAGATTTGTCTATAAGTAATAGTGTAAGACAAATGAATGGACCCACCAAAACAAGTCAATTTGGTCAGTCGTGATAGTAAAAATAATAATGTTGCTTTATTATTTACATAAAATAACACACCAAACACATTCTAAGTACAAGTAATATACAGCATGGAAGATCTTCTACCAAAGGTCATTGAGTAGAGTCAAACTTAATTGTAATTGATGTTGCTTTTTACAAATAAAATAAAATCATTCTTCCTAATGAAGATAAACACAGAAATAAAAACCTTTAGAAATAAAATTACTAATTTTTGTCGGTAGTGCCAGGCCTGTTGGGTAGTCTAATTAAATTACGAAAGTCACATCTAAATAATTCGATAAGCTGCCTTTTGATAATTACAGAAAGATTCAACTATAAATGCCTAAATCTCTAATAATACATATTCGGCTAAAGAATTAACCCTGTCTCCCCCGAATGATGATGATGATGATGAAACGAGACTAGGACGTAGGGTTAAAGTTCCCAAGCACTTAGCCACTTTCCTAGTTCCTTAGTCTGTCATTTCTATTCTTCTTTTAAGAAGTACTAGGTCATTTTCTGTCGTTACAATTCTTTTTCCTAGGTTTTCTTTGTCAATATGTCTACATTGAACAGTTGCTTCTCATTCGAGGATGAAATGGGCAGTTTCTTCGTTCTCGTAACATAACATACAAATGGGGTCGTCAATGGATATGCCCATGTTGTGTACATGTTTTCTCAGAGTCCTGTAGCCGGTTAAAAGTACTATCATTCCTCTGAGTTTAGCCCTCTCTAATTGTAGCAGTGAGTCTGCCAGTTTTGGGAGTTTTTAGCATATGTTTCCATCATCTCCTAGAGTTTATCCACTCCTCTTTTTGTCTTGTTAGATGGAGGATTCTATGTTTGTTTTTCCTATCCTAAGAATAAGTTCAGGGCCTAATACGTTCTTGCATATTTTCCTCAGGCCAATATGCTTGCCTTTTCGTACCCAAACTAGTGTCCTAGTATCATTGGATGCATTCACTGACTAGTTTTGATGTAATGCTTTTTTATATGCTAATCTTTATAAATAGGGTTAACCGATGTTATGAGGCCTTTTTTTGCCATGCCGAACCGGAATTACACAGACGGTCCTGATAGTATTTTGTACCATTTTACCTTAATTTACTTGGGTCAGTTCACAATAGCATGAACTATACCAACATCAGCCTGGTTCATATGAGAAATTATATGCATAATATCTGGTAAGCAGAAAATCAAAAAATGATAGAATTTCTAGTAGACTACTGATTCAAATCATTTTTCAAAAAATCCAATTTGGTCTATCCTAATGCTTTTTTGTACCATTTTACCTTAATTTACAAAATTTATTTCAAACAAGACGAAATATAACTACCAAGTTGATACGAAAAATTATATAAAGGTTTTAAAAAATAGGTCTAAAGTCTCCAGTAGACCGATTTAGTTTATCCTGATCAATTTTTTATTTAAATGTGTGGTGATTAGTGACCGTTAGTCGATGATTATTAGGAAATCGAGAGATCTGGTGTGACGTAGGTTTCAGAAAAAAACATTTTCTTTATCGTGTCAACGTTTCCATCATTATTGAGATCATCTTCAGAGCCTGGGACTTACAAACATAGTTTAAATTTAACAAATACATGTAGGATGTGGAAACAAATAATGTAGGATGAGGAAACACATGTAGGATGTAGAAATAAATGAATTTATACAATGCAAAAAAAAATTTTTTTTAATTCAATGTAGTATAGAATAGAGTATAAAAAATATTTTTTTGCGTTGTATAAATTCACTGTTATTTGTTAAATTTAAACAATGTTTGTAAATCCCAGGCTCTGAAGAAGATTTCAATAAAGATCGAAACGTTCGCACGATAAAGAAAATGTTTTTCTGAAACCTACATCACACCAGACCGCATCTCACGATTTCCAAATAACTTTTTAAATTCGATTTTAAAAAAAGTTATCTGTAATTCGAAACAATTTAATTTGGTTTATTTTGATATTTTCGTGCGCTATTTTGCCTAAATTCAAGTTAACATGAATCATATACAGAGGGATGACCGGGAACGACTAAACTAATCTAAGATCTGTCTTCAAAAAGAAAACTATTTTTCAGAAATCGCATTTTTACCTGTACTGTATTGTAGTGTTATAAATTTAATTAGGAATGTCATGTCATGGATTTTAATTTTACCCATTTATTTTCAAACCAGTACAAATATTTGATTGTAATAAATTAGATAACAATACGAGGTCAACTACCAATTTACACACTCGACATTTAAAATTTCCTCGATTATCTCTATATAATTATATTCAAACGCGAAACGGGGTTAAAAGGATTAAAAGCGAGAATTGCAAACCAGCCAAAGAGCAAATCTTATCAATAATGAATCATAACAGTATAAACGATTGTTTAATAAAATTACTTGTAGTTTTTTTCCTTTTTACGAACTTACAATTCTTATGGTAATGTTCGCATATCGATAAACGACAAGGGAAATGTAATAATCTGTCAGGAATTGCAAGTTTGCGTACAGAATGTCAAACCCTTCCTCATTCAACGAATTGTGTGCACCCTCCCTTGGTTGAGGGGCCAGTTGAATCGATAGCCAAGGCAGCGAGGCAGCACTTTTGACATCGTATAGAAACCGAAGAACAACACAAACATTTGCTTCATTTGTATGAAGCACGATGACCTTTATAAGTGTTAAACGCATTCACATCAGGACCGAAATTATATTTACCAATCCGAGCAGAACGGTTTAAAAAAAATGACAACGATTTTACTATTAATTGGATAGTATTTATTAGGCAATGTTGGAACGTGGAAGTCGTTACCGGAATACAAAAAGAAATGTATTTTAAGGTAGGCCTTTTTTAACCCTTCCTTGCCCAACGTTGCCTCAGGGCAACATCCTATTTAGCCAGGTCCTTTTAACCAAATTACTTCCTCTAAGACAACAATAAGCCATGGAGGGGGTAAATTTGTACCCATTAAGTATCTTCTAAATGTTTAATATAATATTTTAATTATGATTAAATAAAAATTTACATTTCAGAGGAAGACGTGTTTATTTGCCGACCGTTTAGCAATACGTATTCTTTATTTAACCAAAAACAATAATTAATGATTTTCTGTTAAACAACACACTGATTCCGACAATTGCAAAGTTGATAAATGGACATTTACGAGTATGTTCGTACTGTGAACCGGATCGGGCCTTTTCTGTACAAGCGCAAAACATGAGGAATCAAACTCATTAGGGAAGTACACTTCGGTCTTTCAAGCAGAAATACATGCCATCAATGCTTGTGCCCTGGAAAATTTAAAAGATGACAAAAAAAATCCTCATAAGATCTGATAGCCAAGCAGGCATTAAAAAAGTATTAGCATGTAAAAGAATCACATCAAAATTAGTCCGTCAATGCATCCAAAACCTCTAAAACCTAGGGAAACACAACAACCTGATGATATCTTGGGGGCCAAGGCACAGAGGAATTTTGGGTAATGAGAAAGCAGACAGACTGGCCAGAGGAGGATCCACAAGACCATACATAGGCCCCGACCCTATTCTTGGGATAACAAAAACAAATATAGAATCCATCCTCCATCGCAGAATGAATCAAAACAAAATGAGAAGTGAATAAACTTTAGCGACGCTAGACATAGTAAACCTATGATGAAACAACCCTCATCAAGACTGGTAAAATCATTGCTGCAAGTGGACAAGGCCAAACTCAGTGGAGTGGTAGGACTACTATCCGGTCACTGGCATCTGAGAAAACATTTACACAACATGGGCATATACAACGATGATCCCATTTGCAGATTATGTAATGAGGAGGATGAAACAGCCACCCATATCATCTTCGAATGCGAAGCAACTGCTCAATCGATATTTAACCTAACGAACGGAAAAAACTTAGAGAATCAAACTGCAGCAGCGAAAGTCAATGACCTGATACTTCTAAGAAGAAGGATTGAGTCTACACTCTACTGCACTGAACTAAAGGTGGCCATTCACGATCGCTCCAAGCAGGCNAGTAGCACAAGAGATCGTCATCCATTTTGAGAAGGTAATTCACTGGTTGACATTCGGAGCGACTGGCTGTGGAGCGGTCGTGAATGCCCCTCAAATTTCAGGCACTCCTAATGGGGCTGTACTGCTTGGCGCGGTTCCATTTGGAGTGATCGTGAATGGCCACCTTAAGGAACTAGGAAGGTACAGTAAGCCAAAAGCCTGCAGTGCCTGGGGAGCACAAACCCCGTTTCCTAGTATCCTTTTTTTCACCATACCATATTCGTAAGGTTATTTAAACTTTTTTCTTATTTATTTGAAAACAGATCCAACCCATTTTGACCGTGGGGGAGACAGGCTGCATCCGCCCTTAGAAGACAAGCCAGATAACCAATCTTTCATCGTTTAATCACACTTCCCGGGGAAGAAGGTAAAGATCCCCAGTTTCAAAGGGAAAATACTTCAAAAGCTTCAAGTAAAAATCCAACTGTAACCTGCGATGTGTTGAACCTTTAGTTTGGTCTGACACACAACCAAAATGGTCTTAACCAACCAAACTCAATATATATTTTAAAAACTCATAATAAACTCGAATATAGAACATATGGCACACCTCAAAAGACAAACGGACTGTTGTACCATTTTTAGATTTAATAAATCCATTTCTTAGGTTTTTAATAGTTATCTTTTAAAATTGAAGATGTATTCTATAAATATTATTGCTGTTGCCATTACCTTAATCCTTGGGCACGAATGAATCATCATTTTATAAACAAAGAGACAATGAATTAAAAACACCTCGTGTTTGGAAATCGTTTGTTTATTAAGGATAAAACACAAAATTTGTTTCTTTTGTTTCAACGTTCTTTCCAAAAGAGTCAACAATTTCTAAATTTAATATTCTTGGCGGCAGGAAAACGGAAAATATTTTCTGCAGGGATGAATAACAAGACCCTCAATAAATAATACCCCTCCTCTTTTCCTGTTTGACTTTACCCGATCGCCGGGTTCAAAGCAAAAACGTAAGCAGTCCGGAAAAGCTTTATTTTAAATATATTTTCTAACAAAAATATAAATTTGTTGAGGGCTTTTAAAAATTGAAATTCCAAGCTCCCAGAAAGCATCAAGGTCGCATCCCCTCCTGTCATTTCCAGGCCTTACGGATCCTGGAAGCAGCACGAAACTTATTTTAAGTTTTATGACCCCTGTGGTGAAAAACTATAGGCCAGACTCGACAAATCGTGGTAAATTAGTAATAGAAGAATACTTTCCATTTCGGCCTTTTGACCTTTAGATCCATAACAGCACTTTCTCGTCTACGATTTCTATTCTATATACATTAATTTAATATTGACAAATAAATAAACTAGACAAACTATGGAGTTTTATCAAAGTTTGCTTATTACAACTTTGAAATGCTATTTCTTAAAAATGACTCTATTCGTTCTAAAACAAAAAGCCTCAAAACTAACTTACCAACTTTAAAATGGAATTATGTTACATTCAACAAGTTAGTTAATAATAAGAAAAGACAATAAAAATCATTTTATACTTTGAAAATCATAACCGTCAATGCATTATTTAACAAATGTCAAATCAATGTACATAGATGCAATTCAAATTAAGTTAATTTTACCTCATCACGCGTTATAAAATGTACTTTTTCCTTTCCTACGAATAATCAAGAAGTTTGAAATAATTACATTCGTCTACAAAGAAAGAAATGCGACATCCTGAATGATGTATTTATTAGCGCGAATGTAATTTATTTGCGTGAATGGAGAGTCTTATCTCCCCTAGTAGTGTGAATGCCAGCCAGACAATCATTATATCTTGTTTAGTGTTATTTTATTCACAATTGAAGAAGCCATGGGTACAGAGAGGCTAGCAGTAGTCAAAAGAAAAGAGAGAGTTGGTTACCGTTATATCATAAAATATCATAACTTGGCTGGTGAAACAGAAAAAGAAATTAGTGGGTTTAGAACGCGAAAAAGATAAGAAAAGAAATGGAAAGATAAGGAAGACAGTAGCGATCACCGATGTATGCCGGTTTAAAACGTAAAAAAAAAAATAAACACGTCCGTCCCAGAACTTCTATATGATCCAGGAATCTATAAGTTTATGATTACTGGCCGAAACGGTTTAGGCGTTGACATTGCGCACATTACTGTAAAGTAAAGGTCCAGGGTTCGAATACAGAGGCCCCGCATCGAACCCAACATATTTACAAAAGGGTTTTTCTCAAAAACACCGGCGCCCCGAGGGTTCATATAAACTTCGAAGTTGAAGAAAAAAATCTATATTCGATAAGGATTTTGTAAAAATGGATTTGACTAAAGAGATCTAAAGAAAAGATCTCATGTGATTTTCATAAGATGGATCAGGTAATTAAAACTTTACTTACGAAATAAGCAGGCGTTTCTATACTAAAACACTTACCTGAAAAAAAGAAGAATTATTATATACTTAAATGAATTCAGAATAACAATAATAACAAACATGATAAGAATTAATTAGTAATAAAAAGATTCACATTAATTTAGTAATAATTGGATTAGAACTTTACAGGCAAAATTAAGTCATCTCATTTTGGTCTGTCAATTCTCGTTGTTTTGAAAAAGAAATTTCACAATTTAAATTAAAGAGGAAAACGTCTGAGACTTTACTCGACTAATTTTTTTTTTTTTAAACTGATCTCCTTGAGTGAAAAATCAATATTCAGGAATATCCAACGTATAAAACTGTCTCTTAATTACAAATTCCGGGCAGACGCTGGTGGTACGAAAGTGAGGCCAATTATTTTAATTTTTGCATTCGGGCATTTGGCCTCGGCCGGACGAACAGTCCAATTGTCGTAGGGCGTTGAAACTGGCCAAAAATATTTAATTCGGAAAGATATCGTTCGTGGCAAATGAGAAACACCAGAAGCGGCTGACGTGGATTGTCATGTGTACGTAAACATGCAATGTTTGCGCAGGTTTGACGTTTAATTAACCAGACGGGGGCCAGAGAAAGTAATTTGAGAGCGTATTTTTTATTCAAACGGCAACTACTTTGTAAAAGTACGTCGGCATTTTTTTCAACATGCCATCAACCAACATTTCCTGATTACATGATACCGGAAACACTCTTTAAAACATCCTATAAAGTCTTAACTTGGGGAGGTTAGGGATAGGGGCGTCGGTGGCCACCACGGTTTAGGCGTTGACTCGGCGCTCTTCACTGTAAGGTAAAGGTCCCGGGTTCGAATGCAGGGCCGCTGAATATACTTACTTACAAATGAGCTCTTTTTCAAAAATGCCGGCACCCCGAAGGTTCATACAACCTCGAAGTTGAAATACCCTCGTTAAAAAAAAGACTCAGTTGACTAGAAAAGGAAAAGGACATCAAATACAATGTATACGAGCGGCTTCAAAACACACGAAGGAAACTGATCAGGCGTTTTTTGTAGAAGCATGAGCAACAGACTCATGAGGGAAGGGCACCTCGGTCTTTAATGTTGAAATATATACATGCCACACTAGCAAAAAAACCTCTTATGATAGATAATAGCAGCTATTAAAGCATTAAGCATGTAAAAAAATTACATCAGAACAAGCCAGTGAATAAGTGAAATCTCCAAATCTGAAGAAACACAATAACCAAATGATATCTTGGATACCAGAACGCAAAGGAATTTGTGTAACGAAAAGGCAGACACGTTGGCCAGAGGAGGATTCTGCAAGATCAAATATGGTGGTTCTGAATCTATTCTTAGGATGAAAATAATAAACACCCCATCTATAGAATGAATCCAAAAAGGCAAAAGAAGTGGATAATCTGTAAGCACCAACCTCACCAAGCTGGCAAACTCATTGCCATATGGCTGCAGTGCTTGGGAAATATTCAGTAAATTGTGACCTTTTCAGAATCGTCTTGAGGTGGATTTGTGTAACAATTGATTTTTAAACATGAATAATCTTTCTACCGAAAGACGAGATATTTAAAGCTTTGTACGATCCATTCTGTGAAAAGAAAAACCACAAAAAATAAATAAATAAATTTATGTTTTAGTAGTGAATTGAGATAAAAAAGCCTGTGTCATGAGCGGGATTCGAACCCACGACCTTCGGCTAAATACGCCGCTGCTCTACCACTTGAGTGAGCTATCGTGACTTCGATCCACTCGGACACTAACTTCCCATGTCAACCCCACCTTTTGAATTTTCCCTCCTGTTTTGCCATTTTTCAAATGGGTAATCTATTTGATTCTCGGCGACAAATGAAATGGCCACGGATAGCTGTTAGTGAAGTGATACTTCTACCATTAAAACATAAATGAAATAATATTTAATAAGTAAAAGAAGTACCACTTCACTAACAGCTCCCCGTGGACACTATAAGTCGCTGAGAATCGAATCCTGATTTCACGACTTTTGAAAATGGCAAAAAGAGGGAAAATTCGAACGGTTGGAGAGTTGGTGTCCGAGAAGATCGAAGTCACGATAGCTCAAGGGGTAGAGTAGAGGCGTATTTAGCCGAAGGTCGTTGGTTCGAATCCCGCTCAAGACACTGGCTTTTTTATCGCAACCAAGACTTTACATAAAAGGAATAATTAATTTAAATAAATACATTTGAAATATGCAAGAATAGCCTTAATATAGTTTGTCAGTCACGTTCCTGTGGGTATAAAATAATGTAGAGGCCCTGTGGGATATGTGTTCAGAAGGTAAATCTATTTCCCACTGAAACCTCGTCTCGGGCTGAAAATTGATTTTGACACCTTGTCATATATTGCAAAATAACTTAAAGGCGTAACGCGGAAACATCGGGCTTTGGAACTATGTTGAAGATTTATTGTTTCAATCCGATTTGGGGTCGGTACGTGACATTAGCCAGCCGCCGAGTTTGGCGAAAGTAATGAGATTGACATATCTTCCCGTTTTCTGTCATGGGACAACGTTGCTGTCATCGCCCCCGGTTTATCTTGTATCTGTCGCCGCCCACAACGCCTAATGAAAGCCCAAACTTGGCAAAAACCAATTCTGGCTTTTCTTGAATGTCCAATTTAGTCATTCAAAAGTCTAATTTTGAATCGTCACAAAAACGAGCATACTGTCTAAGCTGGCTTGCAACAACCAGGGCTAGAAAGAAACTTAAAACCTTACCAAGCATAATTCGGAAGTAGTTTAAACTGAACTGTTTATAAATAACCATAAAGGAGGATTGGTGTGTTAATAACCTAAACCCCATAGCCACGTTTCCAAAATAAAGCCACATATTTTTGACGAAAATTCTACAAACCGAGGATGAAATAAATGGCATTTGAACATTCACTGACAGCGACCTCTCACAATCGAGAATATATTGGCACAGCAAAATGTTTGAACAATTTAATTAGAAAAATAAGCCCAAAGGTTTTTCCAAATAACAAAAATACAGGGTGTTCGGCTACTCGTGTTTCAAACTTTGCCCGTAGATTCCACATTCAAAACGTAACCAAAAAGTCCTAATTAGCTATGGTCCGAATCTCAGCAGTTTCGGAGTTATTCCCCTTTTTCTGATTTTTTAAGATTTCCCGACCTTGCTTCAAATAAACAATGATAACTCCAAAACTAAATAGTTTTGGATCAATCCGTTGATACCATTGAAAACTACGTTAAATCTGTGGTGATTAGTGACCGTTAATCGATAATTATTCAGAAATCGTGAGATGCGGTCTGGTGTGACGTAGGTTTCAGAAAAACATTTTCTTTATCGTGCCAACGTTTCGATCTTTATTGAGATCATCTTCTGTGGCATTCTCAACACGACACGCAAGAATGGCACAATACACAGAAGACAAACACTTTGAGCACTGAAGATGATCTCAATAAAGATCGAAACGTTGGCACGATAAAGAAAATGTTTTTCTAACACCTACATCACTCCAGACCGCATCTCACGATTTCTGAATAACTACGTTAAATTTCCAATAAGATGTGATCAATCAGTACCTCTCCCGGAGAACATGTTGAGAAGCCAATTCTGGCGTTCAGTATTTATCGGCATAAGACAAGAAAGTTTCAGGGCTATCGTCATTTGAGGGGAAGTGAAGAGCCTTGGGAAGGGAAGTAGTGGAGAGGGCTTGAGCAATACGGTAAGAATGGGTCGAAAGTTTGGAGTGAGACTTCCGGAACGAGCGCGACTCGAACCCAACATCCCCGGCTATATATCCCGGTACTCTACCACTTGAGTTATCGTGACGCTTGCTGTCAAAATAACTCAAGCTGTAGAGCACCGGGGTATAAATCCGGGTTCGAGTCCCGATGCTCCATGCTAACCATGTCGTCACACTCACCACGACCTCAACAACTTGTACATTTCTCACGGCATAAAATCCAGCTTCAGACTCGTTCCTGATAATCCTCAGCGCACAGCGAGTCACAAATGTGAGTGTTCATACCTATGAACAAATGACTTAACAAGTTAGTTTGGTCATCATTTGGTCTGTTTATTTGCGCTGTTTAAGTCTGTCTGGCACGTTTAGGTTTCTTGTCTTCAGTGCACTGTCTGTTCAGACTTCGTTGGTTGGTTTGGGACATACAATGGGTGACAACAACACCCAACATTTAAGTGCAAAATGCTAGAAAACTACCAAGCTACTGTTATATTACCTCAAGAGGAAATCTGACAATTTCGTTTTAATATTGCCACATTTACTTGTTAATTGTACTGTTGAATAGTTGCAAATGTTCAATTTAAAAAGAAAAAATTTGAACACGTCAGTACATTAATAAAACAAAAATCTCGACATTTAATAACGTTATATTCGTATTAGCTTATAAATAGCACAATAACTTAATTAACCTGATAAACAGTTGGGTGATTACCCTAATAATTCGGTAGAGCACTTAACGCATAGTTTTTTTCTTAGCATCTTGTGAAAAAAAGTGTTTTCATATTACAATACCAATTAATGTTAGATTTTTGGGTTTATTAAAAAGCCTTATGCACCGCGTCCATCAAATAGGACTATTGTGCTCCAAACCAATTAATGTACAATAATGCCAAAATGTTTCATGTTTTTATTATTGCATACCGAGTGAAACCTGTGTGTTTTGATGTTAAATTGAACATTTTTTTATCTCTTATTCAAGGGCCATTTATCCCTTTGGTAATGAACTAAATACTATTCATAAATATAGATGAGTTCTGGGATGGAAATAAACGGAATCCGCCATCCGGTGAAGGGATGAATCGCAGAGCGAGACTTTCCGAGTCAACGGACCAGAACGCTCGTAACATCCACGACTGATACGCTAGGGCGAAAATAATAAAACGGATCTCCCAATAATAAAATCTACCTTCTATCCTACGGGGCTGACCGCGAAATCGGAGCCCTCGCATGGATGGTAGCATGAAACCGATATGCGACTGGCCGTGACCGGACTGGCAGACTTAAGGATGTGATCAGCGCTGATGAGACCATACGATCCAACTTTCTCAAAAACAAATAGGATGGAAAGATAATACGTTGAGCATTTATACAGTTCATATTTTTACATACAAACCTTTTTTTACTTAAAAACAACATTCCTTGTGATAATATTTTTTATGTTTTGTTTACACTGTCAAATACAACATCAAAACATCGCCGAATCGGGAGAAAATGTTTTGCGCTTCTTCAACTTAGAATGTTAGTTTATATGAGCGATTAATTGTACATTTCATTATAGGAGCAAACAGCCGCCCGATACCAAAATGTTGAGAATGATTGGAATTGGTCCTCGAGATCACACCTCTTGTTTCCATTAATATTTAAAGTACAGAGACATAGAGAGAGTGAGTGAGAGATGAGAGGAGAGAGAGGAATGGGAGGAAAGGGAAAGAGAAAAAGAGAGAAAGAGAGACAGCCAGAGAAAGAAAGAGAGAGAGAACGAGAATTCTTTATTGAGAATGAGACAGGCAGACCGAATATAAAAAGGGAAATTAGAATGACCGAGAGAAAGAGGGGGAATACTAGAAAGAGGTAGAAAACAGAACCGAAAGAGAGTGATTGCAAAAAGTGATACTCAAAGAGAGAGAAAGAGAGAGAGAGAGGTGAGAAAGAGGAGAGAAAGAGAGGAGAGAGGAGAGAGAGAGGAGAGAGAGAGGAGAGAAAGAGAGGAGAAAGAGAGGAGAGAAAGAGGGGAGAGAGAGAAAAGAGAAAGAGAGATAGAGAGAGAGAAAAAAGAGAAAGAGAGAGGTGAGAAAGAGGGAGAATACTAGAAAGAGGTAGAGAACAGAACTGAAAGAGAGTGACTGCAAAAAGTGATACTCAGTTAGAGAGAGAGAGAAGTGAAAAAGAGGAGAGAGAGAGAAAGAGGAGAGAGAGAGAGAAAAGGGAAAGAGAGAGAAAAGAGAAAGAGGAGAGAGAGAAAGAGGAGAGAGAGAAAAGGGAAAGAGAGAGAAGAGAGAGAAAAGAGAAAGAGAGAGGTGAGAAAGAGGAGAGGAAGAAGGGAGAGAGAGAGAAGAGGAAGAGGAGAAGAAGGAGAGGGGAGAGGGAGAGGGAGAGGGAGAGGGAGAGAGAGGGAGAGGGAGAGAGAGGGAGAGGGAGAGAGAGAGAGTAAGAGAGAGGAGAGAGAGGAGAGAGAGAGGAGAGAGGGAGAGAGGGAGAGAGAAAGAAAGAGAGAGAGAGAGAGAGAGAGAGAGAGAGAGAGAGAGAGAGTTTTGTTAACGAGGGTTCGCAACAGCAGAGGTCATATCAACCCTCAACGGATTTTTTTCTCGCAGCGCCACTGACTTCGAACCCGAGACCTTTATCTTACAGTGATGAGTGCCTTGTCTATGCCGAAATCGTTGGGGCCACCGATGCCCCCAAGAGAAAACGTAAAATGGGGAAAAGAGTTTGAAAGGTAGAATAACTCTAGTGAAACTTGTAATTTCTGATGTCGATATAAAAAAATAGGCGTCGAAGAAGGAAAATCTACTCTTACCATGGAAGTTAGGCCCGTCCACATTAATTATGCCTATATGAAATGTAAAATGGAATTCTTTTGTGAGAAGAAAGTAGTGTCGCCTAACGATTTAATTGCGCTGATACCCACGTAAAAGCAGAAAGGGGCGTCTAGCGTGCCATTGAAGGAAAGAAAGGCGAAAGTGAAGTACGTGGCCGCTCGTCTCGGCCCTGGAGAAAATAAAATCACAGGTTTTAAAAAGCCGTGTCAAAATACAAAAAAAAAAGAAGGTAAAACAGTCAAAAACGCCTCGATGAAACTGTGACAAGCAGCGGGTTTAATGAAAAACTTCATTGACGTGGGAACTTTCACGTGAGCAATGTTGTCGCTAGTTGGCTTTATTGAAGGCTGCCGTTATTGAACATTTATGAATCAGGTCGTAAAGCCTCATCGTGTAATAACTTTCTGGACATTGTATGACATAAAAACAAAATAAAGTTCAACAGATATGGTTGACCCAATACGTTTCAAAATCCAACCAAATAAATTGAAACAAGAACGTAACTAACAACCGAAGAAAAATACAAACAAATCTCACTACAGAATGATTTTATAAATAAAGAAATTTCCAAATAAGTTGTTTCGCTATAGTTATCCGTAGATACAAAAATAATGGATTTATGCTAAAATAATAATAAAATATGGGAAAACTGACAACGTTAAAAAGACCAAATGGGCAAATGAAAGTTTGTTTTATAAAAATTGGCCTGAATGCAAGGCCATCAATAACAATTGAAAAACCATTGACAATTCTGAGCTATACAAAGAAATATTAAATAACTAAGTTTATGAAATAAATGAAAAAAGAAAAAACATGTAAAAAGGAAAAAGATAAAAAGATCCTAATTTCAATTTAAATCAGTTAGAAATTCAGATAAGATGACTTCAGATACCTGGCAGGCAATAAGTGGCAGAAGAAGAAAGGTAAATATATATGTGTGGTGATTAGTGACCGGTTAATCGATAATTATTCCGAAATCGTGAGATGCGGTCTGGTGTGATGTAGGATTCATAAAAACATTTTCTTATCGTGCCAACGTTTCGATCTTTATTGAGATCATCTTCAGGGCTCAAAGTGTTTGTCTTCTGTGTAACTGTGCCATTCTTGCTGTAGTGTTGGGCACTCTCAACAAGACACGCAAGAATGGCACAATTATACAGAAGACAACACTTTGAACCCTGAAGATGATCTCAATAAAGATCGAAACGTTGGCACGATAAAGAAANGAGATATATATATATATAGAGAGAGAGAGAGAGAGAGAGAGAGAGAGAGAGAAAGAGAGAAAGAGAGAAAAAAGAGAGAGAGAAATAAAGAACCGAAGGGAGAAAAAAAAGCGATGATTCGTTGAGAGATCTGAGATTAAGATACAGAGGATACAGAAGTAAAATATGAGAAAAAGAAGATACAAAGACATACGATATTGTAAAATAGGAGAAACAAAGAAAGAGAAAGAATACTAGAAAGAGAGAGAGAAAAAAGATAGAGAAATGAGAGAGACAGGCAGAATATCAATAGAAAAATTAGAGCTATTTGGGAAAGAGAGTGAAAGAGAGTGAAAGAGAGAGAGAGAGAGAGAGAGAGAGAGAGAGAGAGAGAGAGAGAGAGAGAAAGAGAGAAAGAGAGAATGTGTGTGCCAATAACAGCCCAACATTGATCGAGTTAGCATTTTAATAAGCATGTTTGGTTCTAATGGTAAACACTTCTTACAATTAATCAAAAACAAAATAATAAGTATTGAAGCGAAGTATTAAAAAACAGGAAGCTATAGTTAATTGAGGGTTCAATTTGGTTTTTCCAAAGATATCAAGGGGCAATCCCCATTGTTAAACTTTTGATGAAACTATTCTCGTTATCAGTGTGCTTCAAAAGCGAAAATAAAGTATAGTAAATGTCTGCCACTTAAGGCTTGAGACCACCCACGTCTTAATGCCGTAGCCGTGTTTCTTTAAATGGGAAACTAAGCCTGCGGCAAGCATTTCCGCACGCTTCGTCTAGTACGGGTATTCTAAATTAAAGCGTTAAAATTCGTCATGATATATATTTTTTTAAATTTATTCCAGACTATTCTTACTTATAATTTGGCAATCCAATTGAAACAACTCATAAATAACACTGAGCTCAGTTTGGCCATTATTGTTTGCCTTTTGACAAAGCAGGGTCGATAGGTGGCCCTCGGAGGATCTGACTTCTACAAGAATGTTATCCTCATGCGATATTGACACATGACCACTTCATGACACAGGACCACCATGTCGATGTGTCCCACCACTTCATTGAAGGGTGTCATTCCTTGGCTCCATATAAAGAGCGTGTAGGAGTGCCCCCCAATATAATTGTGTTTGAGCAAGGCAGCGGGTTTCCTGGTCCCCTGTTTCGATTTTTATAGGAAGTAGGGTTTTTTTACAGTATATAATACTTTCTAGATGTCTCGTCTTGCGTTTCCTTATGCATTTTGAACCTAAATGTATTTATTAGCGTGAATGAGTAGTGTGAGAGGACCTATAGCAGAATATTAAGTATCCCATCGATCCTCGAATTATAAATAAATAAAAATAAGTGTAAAGGTTGTTATGGAATAATATCGAGTATTTCACCACCCTGAGTGAATGTATGTAAATGAAAGAATGTATTTAAGAGTGAGTGAGAGTGTGAATGTGTTTGTATATAGAAACTGAATGCGTTGGGGACTGAAATGACCTAGCTTTTGATAGCTTGCCCCAACCTGGATGTGACTGGACGGATAAGAACGAGGTCTGACCCCGAACTGCCTACACCCGGTGATTCTCGATGCCGATAATTTTTGTAAATTGCAAAAGCTGTAATTGCCGATGAACTGCGACAAAATGGTAGTCTCAACTCTGTGCATACGTGTTCATCAATTTTGTGCCTTTTGAAAAGTAAAATTTATATATAGTATTAAACGACGAAAAAAAAATTTTCTTAGATTCTGTCACGAGTCAAGCTGACCAAAATTGTGAGTGAAATTTATAATTTCCCATCATTTTGGTTTGCCTATCCAAGCTGTTTTAGTTTGTCAGACGCGTTTCTCCTCCACGCCGCTGGTTGGTTTTGTGGCTAAGCAGCGACCCACAAACCTACCGCTGAAGATCTTGAACTGCTGAAACATGCTGACCAAAATAATCCGAAACGATCAAGCTACAGGGTCATCACCCGCACAAGTCAAGAGGAATTCCCACGACTTAACATTGTTATAACCTTTATATATAATGTATACTGAAATAACATCTTCATCCCCAAACATAAGACAATATTCTGACTGTAAACAATATTTATATGTTAAAGGGTTCAACAAATATAATAACAAAAGGATAAAATTTGAAAACATGAGGTTAGCATAATACTCCACATTAAGAGGATCGTTATACTACAAACAAATAAACTAATTAAAAAATATAAAAAATTTACCGTCATAAAATATCGATCCTTGCAGTTGTATATTTAAGTATAATATTGTATAAAGAATGCATAATTCTCCATCAAATTGTAATCGATTGGTACAGTTCTTGTGCCAAGTAACTCGAATTGTACGGAAGATCAAGATGTCAGAAAGTGCACATACATACTTTACTTTCTACAAGTAAAAGCCAGCGTGTTTTGCCCGAAATATGAAATAACTAAATGTAAGGCATGACTTCAATGCTACATAAAAATTTCCCACACCTTCATTCACATTCTAAGTGCTAATTATTAAAAGAGGAAGTACCTTTTTTTCATTGCTTTCCTTAGGAGATTACTAATTAAATCCAGCCACACCTTAATTTTTTTAAAAGGCAACCCAAACTATAATTTATACGGATAATAAAATCCTCTGGATGAAAAGTGCCGACCATAAGTTATCACATTTTTTAGAAAAATGAACACCTGCAAGTTCGGAATGTTTATGATATGTATTTAATGTAAATAAAGATTTTTCAATTATTTTTTAAATACATTTATTTTTTAAATTTTACTAACGATTTGAATAGTAACAGTAGAAATGGGTGAAGGTGCTCGGTCAAACAGGAGCGGTTGGGCCTTGAACTCTGAAAAGATAAATCAATAATGATAGTATGAGGTTTTCGTCCCGTTCAGCAGACCTGACATTATCTGACGTTCGCCTCTGTTATTAGTAGCGAACCAATTAAATAATCACTTGGAACTTAAGCAAATAAATTAAAATCATTGATAGGTCATAACCCTCGTTGAAGTCATAAAGCTTTAGAAAAACTATGAGTGAGGAGTGGAATTTGTTGAATCTTATTTGATGGCATAGGAAACATAAGGGATGTTGAGATCACGGTGAAGGGTACGATTGGACACATAGAAAGGAGCATTTGTAATACAACGGAGGGTTTTGGTCTGGAAGGATTCGATAGGCGTTGGATACTTTGGCTGAGCCCCATATTTCCATACAAGTCCTTGTCCTTGTTATATCAACCCTCGGGATGCCAGTGTTTTTGAAAAAAAGCCCATTTGTAAGTATGTCGGGCTCGAATGCAGGGCCGCTGGATTCGAACCCGGGACTTTACCTTACAGTGATGAGCGCCGTGTAAACGCCTAAACCGTTGCGGCCACCGACGCCCTTAGTATTACGTTGTAGAGTAGTCTTTTAGTGTTAAGGGATAGTTTGGATCATCTGTCTACAAGTCGAGAAAGTCGTTGAAAGAAAGTTGATTGAGTACTTGTCGTCCTAGTGTGCGGATTCCACGTAAGGCGTTTGTTGTTGTATAGTCCTAAGTAGCGTACACAGCTGGTCGTGGGTAGAGGAATACCGGTTGAGATATTCAGGAGGAAGGATGCTCGCTGTAATGTGAAATTAATGTACTGGCATTTCCTTTCAGTTGTTTTTATTCTCCGCTTTTTAAACAAGGCAAGGATGGTAAGGTGGGGCAGTAGGGAACGAACGGCAAGGACAGGATCATTGTGAGTACACAGGATTACAGTGTCATCTGCAAATGTAATAAGGACGTATTTGGGTGATTAGGTGTCAGCAGTATATACTATGTAGGATTAGGCCAAGCGCACTACCTTTGGGGACTCCTGCACAGACAGGATGGAAGGGTGAATGGAAAGAACCTTATGTTACCCAGAAATAACGGTCGGCAAGGTAGGACTTTAGGATAAAGTAGTAGGTAGTAGGAAGGATGCCTTTCAATTTACACAGCAACCCAGCATGCGGATCGAATGCTTGCGCAACGTCAAGAAAGACAGCCGGGAAATACTGTTTTTACTCAAAGGAGGATAACGTCTACAACGCGGTGGGCATTGTTGAACTGTCGAACCAAAATGTCTGATGTCGGAAACCAAAATGATGATCAGGGATGATTAAGTATGGGATAAAGACGTTGTACGAGAGGTTTTTCAAGGGGAGGAGTCTTAGAGGACGATAGGATAGACGTTCTGCAGTGGTTTGTTGGCTTTCGTGATCATGATAATTCAGGCAAATTTCCATACGGTTGGATTAGTTCCCCAACCATCCCTAAACGGGAACTAAAATTTAATGTTCATATGATTTTCTGTTTTTATTAAAAAATGATAATAATCCATATACATATTTAGCAGTCAAAATTGACCGTATAAATTATTTTAATTAATTATGCTTTTTATGTAAGGTCTTATTCAGAAGAAAAATCTAGTATCACGAGCGGGATTAGAACGAACAACCTACGACACCTCCAATACCTTCGATAAAAAGTAAGCTCCCCATTTCATAAGTTGCCGAGAAATGAATCCTAATTACACGTGAAAGTAAGACAAAAAGAAGGAAAATTCGAAAGGTTTATAGATTAAGATGAGGAATTGTGTCCGAGTGGATCGGATGTTTAAAGCAACAACGAATTTAGCAGGTTGTGTGTTCGAATCCCGCTCGTGACAATTGTTTTTTTATCTGAACGACTTAGTTAAAAAATTATTATTAATTAAACTAATGATTGAATGTGAAAGAAATATAAAAGAAGGATGGACTCCTTAATCCATTTTATCGTTATTCGAATGAAATTAGTCATGAAATTGCATAAATCTTCCACGAAGTTGAAATGAAACGTTTATTACATTATGACAACTCTAATTGTGCCTTATAACATTAAAAGGAAACCGTGCTAATCCATTTTTCTATTGATATAGAAACTATCTTAATAAACCTTTAGTGGAAAATCATCCATTGGTAATCAGGGAATCGATAATTTCCTGGAAATAAACTTTTATAGCGTCACGTGTCAATTTGCAGACTTGCACGAAAGCAATACGAACCACTTCTGTAATCTAAATCCTCTTTTTTTTGTCCGGATCTTGGGAGATTGTTTCCCCATTGAATAAAGGCTGCAGTAGAGCGTGACAATTAATCTCTTTTCAACAAGTTTTCACGACGTTGACCCTTAAAAACTGAGGAACAAAAGTTTAAAACAAAAAAGATCTCTGGTTGATTTGATATCCCATATATACCTTACGATATTAAATACATCTAGATATTTTTTATACCACGGCTTAATTTTTTGTAGTTAATCAAAAAGAAAAACTATTAACTGTTTTTCCAATTGACTGAATCGTTATGACAAAAAATTCAGATATCTTTCTTGTGGTCATTGTCTGCCGTTCATAGGCAGATCCAGGTCATTTACTCTGTTGACAATTTCAACAAGCTAGTAAATATGTTGAGCTAGGTTGTTATGCTGTGTTGTTTTGTTCTAAATGTGCACTTGGGACGTGCTTATTTATCAGTTTATCTAAGGTTCGTGCTTCCTTACTTTTTGCAAATTGTGTAGCCTACTGCCTTATTAACTGGCAGTTTAATTATAGCCTTGCTATAACTTTGCCTTGTTTATTAATTTTTTCAAGATCTACCTGTTTTGCCTGAGTTATTAGTTTATTATTCCTGATTATCCAGATCATAAGATAAGACCGCTAAGGGGAAAAGCATGTTATTTGTTTATGCCCGCATAGCATTCTTTCTGATATCATGCCCTAAGACACCGCTAAGGTGAAGCCGAAGACCACTTTGAAAAAGTGCATATTTTGTTAGTTTCTGTTTGTTTGTATTGTATGTCCACTCATCTATGACTCGTGCTTCTTTAACGTTCCTTGTGTTGTTCCTTAATTTTTTTTCCGAACGAAGTATGTACACTAAAAAAATGCATGTTGAGTTACTTTATTTGTTTGTGTTTGTTTATGTAAGATCGGTTTTTTTTTAGCTCGTGTTTCTTTGTCATTTCTTTTACTACTCTTCTACTACTTACACAGAAAAGGAAGCTAGATCACATGAAAGAAATCAAACTCAACACACTGTGATAGAAATCAAAAATGAAGTCAAATATCTGGGCATCACACTGGATAAAACACTAACATTCAAGAAACACATCAGCTCCATTACCACAAAGGCGACACGAGCTTTAATGGTGTGCAGAAGAATAGCAGGGAGAAACTGGGGATGTAGGCCAGAAACCCTGTTATGGATGTACACCATAATAGTAAGACCTTTACTTACATACGGAGCTATAGCCTGGGCTGATAAAGCGGAACAAATAACCAAAAAGGAAAGAACTCACAAAAATACAGACACTTGGATGCATCTGCATAACGGGAGCAATGAGAACATGTCCTACAATTAGCATGAAAGAGATATTGGGACTAATCCCCCTACATCACATGGTAGAAAGGACAGCACAGAAAACCATAATCAACTTTACTAGAGAGAAACCTCCAACAGGAATAAAACTGAAATGGAGAGACAGAAACAAATTGTGGAAAAACCATCCATCACTCATGGCTCCAAGAGATGACATGAACAGGAGGTTTGAATTTAACCAAAAATTCCGAAAACATCTGGGCACCAAAAAGGAATGGGAAAGAAAGGGAAATAACTCCCTCAAAAATGGCACCATCCTTTGGTACACAGATGGATCTAGAACACAAGAAGGTACGGGGGCAGGAGTTATTTGGACCCGGAACCAAATTCTCAGAACCCATGGGAAAACACACCAGTATCTTCCAAGCTGAGATTCACGCAATTGAAAGATGTATCCAATTCAATCTAAATAGAGGATACAAAAACAAGAATATAGCTATCATGTCAGATAGCCAAGCAGCCATCAAAGCACTAAGCTCAAATACCATTAGTTCAAGGATGGTAATTGCTGAACTGCAAAACTAAACTAAATATATTAGGTATGCAGAATAAAGTCAGCCTCTGCTGGGTCCCAGGTCACATGGGAGTAGAAGAGAACGAGAAAGCGGACACCCTTGCAAGGAAAGGGGCTGCCACACCGCTGATAGGACCCGAACCCTTCTGTGGCATAGGAATCCACACTATTAACGAATATTTCAGACAGAAGGACAAAAAGAAAATGAGTGAAATTTGGAATTCACTTATTGGACATAGACAATCCAAGAATCTTCTAACCAATTTTGGCAAGAAAGAAATCACAGAATGTGTCAAAGGAAGCAGGAATAGACTGCGAATCCTAACAGGATTCCTGACAGGACACTGTAGATTAAATGGACATCTAAAGAAAATTGGAATAATCCAAGATGGCACATGTAGATTCTGCAAGGAAGCAGAAGAGACACTGACACACTTACTAACAAACTGCGGAGCTACATTAGCCCGCAGGAGGAAGTGTTTTGGGATGTACAATGTGACCATAGAAGAGCTTCAACCACTGAAACCGGGCCTATTAATCAAGTTTCTTGATGAAATAGGACTCACCGATGTGCTTTAGGCAGAGCACAAAGGGCGCAGTATACTATACCCTGAAATTACATCTACATCTACAAACATTTGTTCCGAACTACGTGTAGCTTTTCTTCAGATTTCATCCACGCTTATGCCCCTCGTTGCTTTTGCCCAAGGTAAGACTGCCAAGGAAAAAATCCGTAACGGCTAAGAAAAAATATTTTTAAGTTGAGGGTTAGCGATGTTGTTTTCCTTCCCTCTAATAAATTATAAAATGAAAGTCCTACAAATGATATAGATCTACCTAAATATACATGGTATGACCAAAATAACCCCTTGTAATTATGCATAGTACACCAAGGTGCTAAATCAAAAGTAAATTGTTTAACAAATAACGTGTTGCGCTGGGAAAGATAACCAACTGAAATTATCAACAACAAGAGACTACCGGCAATCTAAAACATAAGCACGTTTTCGAGTATAAAACATATCAACAATATGTACTAAACATATTACTAATGCTATAATTTACTGAATATTCGTGTACGCAAACGGGATAAGAACGATTTTCACGAGCGTTTAATGAGAGATCACCTCAAAACATAAAAGTACTTAGCGCACGAGATGTGGCATGCCAGGCTTTCGTCAAACAGCACGCTTTCCAGTTCGGGACCGACGCAACAATAATATTATTAAAAGGCCAAGAATAATTTAGTTGATAATTGACCTCTTAGGCGTGCGCGTTATATTCTAAAATATTTATTTTTCGTTTTGGATGTCAAAGCGGCACGGTGCAAGATTCATTCACGGCTCGTCTAAATGAGGCCACTGTTCTGCAAGATGAGAGGTTCACGTCAAGCAATATTTCACGACACCAGAATTAGCAGATGCTTCTGATTATAACATCCGTCACAAAAACACTCTGCTTACAATTAAAGCCCAACGGACGCGCATGAACCCAAATGTAGAAGACAAAAGGGTAGCTGAACCATAACATGACACCGGCCCATGCAGCTTCAAACGAATAAATACCGTAATCTTGGAATGACTTGGGAAAATTTCACTGTTAAAAGTTATTACATATAAATTTGAAAATTAGAACCCGTACTCAAGACTATTTTATAACATTGATTCTGAAATACAATTTGTTAATAAATAATGGAAAAAAAACATTAAACTTGTTAGCGGCTAGAGTAGACAACTTTTAAACTTAGAAAATCAATCGCTATTGTTTTTAAATTGCATTTCACCCGATATGCAATTGTAATTAGCCATATAATACACACCGGAAAAGAACTTAATTAACTGAACGAAAAAAAATGCAAATGTCACCCAGGAAATACTTTTACTGTCGAATATTTTAATTTCTTTCATGATGTTCTACCGTTTTCTATCCTGAATCTGTTTCCTAACCTAGACATCAGAACACGAAATTTAAGAAAATAAATGTTCACGTTCAAATATAAACTTTCTCGCGTTGAGAAGGTAAATTCTTGATTTTTGTCACAAGCCATTAGGATGGCCAAGCTTTTAGCTTTAAGCTTTTGATCCAAATGGGAAAACATCAATGACACGGAGATTCACCAAGGTACAATAATCCGATTACTCTTTAGGTCTTTCAGCTTTTTCCAATAATAAACCTGACCGTTAAAGCTAAATTGGATCCTGGGCATATCGACTACATTCGTGATCTTACGAACGTTCCAATCACAGCTGTAAATTTTTAACAAATTGAATTAATTATCAGCCAAAACATTTGTAATGTCCATATTAAGAACTATACATAAAAAAATAAATAACACTGCTAATAGTAAATAAGAAAATAATTTCTCAATCATTTTGTAGTATAGAAGTTCCTTTTTTTTTTTTTTAATTTGCAGCACATATTACAATGCCATCACATTAAGTTTTTTTTGCAGAGGGTTATATCGCTAATGGCAGTGCTGCACCCGAAGGACACATGCAAGAGAAACCTGCCAATGCTGGCTCTCAGTGTGAGTGGTGAAGGGAAAGAGGTCTCGAGGGCATCGTCGATTATAGCTATAGTATGTGTAAAGAAGACTCGAGCTCAAGGGTTAGATGGATCGAGGAGTTTTGTGAAAATTTTCGAACCGGGAACGCACCAGTTCGTTGACAAAAGGAATATTCGATAATATGGAATAGGGATAATGAGGTTAGTGACGTAGTAAGGAGCTTTGACGATTTGTATGATGAGTTCTGATTAGAAGGACTGGATGCGCTGGATGTTGGATGGCTTGGCAGAACTCCAGTTCCATGTAAGGTTAGTAGGTATGACCTGACCACTTCTGTCCAAGTCTTACGTTAAGTTGTTGTCTCTTAAGACTTGGGTGGGGAAACTACTGTCTAGCTATAGTTCTAAGGGTATGAGTTGAACTGAGGTAGGCATGTCTTTGTTGCTAATGCACAGTGGAGGGCAAGACTGTTTTCTCAATGTAAGCGTACACTAAATACATTTTTCTTCATTCATTCTTATCCTCTACTTTTTCCACTAGTCCTCAATAACCTCAAGGTGTTCATGGCTATTGGAGTTATCTTGGATACATTCGAGTTCAAGGACAAAATTGCTATTTCAACCGCGTAACCACCTACCTGGTGTGCAGGTAGGTAAATTTTTACAAAATAAACTTTAAATGATATTACTGAACTCTTAAAAAAGTTACGTCGTATTAAAATGTGATAAATATTATATAAAAATCCTGCAACATGATATAATTATAATACTGTATCGCACATAACCGATTATTTGTACAAAGAAGGAGCACTTAATACTAAAAAACGTCAATTATCCTTCTGACAAGCAGAACTGGATGTTTTCAATGAGTAAAGTCGTCCGAAGCAGCAATACAAACCGTCTGCTGGTTTCCTGGCCCTGTTCGTTTTGCGCAATCGACCCGGTTCGAGCAAAAGGAGAATAAGGGGTGAAAGTAAGAAGCTGAGACTGGCCTAACAAGGTCCATAATACACGCCTGTCGTAAAACTTGCAAGCTGTTTGATCAATACTGATCATCTCCGGTCCGCCCATTCTCGCTGTGTCATCCGTCAGTCATGTACTGTCATCATCAAGAAATTAGTCTATTGAGATAGAAAAATCTACAATAGCTATTTTTGAAAATAATATTTTGAATTATGGACGTTCATCTTATAAGGAACGAAAAATGAACTCTACTGGTACCAATTTCTCCTTGAAAAGCTGAAAGAAAAGCCCGGTTCAATTTATAAAGGATAATCAACCAATTTAATGAATGCCTATAGAAAACAGTTTTCACCGATAAAAGTAAGGGGGAAAGACACCACTGACGTGAGTGACGGGAGGTCGTGAAAGGTGCATGAAAAATCGGTGTGACCCACGATAATGAACAGTTTCAATTGGTTTCCAGCGAATATCCTTTGCCGTACAAAAATAATATCCGACGGTCGATGTAGGGCATCGTTCGAAAACTATCTATAGTCCTATCATAGTCCTGAAATATCCTGGTCCGCCTATTCTCGCTGAATTGTCGGAGTATTGGGTCCTAATGATAAAGGGGACTAGCGTTAAAAACCAATCTGTGACTGAAAACTAATAATTAACTATTAATGAAAACTAACAAATATTTTAGAACTTGTCCTCTAAACACTGACAGTAATGATTATCAACATACATCCACTTCAATCTTCTGTTTCATATCCATGTCTGTTAAATGAAGGAAACCACTGCCTTGGTTAAGCCTACCTTTTATTCTCCGATAATTGTCGCAACTTAAACCTCAACTTACTAGGGTTTCGGTCATTAAACGGAAAAGAAATTATATTCTTGTGTGATTTCATCTTGATGTCTGTGCGCTGATGAACCGTGGTCGTTTATGGTCATCCTGGTCCGCCTAGTCTCGGCTGGTTTTGGTCTGTCGGTCGCGTTACGGCTTCTCGCCATATCGGTTATTTTGTCAATCATGCCGTTTCAAATCACTTCCAAAACGGCGAAGACGGATAGATCAAACTTACCAAGCGGAAATAACCAAACGTAAGACTGATTTTCGCTCCTTTTCCTAAGTACTTTTTTTTATAATCCTTACACAAGTTGATGACAAGTTCGTTCAATGTGACAGTGGAAAGGAGTTATAATAATCGTCTATTATTACAACTTCATAAAAGGAAAGATTTTTGACAAATCAGAAAACAATTAAAACCCAGAAAGTAGATATATCGTATCATATTATCAACGCCCCCTTAAGTGATAGCACCAATTTGGTTTACCAGGTTGATAACCGGAGCTTTTCTCCTAAATTCTGTGAAACCTTTAAACCATTTCGAATAAATATGAGATTTTTAAAACAATCAAGGTAGGCCATACCGATTATGGCAAGTAAAAGCATAGGTTTATAGGAAAATAACAGCAATTGTCGCCAACATAATTAACTGTCTCTACTTTATAACATCTAGATAAATTTTTGATATGCGGAAAAAAAGGCACTGGAAAACTTCAATGTTTTAAGACATTTTAGCATTTGAAGAACAGCTGAAGCTAATTAGTGTGGAATGAGACCATCTCTGGTCCGAGAGGTTGATGGACGATCATGACAATGATCGTTTGGCTAAGGACTCGTTAAGAATAGAATGAGGATTTGATGGTCAGCGTGTTAAAAGGGGAATCTCGCGTTATCCCCAAGACATGCACGTCTTCGGCAATGAACTCTAACAAAAATAACAAGGCAAAGTTTATGAAGTTCAATAGTATTAGTAACATAAAAATAATTAATTGTTAAATGAAAGCTAAAAGGATTTGCTGAAGAACTATGAAGGTAATTAGAATAATTATTACTATTATTTAAATGTATTTTAAAGATTCTATTACAATTTTATTTTCTTGAAAAAAAATTTTCATGCCCATCCCTAACCAGCCCTCTTTTCTTTTTGAACGATTGAAATTAATCCGATTATCCTTTTATAAACGGAGGATTATAAGACTCAAGTTTTAAAATCATGTAGCCTTTTTTTTTAAACATTGTAAACACTCTTGTTTACGCAGCTTGTCTGTAAAATTTTACATTTCTGAAATCACTCTAAATCAAAGCTTAAAAAATTGACCAAATCAATAATTGCAAATGGAATTTTTGTACGTGAGATGTAACCAAAAACCATCAATAACATTACGAAATTGCGCAATTAAAACAATCGTAAAGAGTTTTTGCCACCTGAAAGGGCAACTCATGTTAAAAATATACCATTTTTCTCTCAATACAGTCATAAAAAAATTTTCTAATAAAATAAACCCACTTCTGTTTTGACTACAAATGTGTAGGTATCTAACTTTTACCGTTTCGTTGTAATTATATTAATATTCTAGTGTTTACGTTTATTTTCAGTGTTTTTCTATGTTGTTTTAAAATTCATTAACATTTTTCTAACTAAAAATCAACTCGTGCACACTATCTCAACTTATTTGAGGCAGGCTTCACGTTAATGTTTAAAATGAATTTTTTTAATTTAAATTTTTAAGTTGTATTTTGTTCAATAAAGCAATAAATTTTTCTTAAAATTGATTCTTTTACCCAAGTATTAGACTGTACACTTGGTTGCAAACCAATTTTTGTGCAGTTATTTGTAAATCATTTTTAAAATTCAATATAACGCATTTTATTATCAAAAACATCACTCCTGCAGCCTATTACCAACTTTGGAAATTTAAAATGCCATTTTTTTGTCTTAAGTTTTAAATGTTAAGTTGTAAGTATGAGTTCAATACAGCAACAAAATATATGATATGATCTGCTCATGTGCTTAAGTTTAGGTACACGCATGTTGCAAATCGATTTTATTTGCTGAAAGTTATTTTTAAACGTTAAAATTCAGTTACACTCATATATTTATTTTTTATTTAAAACATTACCCACTTTTCTCTATATGAACTGTTTTTGAGGGAGCTAGCAGTGCAGAAATGTTTAAAATATACTTTAAGTTTAAAGATGTAAGTTTGTTCAGTACATCGATAAGGTCTGAAATGATTTATTCATAAAAATAGTTCTTATCATCAACTCAACAGTTGAAAATGATAATACTATTCACAAACTGTTTTTGGCAGTAATCCAGATTTCGAACATTAAAAAAAAGCAGTCGTGCAGTCACCTTTTCAGCCTGACGATGAGCCTGACTAGGTACACTTACATGCAAATACATGCATGCTACAAACTTTTATCTATAGCTTCTTTGAAAATTTAGTAACATGTATTTCGTATCTCTTACTAAATTCACCACTCCTCTATATAAACTGTTTTACAGATATGTTGTACATCAATTTTTGTGACTTTTCTTCTTCTTTTTATTTAGTTTCAATTGTATGTAATTGTAGCTTGCTTTTTTTTTTTTTTTTTTTTTAATTTAACATGATTCATTCATGTGCCCAAATAGCTGACTAATTTGTATTTATGCTACAAACTTTTATTACGACAAATAGCTTCTTTGAAAATTCAGTAACATGTATCACTATTTTTGATAACCGCATCCCTGATCTCGAACTCACAAGTGATATCCTGACGGTCGATTCATCATCCTTCTTTAATAACATGTACTAACTTTTATGAATAGCTTCTTTAAAAATTTAGTAGCATGTACATACTTATTTCTTACTAAAAGCTGAACTCCTACTCCGTACATGCTTGACGAGATGCACGTAAAATTTAAGATGTACTATTTTTGTTCAAATTGCATGTTGTTCAATACAGCTATAAAATGTACGACATGATTCATTCATGTATTTTTCTCTATATTTGCTTGCATGCTACAAAGTTTTGGCCATACCTCTTTCAAAATTTGTTAACATATATATACGTATTTCTTACTAAAAGCATAACTCCTAGTCTGAACATGTTTGAGGAACTTGCTCACAAAATTTAAGACGTACTTTTTTTGTTAGTTTCAACTTTCATGTTTTTGTTCAATACAGCTATAAAATGTCCGACAGGATTCTTTCATGTACCCAAGTAGTACGCTTGAACCGAACTTTTACAGTTTCTTTAAAATGGTCAGAAAATCGGTCTTTAGGACCTGATGAGATTTTTTTTCCCCCTTTCAACTGTGGAAAATCGGAAAATGCCTTCAAGTGGCGAAAATGCTGAGGACAAGTCGGTAGTACGCAGGGTTTGTAGGGCATCGATCTTTGAAAGGCGTGACGTCATCCGGGCAGAACGACCCCGACAAACTCGAAGAACCCAACAGAAATTTGTTGAAAAATTGAAAATGATTTTTTTTTTTTTACTTTTCGTGTGTTTGATTTAAGCATGTCTATTTATGAACTTTTACAGGATTTTTTTTTTGTTAAGTAAGTTGATTAAAATTTATAATAATTGCGGCGAAATTGTGATTTTTAAATGTGGTTTATGAAAGTAATGAGTGTCTTGAGATGTTACGATCTTCCAGTTCGCGAGATATCTGTAAGATCGTGCATGACAGATCCTGTTTGATCTTGCACATGCACCTCGCCTATCGCGATCTGAACTTTCGGCCGTATGTTTTTCGAATTCGATTTCTCGGTCTGTGGTAAAATCAAGAAAAAAAGAATCATACTCACAGTCCAAATGTTTCTTCTTGGGCCCGATGAGCTCTTCGGTGGTCGCCTTGCAGACGGACTTGGCGAGCCCTTGGCCTGCGATGCTGTGCCGCGCCGCGAGCAGCCTATCCGTCATAGTCTGCCCGGCCATTTTCACACTCATCGCTCGCGGTCGGGAAGTTAAACCGGGGAACGTGTACGAAGTGTCAGAGAAGATGAGGAGGGCGGAGATGCTCCTCCGGCCAGACCGGCTTCCCTCTCGCCTCTATCACAGTCACCGGGACGAACGGGACAGCACGGGAGAAACTCGCGCTTTGCAAACCGGGCGGCGAACGCTTTCCGCTCCTTCGGCAGGATCTACTCCTAGAAACGAAGAATTTTGAGGGTGCGACAGCCACCTTTACTCGCGGCTGTGAAGATGGCGACTGCTGCTCCTCATCTGGTCCGATTCCAGACTTGCCACTGCCGACTCGAACCGCCGAATCACCTCCCTAGCCTTCAGCCATTAATTATTTTTTTCATCCGTAAATTTCCACTATTCACCTCAAATATAAAACGTTAACGCTTCTAATCAGATCAACAATGACATGTAACTTAATTCAACTACGTTATTACATTGCGTTAAATTAGCTTAAAATTATGTGCGCTCTAGCGGAACTTAACATAACTAATAATAATGGAACAACGTACCATTATTCTTCCTAACAAAATTTATTTATTTACGATTTCTCAATTACTCAAATGTATACAATAAAAGTATTAAGGTTATAACAATACACAAATTTAGAAATATTTATAATAATAAAAAATAAAACAAACAGTTTAGAATGAATAGAAACAATTTGAAAATGCATTAACACTATATAATTATCTATTATTAATTATAATCAAATTTAGTGTTACTTATATTAATGATACAATATTTAATTTTTTAATAATAAAATTTGCTTAAACTGACATTAAATATATCTATATTTTCGAACGAGTTGAACAATTTGCCATAATTAGTTCTATTGCAGTTGATGGAGAATGTTATTTGACTTGAAACATGAAAGTTAATTCGGTTAAGCAGTAAAGGGCAATCAGTTAAGGAATGTAATAATTTATAAAATGATATACAATCACAGAATTTCTTTCTGTACAGAACAGTCGTTAATTTCAGATCCGACATTAACGATGAGTATCGTCTATCTCTGATTTTCCGATTTTTCTGTAATGTACCGGGCGTAAAAATATTTTTCGAACCGCTTGTATGTCCTACAGTGGAATGGTATAACATTTTAAGGGTAGCTGGATCATGGAAAAGTTTAGTATGCGAAGTAACATAAGTATTAACAATATGTTGCTGTGAATGTGTGTCTGCCAGTTTATCTGTCTGTCAATAATGATGGCAAGATAGGTAACATTTACACATCTAATTAGGAGCGAGTCTAATATAGCGTAGTTAAATTTGATAGGATATTTTGTTTTACGTAAAGCATAACTGGACATTTGTCAGAATTTAAAAGAATTTTATTAAGTGAACACCAAATGAAGTTTTACTAAGGCATGTTGAATTTGTAAGCAGTCAGAAACAGAAGTAATTTTTAGGAATATTTTTAAATCATCTGAAAAAAGTAAGGACATAATGATTGGAAGAGAATCAGAGATACCGTTTAGATAGATTTGAAACAGAAAAGGCCCTGAGGGCGATCCTTGAGGAACTCCAGAATTTGCTAGAAAACTATGCGACAATACTGATTTTTATTTTTCTTTAAGCATTCTTCTAAATAGTATGCAAATCAACATTAAAATCAAATTAAAAGCCATCCCAGTCATTTTGTTAAAAATAATAATATATTTTACGGATCAACCAACACCGACTTTCTTCAACCCCATAGGTAAAATGTCAGCGATTGAATAGTTCTCGTGATGCTGAGGGCAGTGTGCTCGCTCATCAGCCTTTTTCTTTTAGTCTGTTAGTGATGGAACCTCCCGACTGTTATCCCGAACTGTCTAAGGCTGTGAGTGTCTAGTACGATCTGGCGACGAAGGACGACGCTGTCGCCGATCTCAGTGAAGATGACGATGCCCTGCTGGTATTTCGACAAGAAAGAACTGCGGAACACGCCATCCGCCTCCGACGGGATCGACTACGAGACGGAACTGCGCTACAGACGAGAAGGCGCACGATTCATCATCGACACGGGCACCAAAATGGACCTCGGCTGCAACACGATCGCCACCGGCGTCGTCTACTTTCACAGGTTCTACATGTTCCACTCGTTCAGGAACTTCCCGAGATACGTAAGTTTTTCAAAAGAACCGAAGATCGTATTTTTTTTACCATTGAAATAAAAGTCCTCGATCATTCTTCGCTTGTTTTGCCCAGTCGCTTCTTTCATTTTAAAATCTGGCAAAACGGCAAAAATTGTGAGAACTACTGAAGTAATAATTGACATTAGGTTATAGTATAAACAACAACCCCATTGGAGGTAAACACTGAAAGGCCAAAAAAGTGGCTACCCTTAATATTTTTAATTATCTGTTAGTTTGGTACGCTTTAAAGGATTAGAAGTAAATAAAACATAAATAACATCTCCAGTTTGTGTTTACAATTGGATTTTATAAATAAGTCTTCGAATGGTCAATCTTCTTTGTTGGTTTTTCTGTAAAGCTTCTTTCTAACGTTCCAATGGTTTGAGTTTTTTTTAAATTGACCCATTTGTATGTTTCAAATTTGTTTGAGATTCAGCTAGAATCATATCGTTATATCGTTGTTGGACAGTAAAAGAAATATGTGGTACCGACACACTGGAGGTAACTCAAGACGGCCTCAGGTCGCCATTGTGTCATCTTAGAGATGGTCGTTTTATTGTTTTAAATATTCTTCGTATTCAACATTCTACTGATGTTGCAACAACTTCAAGAACTTAAAATGTCAATGTCATTTTATGCACGGTAAGGCGAAGACTTTCAGAAGCTGAATTATGGTGAGAAGGACTGCCACTGGTCCAGGACTTACAAGGCACAGAACAGCTCAGTTTAGTTTCGCAAGAAACCGCATCAATCAATCACAAGGTTGGACTTAAATCATGTTTTTGGATGCGTCAGGGTTTTGTTTGAGGTCTCTTGATGGCCGAGAGAGGATTTGTAGAAGGACAGGAGATTGATATATCCCCATTTTCACTCCGGAGAAGCTATGGTGGCAGTGGTGTGGGTGAGTTCAGAAATGGGCAGGCATTTCTATGGAAGCTCGCACAAACTTGATCTTCATCAAGGGTTCCCTACCTGCCGTGCGATAAATTGAAGATGTATTAGAAGAATTATGCCTTATATGCCACTAATTGACAATGGTTTTATTTGAAGGCATGACAAAGTGTTGGTGATTTGGAACGGGCTTCATTTCAACATTTTGAGTCGGACAGCTTATCAAACCTAAGAGTATTTCAAAAATATTTTTTAAACAGTTCGCATAATTCATAAGTTTTATATCTAGAGTTCAGTTGTTCAACATACCAATAAAAAATAATTAAAAGTGACATATTCAGTTCAACTAATCAAATATCTTGTATTAAGTAAAAATAAACTGTAATAAAAGTTATTAATCGATTTTTTTACATAATTTTACAACAATAAACTGTTTTTATACATACAGCAAATATAAACTAGTGCTATTGATAATTAATCTTCGATAATGTAAATCTTGGGAGTTGTCTGAAACGAAATAGAAAGACAAAAAATCAAATTAAACAATATTTATTGACCAATTGATGAATTGTAGGTTACTGCCTCGTGTTGTCTTTTCCTGGCTGGGAAAGTCGAGGAAACACCAAAAAAATGCTGGGATATTATAAGGACTGCTAAAAGTTTTCTAAGTGACCAGAAATTTGCAACATTTGGAGACGACCCGAAGGTAAATCATTGTAGTTTTTCCAATAGCAATTGCTACAATGTACCTTAAAAATTTAGTAAATTTATCCATAAATAAAAAAAAATAAAATAAAATAAAAAATCATGGTTTTGATTGCTGTGAGGTTATTGTATTAGTCTTCAAGTGGCATACAATCAAATAATTTTCTTTCACAGGAGGAGGTGATGACTTTAGAACGAATTTTATTGCAAACTATCAAATTTGATCTCCAGGTTGAGCATCCTTACCATTTCTTGCTCAAATACGCCAAATGCCTGAAAGGTGATAAGACTAAACTCCAGAAAATGGTTCAGATGGCATGGACCTTTGTAAACGACAGGTGAAGAGAAATTATGTGAAAGAAATAATCCAGTTTTGCTTTCTTTTAATGACTGGGTTTTAATTTTTGAAGTTTGTGCACAACTCTTTGCCTACAATGGGAGCCAGAGATAATAGCCGTCGCGCTCATGTACCTTGCTGGCAAATTGAGCAAGTTTGAAGCGCTTGATTGGTCTGGTCGCCAGCCAAAACATTTGCGATGGTGGGACATGTTTATCGAGGATGTTACCATGGATCTCCTCGAAGGTATTTTGTAAAAATTTGAAACGTTGCTGTTGTCAAAATTTGTCATGCACTTTTTATCAGTGATGTTCAGTCAGTTAGTTGAAAATTATGTTTTGAAATCTATGACATCCCTTTCTTCATGGACGTGAAGGTGTTTGACAACTTTTTATAGATATCTGCCACCAAGTACTTGACCTATACTCTCAGCCTCAGATGTCGAACCAGCCGGATTCGCCACCGAATTCCGCCAGAAGTGCTCCAGCAGAGCCAACGGTTGAACATTCACCGAATAGCATTGCAGCCATGCATCCGATACCGACGATTACTTGTAAGTAAAATTATTCTAAGATAAAAACCCAAGCTTTAAAAAAAAAAAAAAAAAAAAAAAAAAAAATTGGTTTTCGTTTTACAGCAGTAAAAGTGCCATTGAAGCAAGAGATAAAGTTACATCCCAATGGTGAAGTGGCCAAAGTTGTTGAAGTGCTTAAACCACCACCTCCACCGATGCCGATTGACCCAGCGTTCCAGTACCCTCCGCCTTATCCCCCTGCGCCTCCAGCACCTCCTGTTCAACTATATCCTCCCACTTACCCTCCACCCCCTGCGGCCGCAGCTTTCCCGGCAACATTCTTTCCACCTCCTGTATAAAACAGACTTAAAAGACTTGTGTTATTTTGTATATTGTTTATAAAGTTGTAAATAACCTATTAAAAATTATTTTTCTCAATGTGGTGTTTGTTAAATTTTAACACTTTCAATGCAGGTAACTTCCAACCCCTCTATCTGAGACGTTAAAGTTTTGTTTTCCAAGTTTTAATTAGAAATACTCTGCAATGAATACATCTTACTAGTTAGAAATAATTTATTATTGAAAAATGAACATCAGTAAATAGGCTTACTGAAGATTGATTACTGTTCATTTATGTACAGTACTGTTGATTCCTGAATGTGTGGGATGCTTTGATTCCGGCTACTTCATGAATATTTATGCACTTTGAAGCGGATAAGAAAACTGACAATTACCGGGCAAGGCGAGCACCGAATATTGTTGCTCGGTGAATCCTAGTCAGGATTCGGTGAATCCCTCATGTCAGGAGCCACCTTTAGATGGGATTCGTCAATTTTGTTAAAAACACAGACAATTACATTAAAAATTTCTTTAATGCATAAAATATTTATGATAAATAAATTTTTTGCCTAGTCATCATTAAGGCAGACATTTAGAATTCACAAGAAAGCTAATTTTTTGGTCTTTAGGTGTTAAAAAGGTCTTTCTGGTCAGTTTTTTTAAATTTTAAACTATTATATTTTATTGTCTTAAATGTAGGCATATAAACAAAATGTTATAAAAAAATAGACTAGACAATTTAAAAAATAATACAATTAATAAGTTAGTACAAAAATGACTGATAAAAATTAACAAAAAGAAGTTGAACAATTTAAAAACAATTCTTTGGCTTTTGAAGCAAATGAACAGAAATTGTATCGATTGAATTGAGATGATTAAAATTTTAAATGTCATCTATCAAAAATGCCCCTTGCAATGCAACATTTTTTCTATGTTGGCGAAAGACAACAAATGGCACTCCTTGTTAATTTTTTTAAAAGAAAAATTATTTTTTAATACTTTTTAAAATTTGATGCAGGCTTGTTTTCATGGGCCTGTAAACTTTATTTATTTAAAACTTAAAGTAGAAAAGCAGTTTAAGAGAATTATTACATATTTACAATAAATACACAATAGAAAAATATTTTTTCTGGAAGTATGGACTTAAAAATCAGAAGTGATGTTAATAATAAATTTAAGCCCATGCAATCTGGTACTGCTGCCATATTGAACAGTGTATAAATTATAAAAACAAACAGTAAATTGAGTATAAATATAAATGTACATGACGTTATAAATATGAAATATAAATACAAAATAATGATCTATTAGATAAATCATAAAAATAGCATTAAAAGGAGAAAACAATTTATAAACAATTTGTTAGGATAATAATATTAACAACACAATAAAGCACAATAAGAGAAAAATTGAAAAAGCTTGACAAAAATATTTTTACTTTGTACTCGTGAAAGACAATTTGAATTTCAACAATCCACTTTTCTCGTCGATTACAAATCTGAGCAATTAGAACAACCCGCTTTTATACTTGAAGATAAGGCACTCGGCCCGATTTGGCACTGGGGCAGGTGGGGCCGTTTTAAAGCTAAAACTGTAGACTGAAAGTCCACTTAAATACTTTTTTAAAAATTAAATATCCGATAATGAATCTACATAAAAATATTGATTAAAAAAAAGAAGATAATACAAAATTGTGTTAAATGAGCCTAGAATTCTTGAGGTAATAAATGAGCAGGCTGTGCACAAATCGGTACTGGGATATATTTTGAATCATGAGCATGCGCTGCAACCTCAACAGGTAGACTACTCGAGCGACATCCAGTTCCTAGAAAACAGAAATAAATATTTGAATATCAAAGACCACAAGAAAAATTAATTATATGGTCAACACAAGCTGTTGACTTTAACCTTTTCCAAATAAATACTGATTATTAATTCATTTAAGTTTAGTTTTAAGTTTTAAGTCAAGATTTCGCCCTGGCAAATGCTTTGGCCTACAGTTGCTGCGATGAAAAATCCGTTACACAGCCAAGTCCCAGGTGTGCTACGCTCTACCAACCTTGATCAGTTTAGGGCATCTGGACTGAAAAGAAGGTGGTCGACCGTGACATACGACAGCTAGAGATGTTCATTTTATTACTCTTAATGCACCACATAACTGTTAAGGTAAGTATGCACTGAGATTCTTTGAATCTGTGGAGAGTCTCAGCTGCGTCTAGCCTGAATCTGGGCTGCCCCGACTCATTGTTGTGATGAATAGTGTGTTGCAGGCTAGCATTTTCGGACTCTTTTGAATCCCATCCGATGCCGGATTCTTTGACTCAATGTTGCGCAACATTTGCCAGTGTGGACGTGAATCGGAACAAGCACTCTTGCTTCATTTGTTTAGTTGACGTTCTAGTGAGTGTTTTCTTGAAGATTTTGATAGTGTCTTGTATAAAGGTAAGTTGTGGAGAACCAAGTTGACTTTATAGTTAATTAGTTTATTGAAGGCATGCATTCCCATCGGTGTTTGTGGGATGTATCATTCACGACATGTGGCAGCTAATCTATTAGCTGGAAGATATATTCCCAAAATTTAGTATCTTTCTTGGAAATTTGACCACCAACTTTCATTAAAATGGTTTTGAAATCGGCCGGGGACATCCTCAAAAAATTTCTGTATCCTGCGCCATCATTTAATCTCAACGTGTCCAAAAGATTTTTCCCGTGCTGATTCCCGCCATGAAATATTTGTTGAACCCAGCATCTTTTTGGGCTTTTTTTTAATGCACTTCTGATTGGATGCAATGTAAAAAATAACAAGGGAAATTCCCGAGCTAGTTCCTCCGTCATTTTCGCAGGCACTGATGAATGTGAACTGAATCTTGGTCTGGACACGGTTCTTTGACGCGGAGCAGTCGGGGCTGCATCGGAACAATGAATCTATGCAGCCCCGACTCTGCCCTGCAACATGAATTGATTCAAAGAATCCCAGTGCGTTCTAGGCTTTAATTAATGGCTTCCTTGTAGTTTTGTCTGTAACGTAACTGACTAGTCCTGAATAGGCTAAGTAAAAGCATATAAATTGGTGAGCTCTGAAACAGTCATTAGAAGGCTAGAAAGCCTAGTCTCTAAACTTCTACATCAGGTTCTCTACTGCTGGAAAGACAATGAATAGAAATACAACTATTAATAAATCAGTACTTGAACAATGGGGGCTTTTCTCTTCACAGATGAATGCCGGTTTGTTTGTGGGAATCAGATGACTGGGAATGTGTGTGGAAAACGCTTTACTTCGTATGCCATGCGTGAATCACAGTCTTTTCAATGACAGTTAGTTGTGGTATAGGATGGAAAACAAAAACAAAAATATATTTTGAAAATTATTGTGAACGTAAAAACAAGGTAAAACTAACACTGAAGGCACTTGGCAGAGAAGAGGCAAAAAATCAGAAAGGGTAAATGATAGGGAATTGCATGGACAAGGTGGCATCCCCAATGAGAGAGTAGACGGAGACGAATGGTTTCCCAGAAAAAGGAATAGGTCGCAATTTCACAAAAGTTTGAGAGAGTGAAAGGCCAGATTTGAACAGAAGTGGATAAAAGATTTATTAGTTGATTATGGTGATGAAGGGAAGAGTTTGGAAGGTCTCCATTTACTACTGAGGTGCCCAATATATGCTGTGAATATCCAGCTAGGACTCTTTTAAGGCAAAAACCACAAGGATGAGATAATTCATCCCTGGGTCTAGAGAGTGTAGAAGCCCCAAATCTCCTCGCTACTTACAAAAACTTATAAATTGGTTGTTTTTAAAATTTATACCTGGTTATGGTCGTGAGTAAAAAGCAGCAGATCGCTAAGCATGGTGACAGCCGTTGGCCCGACGCCGCTGCTACAGTGGATGAGCACCGGAGGATTGCGGTTATGCCCTGCTGGTATCTCTGTAATGGTATGCTGCCGGACTGAACTGAGTTCTTCTAGGAAACCTATAAACCAAACAATGTAAAAATAGGACAATTCATCAATAAAAAAATAATTTATATTTTTAAAGAAAAACCCTGGTAGGATTAGCACAGGCAGTAATGTAATAACAAGGAGAAAATAGGAATGGTTTATTAAGAAATGAATATATAGATTCTTCAGAAATAATTTATGTTTAAGTGAAAGCTGAAAGTTTTGGAAAAGCTGGACGTGGTTAAAATGTTTTAGTAATTGTTTGGTCTTTTGGTCTGTCTACCTTTCCTGCTTTGGTTCTTGCTATCTTTAGTTTTCAACAGTCGGGTACGTCAGTGGCCACTTCGGTTTAAGCGCTGACATGGTGCTCAAATCCAGCAGCCCTGCATTTGAACCCGACATACAAATGGACTTTTTTCAAAAATACCGGCATCCCAAGGGTTCATATATTCTTGTAGTTGAAATGCCCTCTTAAAAAAAGTTTTTAATAATAATTTTGATTAAAATCCCCATTGAAGACAGCAAGAAGTCAAAATGCATCTGATGGGCCAAAATGAGTCATTGATTGGTGAAATGTTCAAAGAATAAAAAACTACAAGTTCACCGCAGCCCTCTAAGAGTTTATGGGTGAAAGTAAGGCAGGCGACAAAATCAGCAGTAGTGTTTGGATTAGCAAGGTTCCAATTAATAACCATTATTTTCTTTTTATGGCCTTCATTTTTACATTAAAAAAACTTGCTAGACCAAGTTTGGATTAGCGGGTCTTGACTGTAGAATTGTTGAAAATTTATAATTAAATGACTCAAAAATTATACCCAAAAAATGAGGAACTGTGTTCGGGCAGCCCTGGTGGCCCCACTCGGTATACTGCAGGTGCCAAACGCCTCGTGACGACCTCGAATCTACATGCTGTAGACGAAGCTTGCTTGTCGCACAATGCCCTGTTGCTTGTGAAAATTGAGAGAGCACTTCAAACTAGAAATTTACACTCGTCAGTTATTCTGAACAGGGCAAACAAAATTAAACATTGAAAATTTACATGTCCTGTGTGTAAAATCCTGTCGGATGTAGGCAAGTAGGGTGCGATTTCCTCACCCGGTGCCGGAAGCGAGATGACCAAGTATACTTCCGACTCCCAGACCATCTGCCAAAATGCACCGATTGTCGATGCCAAGGGGCTCTGTGCAGCAATGTAAAACCTCTGCTGGGAACCTACTGTAGCCTGAAATTTTAATATATTAATAATTTTTTAAATAATTTTGATAATAATTAACATACAGTTATATGTGAAGCATTTATATAACCATAACGGTTTTCTTTGCTCGGTGCTAATCGAACTCTATTGTCTTCATATGGCAAAACATCATTGAACCTAAAAAATCAATTTTCATGTCCGTGTTATTACCAATATAAAAAATTATTCAATATTGATAAGACAAACCTGTTCCTAGAAATATTTTCTGGCAGGGTTGCAGTTGTGAAATCACTGTTGTTTTTCTGTTTAGGAATTTTTTCATACTCAAAAAATAATTGTGTATCAGCAAGTTTTTTCTCAAGTAGCTGACACTAATATGAAAAATAAAAAAAAATAAATAAAAACTATTTGTCATAGCACAAATATACAAAAACAATGTACCATTGCTTCTTTAGAAATTGTAGTAGGAAGCGGGATCCTCGGTGCATCGCCTTGTTTTGGAAGAGTCGACTGCTTGCTCTTGCCTCCGCCAAGCAGTGTAGCCCATTTACGACCTTTGCTTTTATTTGTTTTGCCCAGCGTGCCACTTGTTGAACCATCACTACTCCTTGCTGATGAGTCTATAACAAAGTTTTAATCAATAAGAAATTAACTGTGAAATTTCTCCATGTTGGCTGCTAAGCAATATTGTTACAGATTATTTTGGTCCTATTCTTGCTGAGTTAGTCTGTCAGATATGTTTCGGAATCACACTGTTTCCCCTATTTTTTTTTTTTTTTTTTTAATTACAATAAACGGGGTTAAAATAAACTCTAAAGTCCACCCTCCCCAGCTTTCAAAGGTACTGTCAATGCAGACAATGTAAGGGTTAAGGTGGCCATTCACGATCACTCCAAATGGAACCGCGCCAAGTCGTACAGCTCCATTTGGAGTGCCTGAAATTTGAGGGGCATCCATGACCGCTCCACGGCCAGTCGCCCGAACGTCAACCAGTGAATTACCTTCTCTAATCTACTAACTATACTCTAACTACCTTCTTCTAAAATGTATGATGATCTCTTCTGCTACTCTTCTGTTTATTTACATATTAAAATCAAAAAATCGAAGAGAAAATGGTGTAAGAAGTGGCTCCTGAACAGAAGCCGTAATACCCATATTGATTTGATGAAAGAACTTTCCTTTGAACCCGCTGATTGGAGGAACTATTTAAGGATGGATGAAACGTCATTTATTCATTATATTTAGTGTTCTATTGACCAAATTACTTCTTTCAATTATTTAATCTTTTTTGTAAGGTTTTGGTTGAAATGAAAAAGCTAGTGCCACGAGCGGGATCTGAATCCATGGCCTTCGGGTAAATACGCCACTGCTCTACCACTTGAGCTATCGTGACTTCGATCCTCTCCGACACCAAAAAATGGCAAAAAGAGAGAAAATTCGAAAGGTTGTAGGTTGAGATGGGGAGTTGGTGCCCGAGTGGATGGAACTATCGAAGTCAGTATAGCTCAAGTGGTTAGCGCAGCGGCGTATTTAAACCGAATGTCGTGGATTCGAATCCCCTCGTGACACTATTTTTTCATTTCAACCAAAACCTTACAAAAAAAGATTAACGTCTTATTTATATTTACTCCAGCTTGTTACCCCCTTGATTAGAAAACAAAAGACAGTCATGAGAGAAATCATCACTACATGAAAGGTTGGCAACCACATTACGATTTCTCGCTACAGGGATGAACCAAAAAGAACTTAAGTTCTCTACTACGGTTTCTGATCATTGTTAGGGGTTATCAATACCTCATCTCTCATTGCAATTGTATCCTTTGTTTTGAAAACATCGACCAACTGGTTGAGGATCGAATTTCTTTTATTTCTATCGTGGTAATATAATCATTGTCCACCACTTTCATAAACATGGTAAACTTTCATACAATTCAATCACCTCAACAATAAAATCTCGATTGGATGTCATTACAAATAAAGAATAAACGTTTTGACTTTTTGAGAATGTACGACGGAGATGTTTGCTCAGTGACAGAAAGACGGAGACTGCGCCAAAAAAACGAGTTTTCCCATTCACGACCAGGCCACCACGCCAAAATCCCCACCCTCCACGCCAGATTTTCCCATTCACGAACGCGCCATGCCGTCGTCGCGCCGTAGATATTTGGAGTGGCACGATGGAGTTTGGACCGGTCGAATATTCGGCACAGCCAGGCACGCCAGTTCATTTTTGCCATTGACGTGGTTTTTGGAACGGCGTCGCTCCGTTTGGCCTGCTTGGAGCGATCGTGAATGGCCACCTTAAGAGTTGGTCAAATGTAGGCCGAGGGTTGGTTTTGTTTCAGTTGTTGAAAAATGGCAAAAAGGAGGGAAAATTCAAAAGGTGGGGTTGAGATGGGAAGTTGTGTCCGAGTGGATCGAGGTCACGATAGCTCAAGTGGTAGAGCAGCGGTGTATCTAGCCGAAGATCGTGGGATCGAATCCCGCTCGTGCCATTGACTTTTTCTCTCAACTAAAAGCCTTAATTAGTTGACAATTTTGAGCTGCAATAACGCCGACTTCAGTGTTGGGTCTCAGACCACAAACACATAGAAGAGAGGAAGATGAAATTTCAAATTATTTATTTGCAATTCAGTAAAATCGTACCGAATGAAACTTCAAGATGGGTTTTATCCACCGATTCCCTGTGGACTTGTGTGGCCGGCTGCTGGATCGGAGTCTGATTGTTGTTGTTATTATTATTGGTATTGTTGTTGTTAACTGTCACCTCTGGGATGACCCGCATCTCCGGTGCCGACTGAATGCTTGCGGCTCTGCTCCTCGGTTCGTTCCCTTCGGACACCCAAGGCAGCGGTACGTTCTCGTAAATCGGTTCGTTGACCCCTCCTGGATAAAAACCGCGTAAAACAAAGAGAAAAAAGTTGAAGCTTTTTGAAAATATTACCTTGCCTATGGTTGAAATTTTGCCTGATCGCAACCTGCGGACGCCCAGATGGTTGGAGGACAATCGGGTTGGCCCTGCCTATGTTGCCCATGTAGTATAGTATGTTATTCCCACCAACATCATCCAAATGCTTTTAACAATTTTTAATTAATTAGCACTATAAACCATTAGAACTTATAATTATTTTTCTTTTAAATTATTGAGTTCATATCTGTGGTCCCTACACCATGTTATTTTTAGTGTCATTAAGAATAATTGTGAGAAATATGGTTTATAAATGAGTAGGAGTCAAATACTATTTAAAATATTTTCTTAGAATATATAATTATTAATTGTAAATCTGTTGAATGCTTCCAACCAATTCCTTTTATAAGTTTTTTATGTCCAAGTTTATCTTAAGGTGATAAGGACTCACTTGCACTCGTATTCAATATGCTGTAAAATGGTGAGTAGATGGAGTTTAACGTAAGTAATCATGCTTATTAAAAGGTATTAAAATAATTCCCTCCCTCCCAAAGACCAAATATAAATCGTGCAAAATTAGTGTGGAGTCCATTTTTATGAAATTGTCAAATGCCGCCACCTAATTTTTTTTTTGTTTTGTTGCCTACTTGCTGGTCGACGAGGGCGGCAAGGTTGGCATACGTTCTGTGGGCCTGTGGGTTGGGAAGGAAGTACTGAGGCCCTCCGAGGCTGACCTGGCGGCCGCGCAAGCAAACCAGGTCAGGGCTCGAGCCGCTCACCTGTCGCCGAGGAAAATACGGGCAAATTATTCGAGGCATGCTTAAGGTCTGAGATATCTCACCTGCGCGCTTACGAAAGCGTGAGTCTGCTGGAGGGGCTGCGACGCCAGATCGGGAGTCGAGTTGCTGTTAGGTTTGTAAGGCGGAGGCGGCTTATAAAGTTGCATTACCACATTCCCATCCGCTGCATCTAATTCTGGCGTACTTGAAAATTTATAAAATCATCTTTAACTTTTCTGTTTGATCTTTTTATCTGTGTACTGTATACACGATTTTTAGATAAGCTGGTAGAGGAAATGGGGGAAAAAAGGCGTGCCACCTACTCTGTACATAAAAATAATCTATCTAATCTTCTCTTCCTTTTTAAATTTGAATCACATAACTAAGATAAATCAAAAATATTTAACAATTAAAAAATAACCTAATTTAAAAAAAAAAAAAAAAACATAAACGGCAGTTTCAAACTGTAATAATTAATTTAATTACCTATAAGTGTGAATTGTCTGGATGGTATGAGAAAGGTGGCTCTTTTCGGGCTGTTCTAGGTAAACTCTTTCCATTCCTGTTACATCAGGGAAGCGTTTGAACGCATTGCCATAGCCAGAATTCTATTTTATTAAAATAAAAATTATTTTCTGTCCACTTGTGGCAGATAATTTAAAAAAATATAAAAACCTCGTGGAGATTGGTTTGGTGTATTTCCGGCTGGCTGCTGTACATCATGGCATGGCCTCTATATTTGCTCTGAATTGCCGTTTCATAATCTGGCGCAGGGCGGTAAGAAGGTAACATCGCCCTGAAAAGAAAGAATTTTCAATTTATACAGTATTCACTGTGATCTTTGAAAATTAGGTGTACCTGAGTCTGTCCGCCTCGAGATGATTGGTGTGTGCGAGATCTAAGCATGATGTCGATTGAGCTTTTTGCATATCGACCAGACGATCCGGCACGTTGTCAACCCTGTCCAGCTCTTCATGACTACTTCCCAGTTGCCCATCCTAGAAAAATTGATCAATTTACATATTTATATTATAGATGGTTCAAATAAAATTTAACACACCTCATTAGCAAGCTGAGTAAACAAGCTTCTAACAACTTGCGCCGTATTGCCAGTTTCGTTAGCATTTGCATCATTCTGTCTAAAAAAGGTGTGCTAAAAAAAGTCACTTTAGTATCGTGAAACTGTTTCTTTCTATACATCAAACTTTACCTGATGTACACACATTCTCCAGATATATTTGGCAGTTTCTACATCAGGCAGTTGGTACTGGGTGGAGTCGGCTGGGTCCTGGCATTCCATACCGAAGTACCTTTTGTGGTTTACCACGTTTGTTATGTCTTTCCACTTGTAAAATTTCGACGGAGTGTTGTTCTCATACCTGATGACAATACCAGTAAGCGATACTCCAATTATCACTTCATTCCCACTGTCGTCCTACAAAGCAGAAAATAATGACAAATGTGCACTTATATATATTCAATTTTGAATTTTTTATCAATTTACCTTTGCAAGAAATGTCTCTTGCCCGTAGCCGTCAAGCTGTTGAACTGCAAGAATGTAATATTCTTCTGCAGTGCCTTGAGGGAGGCCGGCAAGAGCAGCATGTTGTAGAATTACTGCCTGCGTCAGGCTTTCCAGGTGTCCTTCCAGGTGCTAAATATTTTTTTTTTAATAATAAACAATTAAATCTCTATATTGAAAGAACAAACCTTAGGAAACAAGGCAAAATCTTTCAAATATTCAGCTGTGTGCCGTTCCAAGTCATGGTTCCCAAACTCCGCTGTAAAACTTTATTTTTAAAAACTGTCATTAAAAAAAAACGTTATAAAAACATTCACTACCTTGCATACAGTAGCTTGCAAGTTTGCTGGCCTGTTTTAAGTTGCAGTTTATACGGCCTTCGATGACATCTTTCTTCAGTTGGAGAAAATAATGGTACCTGGTCATTTCATCCTGTATAAGGCTGATACCGGAGACGTAATACATGACCCTGATGTACAGGTTGGAGTCTCGGGCGTACTTGTCCAACTGTTTTTTGAGCGGACGCTCCATTTCGACCCAACGAGGCGCATTGTGCCGGTTGACGTACCGCAGTCCGAAAAACTCGGGCTAAAGATTAATAGTGACATTTAGAGCGTAAATTTATCAAAGCAGGCTAGATTCTCAATAATTTTGAAATAACTGATGTGATCTTAAAGATTTTTGCTATATTTTTCTTATTAATTTTTTTTTTAAATGTTAAAATAGCAGTTTTAGCAGCAATATCCAATATTCTTGGTATTCCAATATGTTTGGATAAAGAGTGTAACAAAAGGCTCTTTGATATAAAAATAATAAATGAAATAACACAAATATTTCTTGGAATATCTGGTGAGCAATTACTTAAGATATACATTTCTAACTATAAATGGACTGGTTCAATAAAAAAAAAATTATAATAATATTTTTCAATTAATTAATCTTTATGTAAGGCATTGGTTGAAATGAAAAAGTTAGTGTCACAAGCGGGATGAATAATTTACCACACTAATTATTTCAATTATTCTTTTTATCTAAGATTTTTGGTTGAAATGAAAAAGCTAGTGTCACGAGCGAGATTCGAACCCATGATCTTCGGCTAAATATGCCGCTGCTCTAACCACTCGACCTATCGTGACTTCGATCCACTCAGACACAACTCCTCATCTCAACTGACAACCTTTCCAATTTCTCTCTTTGAGCCATATTTTCAAATGTCATCTAGTCAGGATTCAATTCTCAGTGACATATGAAGTGGCCACAGGGAGCTGTTAGTGAAGTAATTACTGCTTTTTTAATTTTAAATTAATTCATAATTGCTCATTGGCCATAATTGACCATATTAATTATTCCAATTAATTTTTCTTTTTATATAAGGGATTTGGCTGAGATGAAAAATTAGTGTCATGAGGGGATTCGAACCCACGACCTTTGGCTCGAATCCCGCTCGTGACAATAACTTTTTCATTTCGACCAATACCTTACATAAAGATTAATTAATTGAAAGAAGTTATTTGGTCAATCGGACCACAAAATATAACGGATTTAATTACAATAATGATAAATCGATAACTTTTTGTTTTTGCAGGATAATTTCACAGCCAATAATTTAAAATTACACCATAGGTAATAAAATATTTTTCAATAATTGTTCATTATTCTAGTTATCAAACTCATTGACACTCTTGTACGCAAATGAAAGAAACATTGAGGCCTGAGCATTGATGAGTCTATAATCGCAGATTTGACCGTTTTGAATCTTCTTGGTAATCCAGCTATTTTGTCCGTTAATAGTAAAACATAAGACATAAATTGTTTCAGTAGATTACTAAAAAAACAAATAATTCATAACCACGGCTGATGTTTTATTTTGTTTTGACTCATTGTTAGTAAACATCACCGATCGTGTCGATGCGTGTTCCATATGGCAGTAAAAAAATACGATAAGAGTGACCGATAAGTTGGTTGCTATCAGGGCAAAAGTCTGTTTACATCGATGATTACAGGCAATGTCAATAGAAGTAAAAAATTACAAGAATAAACTTGTTAATTAATAGCATATAGATAAAACAGGATAAATAGATGAATAAAATTTTAATGTGACAATAGCTTAAATCTTTGAACGCTTCCTCAGGATTTTGACAGTAAAATGCTATTTGAAATTAATGATTTTCTCTTTGTACAACCTCGATAAAAAAATTTAAATGCTATGATCAATACTATTTTTTTTTGTAAATTAATGGCTTGTGCCTACAAACTTAGCTAAGACAGAGTAATTATTAATTGACATAATTTTTTGGGAGAGGCATTCCCAGAGTGACAGTGGGAATTGAACCAACAACTATCAATTCCAGGAGTCAAGAGTCTGACTTTATAATCATTTGGCTACTCCAGTTCCAGGCTTTCTTCTTGAAAAGGAGAAAGAAACTGAAAGCAATCTGCCATAATGCATCCTTTATACGATGTTTAGTTTTTTGTTTTTTTTTTGGGGGGGGGGTTTACGCTGGCATATTACCCATGAAGTTTTCTTCTATTTTCATTTTACTGTCGAGCGTGATCGGCCGACCAGGGCTAGGTCCCCGCCGCGCGCCCGCACCACTCATTCAGCTCCATCATCTTCTAAATTTTCATGCTTGAAGATAATCAAAAAGAAACGTTTATCGACTTTAGAAATCCATAGATTATGTTGAAAGCTGATGGATTGTCGCTTATTAGGACAGATTCTAAGTTTATTGGTTTTGAAATGTTTAGGACTTTGCTCAGATTTTTTAATAGTTTGTCTCTTTCATTTCCATATTCTGGACATTCAAAAATTATGTGGGAAGGATTTGAAGGGCAATCGCAAGTGGGACAGTTCGGAGACGATGCCAAACCGATTCTCTTCTTGTAGCTACCGCATAGGCCATGATGTTTAGTTGAACAATGAAAATTAAAACTTATCAACTTGGCATTTACTATTTTAATTTTATTTATAGTTTCTTTATTCTTTATGTGTGGTGATTAGTGATCGTTAATCGACAATTATTCAGAAATCGTGAGATGCAGTCTGGTGTGATGTAGGTTTCAGAAAAACATTTTCTTTATCGTGCCAACGTTTCGATCTTTATTCAGATCATCTTCAGGGCCGGGGATTTACAAACATTGTTTACATTTAACATATACATTTACGATGTGGAAAAGAGAATTTATACAATGCAAAATATATTTTTTATATTCAATCACGTTGGCACGAAAAAAAAAAGTTTTTCTGAAACCTACATCACACCAGACCGCATCTCACGATTTCTGAATAATTATTTATTCTTTATATTAATAAAAAATAAATATTATGAAAAAATACGCTTAGCAGTACAATAGTAAAATTTGTTGTATAAAGTTAAAACTGTTGATCAAATCTAGCGCTCCTACTAAGCCAATATGCCCATAGAAAATAGATAGTAGAGACCTTTGGAAAAAAGGTGGCTACCAAAATATGGTACACAATGGATTGAAGAAGGGTGTAGGAAAGAGGAAAAAGGGCCATAATATTCCCTAGGAAAGCCCCTTGGACTAAACCCAACAAGATGAAATCCATGCAGTACAACTCTTAAAAGTTAAGAGTTAAAAGAGTTAATAAAAAAATATTATGAAAGGTGCACAGATTTATGTACTCTCAGACAATTTGTCTGGCAGTGCCTAAATTGCTTAATGGCTGTAGAAAAACACATTTACCTTAAAGAGGTTTCTGGGACATGAAGGTAAAGAAAGAAATGAACAGGCTGTCCATCTTGCTAAAAAAGATGCAGCCCTCTCACCCATGGAACCAGAACCACAACTAGGTCCTTAAGTTGGTACTGGAAAAATGGCTTGAAAACTAAAAACTCTCAAGCAATGGCCAAAAGCCTCAGGGCATAAAGTATCATGCTATTCTTGTGGTGACTATTGATTTTGTGTGAAATTATTAAACAACCGGTCGTTAAAAAAAAAAGCACACAAGCATACTATGACAAACTCAATAAATTCTTTGATGTCCAGTAAAACCTTTCCAGTATGCTTTTTTTAGGTTAAAGTTATAGGTAACAAGGTCAAGAGATAACGGCAGGATCCAAACTGCTCAGGAGGAAGTTTTTTTTTATAATAGTTTTTTCCTTTTTGAGTTCATAACAGAATGCAACCTGAGGTCAATTATTTTCTCAAAATTCTTGCTCAGTTAACACAACCTGCAGCTCAGAGGGTCTTTGCCCAGCTTGTGTATCATTATGATTTTAGAGGTTTTCCATTTTTTTGGAAAGTGTTGGGAAAATTAGTTAATTCTCGGCAAACAAATCAGCTCTGTTCTTTGCTACTGTAGTGGTACAGAGATTTAGCCAAATAAGCTATATTTGCTTAATGGTCATAATTTACCAGACTAATTATTCCAATTATTCTTTTTATTTAAGATTTTTGGTTGAAATGAAAAAGCTAGTGTCACGAGCAGGATGCAAACCTAGGACCTTCGGCTAAATACGCCGCTGCTGTAACCACTTGAGCTATCGTGACTTCGATCCACTCGGACACTAACTTCCCATCTCAACCCAACCTTTCGAATTTTCCCTCTTTGAGTGATATTTTCAAATGTCGTCTAATCAGGATTCAATTCTCAGTGACTTATGAAGTGACCAAAGGGAGCTGTTAGTGAAGTAATTACTGCTTTTTTCCCCTCATATTTGCTCAGTGGCCATAACTGACCATATTAATTATTACAATATTAATATTTCTTTTTATATAAGTTTTTGGCTGAGATGAAAAATTAGTGTCATGAGGGAATTCGAACCCACGAACTTTGGCTAAATACGCCGCTGCTCTAACCACTCAAGCTATCGTGACTTCGAACCACTCAGACACCGACTCATCATCTCAACCTACAACCATCTGAATTTTCCTCCTTTGAAAATATGGCAAAAAGAGGGAAAATTCAAACGGTTGTAGATTGACATGAGTTGATGTCCGAGTGGATCGATGTCACGATAGCTCCAGTGGTTAGTGTAGTGGCGTATTGAGCCAAAGGTCATGGGTTCAAATCCTGCTCATGACACTAATTTTCATCGCAGCCAAAAACCTTAGATAACAAGGAATAATTCTGAAATAAGTTTTTTTAAGTACTCTTTGAGATATTTTTAATACTTCTTCATTGGATTTTATGAAATGATCAAGTTGAAATAGTCGCATGAAAAGTGTTATGCATATCTTGGTATCCGTGATTGTTCAGGAATTTATGAAGAATGGACTATGTCATGTTCACAGAACAATTGCATAATGCATTTGCATAAAAATTGAGAAATGCCTGTGAACCAAAAAAAAAAAAAAAAAAAAAGGCACAAAATAGAATACTTTCTCTTGAAAATTCTTGCCTGTTGACAAAAATAATAAGTTTATCGACAAGATGAAGGACTCATCATCCGTTTATCGTGAATATCGAACGTTGAAATAATTTAAATTTAAAGGCAGGGTTTTTTTCTCGATAAGAGAAGGATTTTTTAGTGTGTTGATTTTCGTTGAGATACCTGCTGGAGTCCGAGCCGCTGGCAGACGTTGTCGAGGCATTCGCGTCCGACGCTCTCCGAAGAGAGTGTGCACTCGATGGTCGCGCCGTCGAGGAGCTCGACGCAGATGACGAAGAGCGACTTTGAGACGACGTTGTACTGCCTGCTCTTCTTCAAACGGAGCTTGAAAGGCATCTCAGGAGTTTCTCGTCTGCATTTCTACCGTATGAACGCTCCGAGGCACGGCTCCCGAGTTCCCACCGCCGGAGAACGGGCGCGATTACTCACCTGGAAAGTATTCGAAACGGGCCGAAGGTGGATTCCGAGTTTACGTCATTACTTTCTAAACGATCCCCCGTCCGACAATTGTCTTATTAGCCGTTTAACACATCGTTTAACACTTTAACACGTCCTGCTCGGCCGTTCTGACTAAACCCACTCTCTATCTTATAAAAAAAATATTAATACAAAACTACAACAAAAAATAATGCGACAAAACAAAAAAAAAACTGTACAGAAACCTCCTTGAAATCCTTCAAAATACGTCTCGAAGTGGGGCTTACGATATTAGACAACGTTACGATATTTTGTCATATCGAATCGTATCTTACGATCGCATCGATATCGAAGATTTGATCGTGCCTATCGAAACAAAGAAGGCTTTTATTCATAGAAATGATAAACGTGGGGTGAGTTTTTTATTTAATCCTTTTTAAAAATATAATTCTTCTTCACAGTCTGTTGTTTTCAACTATAAGGATTTCAAGCTTAAAGCTCTTCATCAGATTGAAAGCGACATCCCATTGAAAAGCTGGGTTTTATTACCGCTCAATTTTGAAAATAATTAATTGAAAGAAGTAATTTGGTCAATTAGACCACTAAACCATAATGGATTTGAAAATAATTTTAAATCAGTGATTAATTTGTATGTCGTTTTATTAAATAATTAAAATCAAAATAAAATTACCTGACTATAAAACATGAAACAAGCAAGAATTTCTGCTCTGGAAAAAACCAAAGTTTTGAGGTATAGTATTTGTAGGTTGATACAATATAGTGGTGTCTTTCGTGGTAGCTTGGACGTTCCTTCCTCAATCTAGTTTGGTGAGCTGAGTTCAATTTGCTAAGTGTTTTGAAGATTAGACAAGTCTGCTTGGTTTAGTTTTTTATCTCGGATTCCATATAGGGAAGTATTGGACTGATTCTCCTTAGAAACCTGCGATAACATGTAAAATTAAACATGGGTATAAATGCATAAATAATATAATAGATGTGTGTAATATTTAGTGATCATTAAGTAATGATTATTTAGAGATTTTGAGGTGCGGTCTGGTATGATTTTCTTTACCATGCCAACGTTTCAAGAACAACAAGAACATATACACAAACATATTCTACATAACAATCACTACCCTAGACACATAATCAACAGAACACTAACACTATCTACTATTACTAATAACACTACATCAATTCTATCATAAACCAACATATCCATTCCATTCGTTCACATTCTATCACACAAACTAAACACACCTCTCTCTCTCTCTGACAACCTTAAAATAGTTTTTAAAATCTATAAAACCATTCACACACTTTTTTCCAAAATTAAAGATCCCACAACAGTAATAAATAAGTCTGATGTAATTTATAAAATCAATTGTATAATTCCATGGCAACTTACATTGGAATTACATCTCAATATTTGGATAAGAGGGTAAAACAACAGTTCTATGATTAAAAAGAAAAACCCAAACAAAATCCTACAACACTGGCTACCCACCATTTTGAACACCTTCACAATCTTGATTTCAACAATCCAAAAATATTAAACATAGAACAAAACAAACATAAATGCAGAAATGGTTTACGTCAACAGAGATAAACACAGCATCAATTACAGAACAGACACATGCAAACTCAGATGCAGCTATTCAATATCAATAGCATACATATAACACACAGAACATATAATATAAAAAACAGTCATTAAAATCCACACATAAAACAATTTTATATAGTCTAAATTTCTAACTATTTGTCTCTCCTTTCCCTAATAATCCTGTCAGGCTAACCAGGCCAGAACGATAAACCATTACCCCTTTTTTCTATTGTCAGTCCCTTTCACCTCAAAGAAAAATGAATTTTTATCCCTACTTCCTTCTATCATTTATTATTTCCAAAATCTAATTATAATAGAAATTATTTAAAATTTAGTCCCATTACTACAATCACGAAAACGAGTAATAATCTTCCTTTACATTGTCAAATTTTTTATCTTTCCTTAAGATGATTTAAACATTTTTTAAAAATATTGATCATGGATATTGCATTTGATTTCTTTATATATTTCTGTTGTTTTCATTAAATTTTTACCTTTCCTTCTACCTCTTTTATATTGTTATACACATGTACATTATGACACAATACTTACAATATATTATTTGTGCTTGTTTTTTTGAATATGTCCACATTTTTAATTATTGTTATATGCATATTATTATTTATGTTGCAATTATTAATTATTACTTATATATATTATGCAAGTTATAAAGAGTCATATATTTGCTCGTAAACAAACCTTAAAAGAAATATAGTGGTTATTTTATCAGTTTTATTTAACTGATATTTAAATTGTTTATAACCTTGTGATTTACATTCTTTGTAAATGTATTATGTACATATAAATAAATTAACACAAAATAAAATAAATCACAAAAAATGAAGCCTGCACACGTGCCCCTTATGAAGACAAAAGTTGCTCGATGCGCCCTACATAAGTCATCCCATGCTTTGGCTCCCTGCAGAGAGTGTGTAGGCATGTCGCCGGATTTAAGAATCGCTCTCGAACACAGCAATCGGTTTCTGGGCCCCCTGTTCCGTTTTAAAAGACTTTTTTCACTGTAATCCTATGTGTTTTGTTTGAATGCATGTATTTATTAGTGTGAGTGGTGAGGGATTACAGTTGTGTACGTTTAATTGATGGCAAAATATTTATAAAAGTACACCATCAACCCTAATTTAGGTTAGATAATACTGTGTGTAAGTTGATGGAGGAATGGCCAGTATTCCACCGACTAATCAGCATGGTGCAATGCGTGAATGTATTTACAAGTATAAATGTATTTATTTGTGCAATTTGATTAATATTAGGTTAGATTATTGTTTGCATGGGTTTGGGGCTAAAATGACCTAGAAGTCAACAGCTCCCCTAACCCCTTAACGAGCACTCAGCATGGTAAAACAAAGGTGCTTACACTGGGAACTTAATGCAAAACCTACACTAATTGTGTTTACCAAGAAAAGAAACAGAAATGCAAGGCCTACTTCTTCACAATACTGCAGGTAAAAATGAAGTTAAATACCTAGGGATAATCTTAGATAAGAAATTAACCTAGATCCCTCGTCTACAGCGCATCATAACAAAAAGCAAAATTACACTAATGACTTCAAGAACAAATCTAGGTAAATCTTGGGGACTAAAACCAAAAATGGCCCATTGGCTAATGGCAGAAGTAAGGCATAAATTATCTTAAGGCTCACTAATCAGGTGGGCCAAAACTGAGCAAAACCAAGCTACCCTGACATAAGGCAGCATATAAACATTGGTAAACCTATGTTTCACAGGTCCCATGAATTTAACCTGTCAACGCAGTACAAACACTTTCAAGCATCCATTTGAAAGATTTGGATGAAGAGAAACAAGGAAAAGCTCGAAAAGGTTCCAGAAACAATAAATTGGATGGGAACAAAAAACTTCAAGTGCACAACAATAAACTCAGACATCCATTCTAAGAAATGGGGACTGACTACATGATCCCAGTAACACTCTACAGTCTACACCTCAGTAACACATCCTATAAAGACTTAACATACTACAAATGAGAAGAAAAATTCTGGAGAACACCAAAAGCAATGATATGGTATGCAGATGACTGCAAAACTCATGAAGGAACCGGATCAACATTTCAGACTATAACATGAACAATCAAACTTATTAAGGAAGTACATTTTGGTCTTTCAAGCTGAAATACCATCGGTGCTTGTGCTCTAGAAAATCTTAAAAGAGGTTAACACAATTAATGTAAAAAAGCACATCAAAACTAGTCAGTGAATACATCCAAAATCTCCAAAACCTGGGTATAAACAAAACCTGATGATATCTTGGGTACCAGAACACCGAGGTATTGTGGGTAATAAAAGGCAGACACACTGGCCAGAGGAGGATCTGCCAGACCACATATAGGCTCTGAACCTAATACTTGGAATAACAGTAATAAACTCAGAATATTCTTCACAGAATGGATCCAAAAAAGACAAAAGGAGAAGTGGATAAATTTTAGGGGCACTAAACACAGTGAACTTATGTTAAAATAAACCTCACCGAAACTGGCAAACTAACTGCTACAATTGAAGAGGGCCAAATGCAGGGCAATGATAGGATTATTTATCGGTCACTGGGATCTGAAAAAACATCTATACAACATGGGCATATTAAATGATAATCCCATTTGTAGATCATGCAACGAGGAGGAAGAAACACGGAGACATAATCTGGGTTACAAAGAAAACTCCAAGAATGGAATTGCAGCAACATCAATGAACTAGAACTTCTTAGAAGAAGGATCAAGTCGATTGCACTGGTCTAGGAAACTATAAACAAATTCCAACTTGAATTCTTTTAAAGTTTGTGACAATGAATTAAACTCCCTTATTCCATCCGCATAAGCAGACTAACTTTCTTGTTATGCTTCAGGTGATAATTTAGTGTCGAGTGTTATAATGATGTAAATCAAAAATTTTTACTAGAAATTCATTTACGTATTTCAGGTAATTATTATGGTATAAATTATTTATAAATATTACTGCTCTTAATTTAATTAAATTTTTAACATTTAAGCTTATTAATTATTTTAACATGGCATTAATATTTGTGTATCTATTACACCCAGTCATTGCTTTATTTTGTAATTTTTGGAGGTAATCTTTTTCCCCTTCTACTGTACAAATAATATTGGGTTGTCCGGAAAATAATGCAGGATTTTAAGTTTTCATTAAAAAAAATCTATATAAAATATTCTGTTTACGTTTACAGGATTACTCATTTGTTTACCTCTGTAGCATTCCGCTACTTGGAAATAATTCAGTCATCCTTATAATGTCAAAGCGAGAATTTCGTACGATTTTCTTTTACGAGTTTAAACTCGGCCGAAGCGGAGCCCAAACGGCTAGAAACATTAACCAAGTCTGGGGCGAGGGTTGTGTTAATGAGTGCACTGTGCAAAGGTGGTTTAAAAAATTTCGGGAGGGAGATTTCAGCCTTGAAGATGAAGAAGGTCGTGGAAGGCCTTCCTCTCTTAATGATGATGTTCTGCGATCAGTGGTGGAAGAAAACCCCAAAACAACTGTTCGAGAACTTGCAGAGCAACTCAAAGTCAGTAAAACGACCGTCGCTGACCACCTCAAGGCGATTGGAAAAGTGAAAAAACTCGAAAATTGGGTTCCACACTCATTAAACGATCGCCAAAAAAATCAGCGCTTTGATGTTTGTGCATCACTTCTTTGTCGAAACAAAAATGACCCATTTCTGGCCAGAATTGTTACATGTGACGAAAAGTGGATTCTCTACGATAACACTAGACGTTCTGGACAGTGGCTCGACAAAGGAGAAGCTCCAATACATTTTCCAAAGCCCCCAACTCATCAAAAAAAGGTAATGGTTACGGTATGGTGGGCTTCATTTGGTTTAATACACTACAGCTTCTTAAATCCTGGCGAAACCATCAATGCTGAATCATACTGTAACCAAATTAATACCATGCATCAGAAATTGGCAGTAATGAAGCCCTCTTTGGTCAATCGGAAAGGGCCCATTTTGTTGCATGACAACGCTCGACCACATGTGTCACGTGTAACGTCACAAAAATTATTGGAGCTTGGCTATGAAACTTTGTCTCACCCACCCTACTCTCCGGACCTCTCGCCTACTGACTACCATTTTTTTAGACACCTGGACCACTACTTACAACACATAATATTCAAAAATCAAACGGAACTGGAAAATGCATTTATTGACTTTATCAATTCTAAAAATTCTGAATTCTACTCAGACGGAATTAATAAGTTACCAACACGTTGGGAGAAATGTATTGAGAGTATGGGAAATTATTTTGATTAAAGAACATTGCTTTAAAGTAACTAGTTTCTTTTTTTTTTGTTTAATACCAAAATCCTGCATTATTTTCCGGACAACCCAATACAATTGAACAATAAGTAAAATTTGGCAATATTGTATACGTATTTGACAATTGTATACTTTCATTAGAGTTTTAGCGATCAGCAGTTTTGCTAGTCTATATAAGTATCCTATTTTTTACCAATTTTTCCCCCAATATGTTCACAACGACTTTTAAATTTCAACTGCTTATCAATAACTACAGCATTTTTCAGTCAAATGAAACTTTTTTTCAACCAAATGAAACTTTTTTTTAATTAAATGAAATTGTTTTTGAATCAAATGAAACTTTTTCAACCAAATGAAACTTTTTTTCAACCAAATGAAACTTTTTTTCAAGCAAATGAAACTTTTTTCAAGCAAATGAAACTTTTTTCAAACAAATGAAACTTTTTTTTGATCAAATGAAACTTTTTTTTCTATCAAATGAAACTTTTTTCAACCAATGAAACTTTTTTTGAATCAAATGAAGCTTTTTTTCAATCAAATGACATCTTTTTTTCAACCAAATGAAACTTTTTTTGAATCAAATGAAACTTTTTCAATCAAATGAAACTTTTTTTCAATCAAATGAAACCTTTTTTCAATCAAATAAAACCATTTTTCAAGCAAATGAAACCTTTTTTCAAGCAAATGAAACCTAAAACCTAATGATAATAATTATGTAGAGGAATAAATAAATGACATTATAGTTCTAACAATAATTTTTATGTTGATTGAATATTAATATTACAACAATTGAATCGTAAGGCAAGGTACAAGAACGTTTCTTCACGTATTCAATCATCATAAAAATTTTTTTTACTACTATAATGTCATTTATTTATTCCTCTACATAATTATTATCATTAGGTTTTAGGTATCATTTGCTTGAAAAGTGGTTTCTTTTGATTGAAAAAAGGTTTCATTTGATTGAAAAAAAAAAAAAGTTTCATTTGATTGAAAAAAGTTTCATTTGATTGAAAAAAGGTTTTGTTTGGTTGAAAAAAAGTTTCATTTGACTGAAAAATGCTATATACCCAGATACATAGTCTTATTAACTAATTATATTTTACAACCATTAATTATCAGATTAATATTGTCAGAGTCGTTTCTCCCTAAAACTTCAAATTGAATTAATAGAAGTTTGAATTCAACTTCATTTAAGTTGAACATATGGTTTGAGGATCGATGATGTATTTTTTATATGTAGATGATTAATTAATTAATTAATATCATGTATTATTTTGATTATAATTAACCATTCATAATAATTTTCACTTTTATTTTTATACTTCTCTTTACTATTTAGAGGTCACTGTAACTTAAAGGATGTATTCCTTATGTACCGATTATATGTAAAATGCATTTTAAAAAAATTATATTTATGTATAAGATAAAATGTTGATATTTAATGGGTTCCTACTGGATTTACTAGGTACCCATATTTTACTACTTATTTAATGTAATTTATAAGTTTTTACATTCTGTTTTTCCTATTGTTACTTATTCTTTTAGAGATGTAGGATAATTTTATTTACCTTTTATTTTATTCAACATACAAGATATTTAAAACCACTTTAATAAACCTTATAGGTTAGAGCTATATAAATTTAAAAAAAAATTATTTGCTGCTTGCAGGAATGGCAAGCTTTTGTTTTAAACAGGTTGAATCCAAAGAAAATGCACATACTACGACACAGTTTTGTCTCAGAAATATTTTTTAATGGAAGCTTTTCTTTAGGTAGATATTTTTTGACGTTGGTATCATCAGAAGCATTTCGTTGTAAAGCGTTTACCCCTTAAATTTCACCAAATGTGAACTAACAGCACAAGTTTTGAAAGAGAACTCTTAGAATCCGTTAATGGAAGTATACAGAATCCACTTTTCACCCGGCGTCGTTAATCTTCCCTTTGAAAAGGATCGTTACCGAAGAGCTTCAAAGCAAACATCAAAAAGAGGCGAAGTTTCTCAAATTTCCTCCTGTTTAAATCTGAGACAACGGAGTACCTAGGTGTATATTTATATTTTGAGCATTTTCGTCTTTAGCGAGACTTTATAGGCGGTTTTAAAATCAAATCAACTGCTGTTGATGTGTTTGATTTTTTCTGAATTCCATCATGCAAAGGGTAAAATTGTGTTTATTTCTGGAAATATATTTAATAAGTTTTCTATTCTGTTTAATTTCCTTGAGTCGCGAAAAGGAAAAACATTGAAGCTGGCCCTGAATTACGTTCATGAACTGGGACGAACGATTCGGAGGCAAATGGCACCACAAAACCACATTCGGTAGAAATTCGTTCGAATCCCGCTCGTGACACTAACTTTTTCATTTCAACCAAAACCTTACAGAGGAGGTAGTAAAGAGGAGTAAAGAAGTAATTTGGTCAATAGTCCACCAAATATAACGGATTCAGTAGATATTCGATCCGAAGATTTTTACAGTTCAGCAAAAATAAATTTTTTTATATGGTAATAATATGGGATGCTGAGTCAATTTTTTGATCAGTTGGCTAGGAAGAACACCCTCATCTTTACAACGCCATACCAATAACGTTATTTTAGTTGCTTATTTTTTAAACAGGGCTGATCGCAGTTGGTCAAATTTGAGTGTTTTCGAATTGGGACCCCGGCCACGGAGGACCGCCTGGTCCGCGCAGATTATTGATCAGGGGCGGATCAGCTGGCTGGTGGTGGGCCCCCATCGGTATGAGATCGCGGCTGGGCAGAATCAGGCATGCCTCCACCCGGGCAACCGTGCCCACCCGCACTCCGTCCCAGCGGTTATGGTAAGTACGAAAATTTATTCATTTGAAAAATTTCCCCCTTTTTTTTGGTCAAAAAGACTTTTAGGCCGGAGCCTAGGCCTCTCCACGAGACTATAATTTTACAATGGTTTTTATCGATTATCGCGGACGTACCATGGCATATCACGCGATAGCGACACGCCGGAGAACGGCCTATTCGCACTTCCGCAGCCGACGAAACCATGTTCAACTGATCCTTTTAAAAGCAGCATAAACTCAACACTTTAAACCTTTTTATTTTCAACTTATACTAAAATTGCTGCATTTAAAATACTAACAAAATGAAAACGTGTTTTTTCTTAGTCAGTCTATATATTTTACATATATCTACTCATTTTCTCAAGTTTAATAGACGAAAATATCTTAAATTTACTTTAAAATATTCTCATATGAGTCTATCATGTCTAAAAACGGTTTTGAATTATTAAAAACGCAATCAGCAGCAGACATAATAGAATTTTTTAAAAGAAAAATACAATAAATTAATCTCAGTAAACAAGAAAACATCTAACAGGCATTATGAAAAGTCTGGCGAACGAAAAAAATTCTCTCTGTTCTGTCCTACCAACTCTCAGCCGGTGTTAATTTTATGACATTAAATATTTATTTATGTATCTCCATTAGGTTTACAACGTACAACGAGAATTTCCATGCATTTTATGCAGGATTGATCATAATAGACAAAGCCAGGGAGATCATACATTGAACGTTATTTCTCTAAACATTCCGCCACGTTAAATCTAATCCATGTCTTGATTTTTGTTTCATTGACTCTCAATATGTTGTTAAGTCGATTTTCAACTTAAATTAAATAATAAAATTCAGTACTTAAACTAACTACAAAAATGACAACAATTTTTTTGTAATTGTCTATATTTTGCTTATATCTACTAGTTTCTTTCAGGATCACAAAATGTACTCTAAATTGTTGATATACAGAATTTTTAAACGGTTTTAATTTAATATAAATTATATTATTTAATATTTAATGAACGTACAATATTTTATATATCTAAATTTAAGGAATAAGCCATCTGAAAAAAGAAAGAAACCTGTTCTCGCTGTTATGTTATATCTCATCGTGTTTAACTTTTTAAGTTTTAAATTAATTTAGCCCTATTAGAATTACAGCTGTAAGTGTTCATACTTAAATTTCCATGACACTTCTCAAGAATTTCATTATTGAACTTTTTACAAAATTAAATCTTACAAAATTCTAATATTTCCCAAACTGAATTCAATTTTTTCTTTTTTTCTATTAAATTAAATGTTTTCTTCTGGGTTGCAAAATAGATAAATAAAAATAATCTTATAATCTTATACGGTTAACATGTACTCGTTCTATTGTAAAAGATACATAAATTTTAATTAAAAAATTATATATATGCATGGATACAAAACAGTAGACAAAAATAATCTTAAGAATTTTATGTAAATTCAACAGAAATATTAAGAAACATATTTATCTATAAACTATATGTAGTCTAACATTCACTCCATTAAATCAAAACTTTACTAAAAAATATACTTGGTAAAACATCTGCTTTGGCCTTTACTTTGAAAATATTAGGATTTGGTTTGAAAAGAGGTCAATTTTACAACGAAAAGTTCAATTTGATTCGGCAAAACTACAATTTGAACGAGAAAAGTTTAATTTGATCTGGAAAAACTACAATTTGATTAGGAAAAAACTTAAATTTGGTTTCTAAAAGTTAAATTTGATCTGGCCAAAGTAAATTCTGTATGTCAACATAATCTGCAAAAGCTCATATTAATTTCAAAAAGTTTAACTTGATTTGAAAAAAAACAAAAACGTTCAATTAGGCTTGACAAACAATTTGATCTGGTGAATTTAATTGCAATTTGCAAAAGCTCAACTTGGTTTGCAAAATGTTCCATTAGGTTTTAGGAAAGTTAAATTTGATCTTGAAAATTTAATTTTAACTTGCAAAAGTTCAGTTGATTTGCAAAAAGTTCAATTCGATTTGACAAAAGAAAAATTTGATCTGAAAATGTTTTTTTTTTCTTTGAAAAAATAAAAAGGAATTTGGATAAGTAATTTTATCTGAAAAAGTTAATTTTAATTTGACAAAACTACAATTGGAATGAGAAAAGTTTAATTTGGTCTGGAAAAAGTACAATTTGATTAAGAAAAACTTAAATTTGGTTTCAAAAAGTTAAATTTGATCTGGCCATAGAAAATTCTATATGTCTACATAATCTGCAAAAGCACATTTTAGTTTCAAAAAGTTTAACTTGATTTGAAAAAACGTTCAATTAGGTTTGACAAAACAATTTGATCTGCTCAATTTAATTGCAATTTGAAAAAGCTCATCCTGGTTTGCAAAATGTTCCATTAGGTTTTGCAAAAGTTAAATTTGATCTTGAAATTTTAATTTTAACTTGCAAAGTTTGATTTGAAAAAAATTTCTATTCGATTTGACAAGATTAAAATTAGATCAGCAAAAGTTTTTTTTTCTTTGAAAAAATAAAAAGGAATTTGGATAAGTAATTTTACTGGAAAAGTTCATTTTAATTGGAAATAGTTCAACTTGGTTTGAAAAATTTGACTTGCAAAAGATTTTTCAATTAGGTTTGAAAAACGTTCACTTTGATCTTGCAAAAGGTCATTTTTATCTGGCAAATGTTCAATTCGATTTGACAAAAAAAAATCTATTTGATCGGGAAGATTTAATTGAAATTTCAAAAAGGTCAACTTGATATGAAAAAAAATTAATTCGGTTGATAAAAATTAAATTTGATCTGGGAAAAGTTCAACTTAGTTTGAAATAAGTTAAAAATTTACTCCGTCGAAAGTTCAATTCGATTTCGGAAAAATTCAATTCGACCGTTAAAAGTTCAATTTCTTTTGAAAAAAGTAAATTTGGTCTTGCAAAATACCAATACTATTTCGGAAAAGTTGAATTTGATTTGAAAAAATTTAAATTTGATCTGGGGACAGTTCAACTTAGTTTGAAAAAAGTTAAATTGGACCTGGTAAGTGAAATTTGATCAGGAACAGTTCAATTTCATTTGAAACTTTTGTAAAAAAAGCAGTTTAATAAAAGGTTGATTTACATGTGGAAATATGAGGATGTGGTTAGGAAAAAACGCGAATCAGAAATTTTGTATGTTCCTTTAAGGCAAGAAAAGGGAATATCATTCATAAAATTGATTTACCCAACATTCAGCAACATTAAAGAGAATCTATTGTTTCATTGATTTTCAATATGTTATTAGGTCAATTTTTGAAGAATGAAGTACAAATTCAACGTACGATTAATTATTTTCATTAAGTGAGGAAATATTCTTCATAACTTCTTTCAATTAATTAAACTTTTTATGTAAGGTTTTGGTTGAAATGAAAAAGTTAGTGTCACGAGCGGGATTCGAACCCACGGCGAAGGTCGTGACACTAACTTTTTAATTTCAACCAAAACCTTACATAAAAAGTTTAATTAATTGAAAGAAGTAATTTGGTCAATCAGACCACTAAATATAATGAATTCTTCATAACGTTTTATGATATTAGTATTAAAAGACAGTTTTTCAGGTGGTTGGAAGTAGAGAAGAATAATTGACGATTAATTTAAAAAAATCACCAGTTAGCAAAATTAAATCGTTCGATGAGTACTGGAATGAGGTGCCGTTATTTTTTCGATTACAAAGCGAAACGCGGCCGAACATTGTCATTCGAACGGCACATACTTCCGAATCACCTGCCCGCATGGGCGCACCTTTTCAGAACAGATCGTTTACCCTCTGGGACATTCGTAAAGCCTCAGCTTATCTCATAGAACATTTTATTTCCATACTGAAACGTAGAGACGGCGAAATGTGACCCGGACTCTTCTGATAACGTTGGCCCAGTTTTTTTTTGTCAAAAAGATCCTCGTTATCAGTCCTTTGAGCCCGTCCCGTTGTTTGCTAACGGACTAAAAGTTCTCATCTGGGTAGTTGTGTTGTACTTTCTGCCCGTACCACCGTCTCTTTAAGCCCAACGATCAAACACAAACATTACAAGAAAATGTCAATTTCAAAGGTGTTTATCGTGGCCAAGAAGAGGTGGAAATCTTAAGGTCTGTAACACCTAAACAAGGTTTCTATCTCTTAGGCAAGGAAACGAACAATCCAACAAATATAACTGAAGGGCCACATAAAAAGCCTGCAGCTCAATAGTGAGCAGGACCATTTTAAAAAGTTATGAATGAAAATGAATTCCTTTAGGTATTTCACTTTATAAGATAAAGTCCTTAAATAATAAATTCGGGAAGATTATTCTTGATGTTGTACTTGGGGGAGGAAATTGAAGCTATATGTATAGAGATAAAAGAGGTGGCCACAAGGTCTTCTGCACTTCGACCTGAGTTGATCTATTGTGCTCTATTTTTATACTGGCCAGCTTCAAGTTCCTCTTCTCCGCCTTAGTGCAGGATCTAGTGAAGAATATAGACCCTCACAAAAACAAAATGTGTTCTGAGGTTTCCTCATCTTCCCCCACAGTATTTCTTCTATCAGTACACCTTTCCGGTGCATGTGCCTTCTTAACCTGTCGGGAGTCGAACCAAATTCTGCTTCTGTTGCGGTTACTTACCAAGTACTCGCAGATGGCTCTTGTATGAATGTGCGGTCCTCATATCTGGGGTATTGTTCAATGTTCGAGGCTTTGGATTCAGTAGATGTATCCGTTTTTGTGGCAGGATGCAAGGCCACAGAGGGTTCTGGGCCCAAACAGCTAAACAGTTCATATTGGCTGCTTTTTGTAGTAACATGTCCACTTTCTTATTGTCTCTACGTCCCGAATGTTCAGGGACCCATGGCATAGTCAGGTCCTTGGTGTCATTGATTTCTGCCTGGGCATTCATACAATCCCATACGCTTTTTGCCTTTACCTCGCATAAAGTTAAGGTCTTGAGTTCCACCTGTCAGAAAAAAGGTTTTAGCCCATTCTTCCCTTTCTGGTATAAGTTCTTTGTAATTGTTGGTGATAATTCAATTTAAACCATACTAACCAATTCTTAATCCTTAAATTACAACATGTATTATCAAGAAAATGTGCAAAGAGTTCATTTTAAAGGAAATTTAAATTTTTACAACTTTTCGTTTGCTACGTTTTAAAAAAGTAGTTTCTGAGATATATACAAAAATTTTTTTTGAAATTACAATTAATCGAAGGGTATTTGACCGTGTATATTGGGTATGTTCGTGATCACCACGGCAATTACAGTAAGATCAATATTTGGGAATACCCGTTATACTTTATCTCACTTTTTCTATGTATAAATCTTCTATCTTTTCTAAATTTGTCTAAATTCTATTTCGTCCGATTTCTCGTGATTAACTGCAGGGTGAAGGCGTGAAATGGGTAGGTCGGAAGTCATTTCGGCAGGTCGTGAGTCGGAATCGATGCGGGCTGGAAACAAAGCGGCTGACCCGGTTTTCAGAGCGTCAGAAGCGACGTTTTTTTTCCGGAATGCTGTGTATAAATCCGAGGGCCCTGGAAAATCCGTTTCCAGTTCTGGAAATCGGTAAAACCCGCCCACTCGTTCTCGTTCGTGCGGATCTTGTTTTCCTAGAGTGCAAGGACAAGCCATTAGACACGAGTGTCGTATCCATAAAATGGGGAATATTTTATGGGCTCCTTTCGCCCGATTTGGTCAGCCCGGGCACGTAATACTCCGTTTCGAAGGAATCATGTTTCTTTAAATATTTATGTACAAGGCCACTGCTTTCAACAGACTGGTCCAGATTCAGATGTAATTAAATCTACAGCCTTTATACTCTTTCTGCTCTCTTGTTTATCTTGAGATTTTATTTTTTAACTTGATTATATCGATTTGATATTATTAATTTGCATAATTGCATGTAATTCATCAAATCAAGATTCAATCTGAACAATCGTTACTAGTCTACAACTATTTTTATCTTTAAATCATTAAAAACATTCTGAGATTGTCACGTTGTCACTAATTCTCCTAATGACCTGGAATGTACACGGTACTTTCTGACAAAAGTTACTTCAAGGACAGTAAGCGCTTATTTACCATTTATAATACGGTAGCCAATCATGAAAATTAATTATAAACTGCGAGATAACCTAGGAGTGATTATCATGGATTGATGCCCGCTGGTGTAAAGCCTAAAGGTAGTAAACTATATATGAACTCAATATGGACACACTGACTGACCATCCCGTCTAATGGATCCAATGCAAAAGACTGTTAAGCAACCCTCAACAAATCTACAACAACAACTACCTGTGGAAACAGCAAAACTTAGGCAGGCAGAAGGCAAGCCGACCATGAAGAATCTCTTGACGGATTAACACTTAAACGGAATAGTAATAACATTTTAATGAGAGATGTGTATACTAAGAAAGAATTAAGAAAGGTACAAGCTGTTAGTAAACTGATGAATCTAGGACACAACAAAGTACAGAAGCAGGTATTTGGCATCAGAGTGCATGGGCATCACACCAAGCCGAGGTCCATGCAATTCAGAGTACTCAGTTCATTACGCCTAGTAAACAAAGACTGGATAACTATATCAACTGACCAAGCAGCCATCAAAACGCTGAACTTCTTAAAACATCCAATCGAAGATTATTGTGCTATGCAAAATAGCCACCCTCTATTAGATCCCAGGTCGTGCAGATGTTTAGAGAAATAAAGAAGAATGTGCTCTTCCAAGACCAACAACTGCTGACAAGACACACATCCTTTAAAAGTACTCGTCCTATCTGAGAACTCACAATGTAAGACTGTATAAGAGAAGACTGAAGATACGATTGAAATATTTAGGAGAAGGAAAATAAGATTAAAAGAGGCTCTACAGTCTCAGTGGGAAAAAGATCAGAGTTCACCAACTCGTTTTGTTATATATTCATCAAATATGGCGGAGAAAACCAAACATTTGCCGACAGACTGGTATTTTAAAATATACTTCTCCAGAATGGTTTTGGAAGTTGCAGCACAACCGTTGCATAGAACCGTAGGATAGAACTCACCACTATCTTTATGCCCAGAGCCGAAGATATAACAGATATACAAGGGCGAGTTCTTAATTATGTCTGAAATCGCCATCATCCATTAAAAAATAGTGCATTTTGGAGATATGCGTTCTAAAGATAAGGGACAATTTACCTCATTATATTAAAAAGGCTTTAATCCATTATGAGATTAAACTCGATAATTACCGATTGCCGAATCAGATGGAATGATAAACTCCGCGCTCGTAAATCGGCATCGATTCTCAGGCGATCGTAAGCCTGACTCGTCGGTGATATTCTGTCGGGTATTTTTGAATATCATCGTCCTGTGCTGACAGTTGCGGCCCCAACTGTCAATCACGATCGTAATGATAACTTGGGAGTATGCGATTTGATTGACTTAATATTGAATTAAATTAAATTAAAATTAAACTTATTAATTGGAAATAAACAACAAATCGACAACTGCAAATACCAGAAACTTAGGCAGATAGAAGGCAAGCCGTACCATGAAGAATCTTGATGGATTGCATCTCTAAATCTCTTGGATTGGAATCTTCAATGTGCGAATAAGAAACGAGGAAATCTAAAAACCCGAAACTTTAGGTACAAATTTTTCAAATGAAGAGAAAGATTTGGTCTAGTGGCTGGCTCTAACAATAATAAAATACTTTGCTGTATATTGTTTTTGTTACGATTAAAACATGAATATCATTTCATCTAAAAAATCAAGACAGATTTACGATTAAAATCTATCTCTCTTCTGAGAGAGAAAGAGAGAGAGAGCGTGCGTGTGTGTATGTGCATGTGTTGTACTCGTCAGTTTAGAACAAATCACGAATTGTAGAGCTACCGTCGGCAGGTACGTCGTAAAATATTGCCGAAAATATCTGGGCCCTTTAACATTAAAGAAAACAATCGATGTGAGGCAGAAAATTCAAGAAAGATGACGTGCCGAGAAAAGATTTATGGGTTCTTCCAATGTTTCGCGATAACGGGACTATCTTCGTTCACATTCTTAGACTAACAAACAGATACGTGTGTTTTCTCGTGGTATACTACTATTTCTGTAAATTTGACATTAAATCATGATGGGCAAAACTTATGGTAGGAGATTGGAATGAAACTTCTAAATCTTTATTAACAAACCTTCGTACTTAAATATTTAGGCCTGTGCTTTCAGGAGTAAAATGCTACAAGGTCAACAAAAAATAAAAACTAACTAGATCAAAAACATTAAAAGTGTTGTTTTTCTGGTTGTTTGATTTCGAACGTTTAACAAAAATTTAAAGATAGTCGGCACTATTCGACCATATCTGGATACATCTGTAACAGATGATTAAAATTCACTATTTTTCACTCTAACCAAAACCCATGCCGTTTATTAAAACAGATTTCCTCAATTTATTCACAAATGTTAATGAATTTGTCGATGCGTTTTCGTATGGTTGAGTAGTAATAATCAGTTCAATTGATTTTATCCTGGAGCATATTTTCCACATGGGGGTGTGCTACGGGTCCTGATGGCATTAGCTACGAGTTCTATAAATTTGCAATCGACTGTTTTCTTGAAAAATTATTATCTTTTTATAACTTCGTATTTAACACTGGTGATGTCCCGTCTTCCTTCGGGAGGTCAATTATTTTTCCTTTACACAAACAGGGTGACGTTAATGGTGTTAACAACTTCCGAGGTATTTCTTGTATCAATGCATGTGCTAAAATTTTGTGCCACTTTTACACTCAAAATTAATTAACAATATCCGCACTTCTCACACAGTGAAATGTCTCCTCCATGCTCAAAATTCCTCTAGATTTTTACTCTATAAGGACCTTAATATCAGTCAACCTTTCTTGAACATAGCGCAAGATTCTAAAATTCCGTCCATTCCGCTAGCTCGCTGGTTTTTCAAAATTAGGTGCGAGTTACTGTACCTCAATTATAACCCCACAAGAGTCAATAGTTCCGATGGCTGCTCTCTCTGCAACAGGCAGGCTCGAGAAGACTGTTTTCATTTTCTAGCAGAATGCCCAGTTTTAGCTGAGTTCCGAGCACGGCATATAGGCTTGCCCACGTTGACGAGAGAGCACCTAATCTCTTTATTAAATAACCCCGAGTCTTTAAATCTGGTAAAATTTGCGATGGAAGCCTGGAACTACAGGAAAACGCTTGTTTTTTATTTCAACTATTAAATGTTTACTTTATATATCAGAGACACCCTGGTTATTTATATGTGCATAAATAGATATGTTGTTATTTTAGTTTATTTATATAGTTTTTTTTCTCTCTCTTTTGTTTATTCCTTAAGAAGAAATATGTTCCTTGTTTATTAAAAATGTATAGTCCGACTCCGGCAGACGGTTGATAACCATTGCCGAAATGTGCTTTTTGATTATGTACAATTCTTTTACTCTCTTTTGTTTATCTAATAAAGTACTTTTTCATTCATTCATATTTTCCACATAAAAAAACTTGTCCTCAGTTTATACTAGTTAAGAATATTCCTTGAACTCTTTTGTACCAATCTCAATTGGTTTAATCTTTAAGATTTTCGTATCTCCAGAATGATCTAATCTTCAATTTCAGAATAGTGAAGATATTCCCGAGCATATATTTGTATTAATCTTCAATTTGTGTGACCTTTTTGACTCTAACCAAAAACCAGCAGTTATTAAAAAAGAATTCCTCAGTTTAATGAACAAATATTACTGAAGTGTCGATGCATTTTCCCATGTTTGACTAATTAAATTGGTTCTATCCTGGAGATTTTCTTATCTTCCACATACAAACAAATATTCAGTTTGTAATAGTGAAGCAGTTTCCGTGTTCACGTTTCTACCAATATGTGATCGTGAAGATTTTCGTAACTACTTACGAACTGATTTTCAATTTCAGAATACTGAAGATTTTACGTAACACGTGTAATTCGTATCTTCGATTTGTGTAATTGTGAAGATTTTTCTGCTTCCAAGTTTGGAAACTTCAATTCCTATAACAGTTAAGTCTTTGCATGTGCTGGTTTGAATATTAATCTTAAATGTCTATAATATAATAATAATAATATAATATAATAATTGTAATGCTATAATAACGCACGTTTAGCAGTACCAGCATCGTGGATACATTTTCGTTCAAAGTTTGCACCGATCTTAATTTTTTAAATATTTATCTATTCACCGTTAAAAGATATCTGATTCAAAAAACGGAATGGGACGAAGAAAAATGGTGAAATATTTTTTTGTATAATCGTGAACGTTGAATTTTATAATAGTGAGGTACTTCATTTTTTCACTAAGTTAAATTTGTGTTATAGTGAAGTTTGGGGCCTCGATCTCTAACTTATACTAAATTTCAATTATGTTGTAACATTTGTAAATTGTAAGATTCTTCCGTGTGGACTGAGGTGTGACAATCTGTAATTTAGTTGTTACCAACCAACACGGTCTGCTTATACTGAGTTGGTTTGTCAAACGCTTTTTAGCTTCTCGCCATCTTCAGAGAACCAACAGCAGGTCAGAAGGATCGCCAAGGACTAATTTCAATTGCTTCAATAATGAAGCTTTCATATTTCCATTTTACTACTAAACCTCATAAACCGTGAAGTTTTCGCGTCTACCTATGAACTAATCTTCAGTTTCATGAAAGTGAAGATTTTTCCATGTACTCGTTTGTAACAATCTTTAATCTTGTTATTAAATTTTTATTAAAAATTAAAAATTAAATTTAGATTTTCGTTTCTACACGTATAAACTAATCTTAAATATAGAAATAGTGAAGATTTCCGTGTATCTTGAAGATTTTCTTACTTCAGGTATAAACTAACCTTCAATTTTGGAATAGTGAAGATTTTCCGTGTACAAGTTTGTAGCAATCTTCAATTTGTGTGATCATGATTTTTCTGTCTACGTATGAACTAATCTCTGTTTTAGAATAGGGAAAATTTAATTTCTATATTAGTGAAGATTTTGTGTTTTACGAATAAACTATTCTTCAATTTCCGAATAGGAAGAATTTTCCATGTTCTCGTTTGTAACAATCTTTAATTGGGGGTAATCTTGAAGATTTGCGTTTCTTCACGTATAAACTAATCTTAAATATAGAAATAGTGTAGATTTTCCGTGTAATCTTGAAGATTTTCTTATCTTCAGGTATAAACAATCTTCAATTTTGGAATAGTGAAGTACAAGTTTGTAGCATTCATCAATTTGTGTGATTATGAAAACTTTAGTGTCTACCTATGATCTAAACTCAGTTTTAGAATAGTGAAAATTTAATTTCTATATTAGTGAAGATGTTTGTGTTTTAGGAATGAACTATTCTTCAATTTCAGATTAGTGAAGATTTTTCCATACACACGTTTGTAGCATTCATCAATTTGTGTGATTATGAAGACTTTCATGTCTACGTATGATCTAAACTCAGTTTTAGAATAGTGAAAATTTAATTTCTATATTAGTGAAGATTTTCGTGTTTTACGTATGAACTACTCTTCAATTTAAGAATAGGGAAGATTTTACCATGCACACGTTTGTACTAATTATCAATAATTTGTGTGATCATGAAGATTTTTGTGTCTACGTATGAACTAAACTCAGTTTTAGAGTAGTGAAAATTTAATTTCTATATTAGTGAAGATGTGTGTGTTTTAGGAATGAAATATTCTTCAATTTCAGATTAGTGATGATTTTTCCATGTACACGTTTGTAGCATTGATCAATTTGTGTGGTTATGAAGGCTTTCGTGTCTACCTATGATCTAAACTCAGTTTTAGAATAGTGAAAATTTAATTTTTACATTAGTGAAGATTTTCGTGTTTTACGTTTGAACTATTCTTCAATTTCAGATTAGTGATGATTTTTCCATGCACATGTTTGTAGCATTCATCAATTTGTGTGATCATGAAGATTTTCGTGTCTACGTATGAACTAATCTCTGTTTTAGAATAGAGAAAATTTAATTCCTATATTAGTGAAGATTTTGTGTTTTAGAAATGAATTAGTCTTCAATTTCAGAATAGTGAAGATTTTTCCATGCACACGTTTTTATCAATCATCATTTTGTGTGATCATGAAGATTTTCCTGTCCACTTATGAACTAATCTTCTATTTCAGAAAGTGAAGCTTTCATATTTCCACTTTACTACTTCTCTTTCTCGACGTTTCCATGATTTAATCAATTTTTTAAAAACTTTAAAGAAGGTTTTATTATCGAAGTTTCTCAATCAATTAAATTTGAGCGTCGAGGTTTCTGAGCATGAGCCTCGGCGTTATAGTCGTGTTCTGAATAAAGCTCGATAACCAGGGTGGGACCGGGAGACAGCATGTCTGGAGAACGGGAGGAAAAATCGTTCGAACCCGGTTTCCCTTTAGGCCCCGTCGTCTGAGCCTCAACTGGGAAAATTTTATGATTCTATTTTGTGACTGAAAGAAGCAAAAAAGGAAGTTAAAATGACAATGTGACCAATAGGGAAAAGGAACCATTTCAGTCGATATCCCCTTCCCCCTCCCGATAGCCGATTATAAAAGTATGGAATACGGATAATGACACCCTTAGCTTAATTGCCTTGTGCTTTTAATAACAATAAACCGTTTCTTATGTTAAACACAGGTGAAAAAGTATCATTAAAAATTTGATGATTAGAGATTATTCAAACCCATATTCAATTTTGATCCAAACGTTCAAATATATTTGTCATGCACATCGGAATCATTATTATTTGTCGGTTATTTCCTCAAATCGTCACAGATTTTGTTTATTGGCTATGTTCAATGGGGTTTAAATCGGTAAAATTGTCTTACACAGGAATTATCGACTGTCACTTTGTCATAATGGCATTTATTTAAGGGCGGAAAGTTTACTAAAGGAGTAAATCGAACCGGTATTAAACACTTTCCCAAAAAGCACAACAGAAAGGTTAATTACAAATAAAAGTAAAGACTGACAAGCCAATAAGAAAGTTTCCGATCCTGTTATTTATAACCGGATTAGAACCCACGTGAGCCCTTTAAATCTGTTAAAATCCAGGGTCAAAGGGCTGACGTCAATGAACCCCTATTATACAGTCATTAGCCCTCTACAATAAAAACAGGATAAAATGTTTATTGATCAATTTCTGTTGGAAATGTTGATTTTAAAATTCACGCCTGGTGTTATTTCACTGTTCGGAAAATTCTTTAATGTTGAAATTTTTTTTGTTTCGTGAGTGAAACGTTTTCACCTCGTGTTGTGGTTTACCATGTTGCGTCCAAGGAGATCCACGGAGATCGATAGAGTAACCTGGAAAATACTGTATGGACGGCTGTATTGGTTCATCAATTTTTTCCTAAATTTATATACTAATTTACTGGCGTAGAAATCACGTCAACTGATAAATTCTTCTAAAAATATTCATACTGGGCAATTTCCTAAAATGCTTCCTAAAAATAAATATCTGTTATTTGTAAAATATTCAGAACGAATAGTTTTGAATTATTCAAGACAAAATAAAAAATTATTTAAAATTAAAACCTCCGTTTTTGTAGTTTAAATGTTTTAAGTGTTGATTATCTATATTGTTGAGGTTATGTACAATGCTTTTATTTCCGATTAGCAAAGAGTACAAAATATATTATACATTCACATTTCAATGTTATTGAAAATTAATTAATCTTTATGTAAAGTATTGGTTGAGATAAAAAAGTCAGCGTCACTAGCGGGATTCGAACCCACGACCTTCGGACTTGAGCAATCGTGGCACCAACTTCCCATCTCAACCCACCTTTCGAATTTTCCCTCAATTCAATCCCCCCCCTTTGAAAAATGGCGAAAAGGAAGGAAAATTCGAAAGGTGGGTTGAGATGGGAATTTGGTGTCCGAATGGATGGAAGTCACGACAGCTCAAGTGGTAGAGCAGCGGGGTATTTAACCGAAGGTCGTGGGTTCGAATCCCTCTGGTGACGCTGACTTTTTTATCTCAACCAATACCTTACATAATGATTAATTAATTGAAAGAAGTTATTTGGTCAATCGGACCACGAAATCTAATGGAGTTATTGAAAATTAAGACGAATTGTTAGCTATAGCAATTAGAGCAACTTTATGTAGTAATCTTCAATTTGTTCAACGTGAAAATTCGCGTCTCCACGAATATAATGATTACCAAATTAAAATAAATAGAAAGAATTCCGTGTTCCCATGTTTAAACTAATCTTCAATCGTACAATTTGGAAAGATTTCCTTTCCCCCCCATTTGTATAGATCTTCAATTTGTACATTCTTGAAGAATTTTGGGTGTATAAGTTTCAACTAATCTTCAATGTGAACATTCCTGAATATTTACGTATTCACGTTTGTACGAAAGTTCAAATTTATGTAATCAGGAAAGCTTCCGTGTCTCCACGTTTGAACTAATCTTCAGTTTGTACAATAGTGAAGATTTTAATGCTCAACACATTTGTACTGACCTTCAATTTGCACATCCTGAAGAATTTTGCATCTCTATGTTTGAAATTTTATACATTTGTATATTCCTGAATATTGGATACTCAGGATTGTAGTTATGTTCAAATTCGTATGATCATGACGATTTTCGTGTCCCTACGTTTGAACTAATCTTCAATTTGTACAATAGTGAACATTCTTGAGTCTTCACATTTGTAATAATTGTAATAATTAACAACTCAGTAAAGATTTGCTTATCCCACCATATGTACAGATCTTCAATTTGTACATTCTGGAAGAATTTTGCACCTTACGTTTGAATTAACTTCAATTTGTACAAACCTGAATATTCGCGTATCCACGATTGTACTAATATTGAAATTTATATAATCACGAAGGCATCCCTGTCTCTAGGTTTGAACTAATCTTCAATTTGTACACATCCTGAAGAATTTTGCATCTCTATGTTTGAAATTTTATACATTTGTATATTCCTGAATATTGCATACCCAGGATTGTAGTTATGTTCAAATTCGTATGATCATGACGATTTTCGTGTCCCTACGTTTGAACTAATCTTCAATTTGTACAATAGTGAAGATTTTAATGCTCCCCACATTTGTACTGAGCTTCAATTTGCACATCATGAAGAATTTTGTACCTTACGTTTGAACGGTCTTTAATTTGTACATTCCTGAATATTGCTTATCCACGATTGTATAATCGTGTATGTATGATGTATTCGTATGATCATGACGATTTCCGTGTCCCAACGTTTGAACGGCCTCGCATAAAAAAAGGAAAAGGAAAAAATAAATATAATAATAAATCTTTCTAAATTTGGTCGAGATTTAAAAAAAATACATAAAACGGGAAAAAAGGTGAAAATGAAGACAAAAATCCACTATTGAACTTATTATTTTTTAATTGAAAAATATTATATTTACAATAGAATAGTCTTTGTGAAGGGGGAAATTAAAAAAAAATAAAAACGAACGTTACCGCCTGCCCTGAACAATTTTTCGATCTTGTGTATGTACGCAATTGATCTTCAATTGAAGAGTGTCGCGTTTCCTAACATATGTGCTGATCTTTAATTTGTACGTTCTTGAAAAATTTTCCGTTATATGTTTGAACTAATGTTCAATTGTATAGTCATGAAAATTAATGCTTTCTCAACATACATACTGATCTTCAGTAGTATACCTAAAGAATTTTGCATCTATACGTTTAAACTGATCTTTAATTTGTACAGCTTCCTCCACGTTTGTAGAAATATTAAATTTCAAAATAATAATGATTCTGGCATCACATTGATTGCACTAACCTTCATTCTTCCAACCGTGATACTAATTGCCACGTTTGCAAAAATCTCCAATTAGTATAACAATGAAGAGTTTTGCTGGAAAACATTTGTAACCACCTTCAAATTTTTATAAGTGTTTCCACGTTCGAACTAGTTTGCCATTTCTTTTTTTTTAATGTCTTACTAGAAAAATAAGTTTTAATTAGATTAATTAGAATTTATTCACTAGAAGCCAATTATAAACCAAATAATTAACTAATCTGCCATTTGTACAATAGAAGATATTCGGGTCTCTGCGATGTTTGTATTAGTCTTCAATTCGTATAATAGTGAAGATTTTCGTGCCTCCATGTTTGTATTAATCTGAAATTTATACTCTCCTGAAAAGTTTTTCTTCACATTTGTTGACATCTTCAAATTTTGTATAAGTGTTTCCACGTTGAAGTAATCTGCCATTCATTTTGTCAGTAAAAAAATACTAGCATTAAAAACAAAATAATTAATCTGCCATTTGCACAATCGTGAAGATTTCGAGTCTCCCCCTCGTTTATATTAATGTGTAATGTTTAGTGATCGTTGTGTAATGATTATTTAGAGATCGAGAGATGCGGTCTGGTGTGATGTACCATGTGATGTAGAAAAACATTTTCTTTATCGTGCCAACGTTTCGATCTTTTTTGAGATCATCTTCAGAACTCAAAGTATGTGTTTTCTGGTAGATGTGTCATTGTTGTGTGTCGTGTTGAAAGTGTACATCATCCCAGAAATTTTATATTAATTTATATTAATCTTCAAAACCTATAATGGTTAAAAGTTTCGTGCGTCCATGTTCATACCAATCTACAATTTGGACCCTCATGAACAAATTTGAGTTTCATCTTTTTTACTAACTTTAAATTAGTATAATTTTCCTAGTATATTGATATTTATGAGCTTATTAATCTTCATATTAATATGTCTAATTCAGTAAGCAAGATAGAACACTATAAATTATATGTTCACATTTTAATGACGTAAAAAATTAAGACAAATTACTAGTCACAAACGAATAAAAAATGAAAAAAGTGTAGATGCTGTTAGCGAGCGGTTGTGCCAGGGGTGATTTGCCAAGTTTTGGGACGTCAGCTCCTCCAAGGCTGAAAATAAATTTATATATTTTTCTTTTTGATTTCATCTGTTCTTTCAATTACAACGTTTACATTAGTTTAATAGCTTAGTTTAGATAGTTGGTTAGTGCGAGAGAAACGAATAAAGGAAAAGCGATTTAAAACAATTTTGGTTTTATTTTCCGGTGGATAAACATTGATCCTATTATTTTCTTTGTTGTCTTTTAAAGAAACATAATCGTAAAAACATTCTAAGAACTAACGATGAAAATAGATTATCCACCTGCTGGATACAAGAAGTTCTTTTCAGAGGATCTTCGGAAGAGGTCAAAACAGAGAAAACTTCCTTACGGTTTTCGCCGAGCTTTCGACAGTTTTATACTGTCATCTTCAGGGCCTGTTTTATTATCATATAAACAAACAATTATAACATTCGGTTTTTATTGATTTGATCTGTGATCCTACTTTATTGTTGTTTAAATTTTTAAAATAATTTGATTGTATATATATATAGTTAAAAAACGTTTTCTGTGATCACTTGTACCTGTTTTTTAGACTTATATGAGGTAGCCTTTCTTGACCACGTTTTTAATTTTATTGTTATTGTAATTTTACCTATAATTTTTAATTATTTATGTTTCTCAATTTAAATTAATATTTAGATGCTGAGCCACAAAAATCATTGTACTTCTGTGCCCAAAACACCATGTTATTTAAATTCCTATTAAGGTTTTAAAGTAAGATATTCAATTATTATTGTAATTATTGTTTTTTCATGTTATAATTGTTTGTTTATATGATAATAAAACAGGCCCTGAAGATGACAGTATAAAACTGTCGAAAGCTCGGCGAAAACCGTAAGGAAGTTTTCTCTGTTTTGAATCTTCCGAAGATCCTCTGAAAAGAACTTCTTATTCTAAGAACTAGTTTATATTCATGAAGAAGAAGAAAAAAATAAAATGTATTCTAGGGGTTTAGACCTCCGTGTATAACAAAAAGTACAAAATTTGGCACAATTTATAAATATAGAATATATAAATATAGAATTAAATGTAATGGATAAAAATAAATAAGACATGCTAAATTAAATAAGAAACGAAAAATAAATAGAAAATTAACCATCCTTGGTGTTAAATTGTAAGGAAAGGGGGTAGTAAAAGACGGGTCTTAAAGGTGGAAAGGGTTGAAACACGGTGAAGTGAGTTAAGTAATTCCTGTGGTTGTTGGAACGGATAAGGACGGAGCGACTAAAAGCAGTGGGTTTGTATGTGGGGCAAGGATCAGAAATGCGGGAACAAGGGTTTCGAGTATGTATACAAGAGTTAAATATTAACAGAGTATAAATATATAAAGGGAAATGAGAAGAAATTGTTTGATAAAGGAAAGAGCCAAGGAAGTATAGACAGCGATAGGATGGGTACAACCATATTAAACCACGGTATATTAGACACTTGTGATCTGTTTGGGGAAATATGAACAGAAAAAGCAGTTCACGATTCTCTTGAGTGTGTTAACATGGTTGCCTGGTGACTGGTGACCCACCATAGACCAAACAGCCATAATCGACATGGGGAAGCAAAACGTAGGAGATCAGTAGTTTTAGGGTGCTGATTGGTAAGGACGGCGCCACACTAGACGAAATGCGACGGGAGTTTTCTCGTCGGAAATTTCCGCTGCACAAGCTTACATTGAAAACACACAGCCAGCGACAGACTGAAAGGTTCCGTTAGTGCACCAGCGTCCGTCGATGGAATGTTCCTCTGGGTTCCTTCTAAACAGATCAAAACAGAAGAAAGTAGATGGGGTGTGTCACATAGACGACGGACAAGCGTAGAACGGAAAAGGTAGGCAAGTGAAGTTGATCTAGGATGGATTTGGACCAATTTATTGCGGAAGTTCTTCAGTCATCCCATAGTATTGGAAGAACATGACAGGATAACGTCGAAGTTCCCCATACAGACAGTGTTATTGACTACCCTTTTGATATTCAATGGATGAATCCAATGTTCTCTCTTTCTCTTCTGCTTCTCCGTTGCCTTGCAAATACACAAAACGAAAAGTTGTTACATTGTACCGTAAATGATCCACTGCGTCACGTTATCAACTGCATATCCAAACAGTCGTTGAAGTCTTCCGTTCATTTCTATCGTACATCTGGCTTGTTCGGATTAGGCGGATTTTTCGACGCAAAATTCGGTCACGAAAACTTCCGTGGCATTCCGTCTAGTGTGGCACCGGCCTAAGAGTTAGCTTGCATGGCGGAATTGCCGGAGGATGGAGAAGCAACGGTGGGTTATTTAGTAAATGGGGTTTGCAGGAGGGTTTGATTTTTGAGATGGATAAAAGGAGACTGGTTACTTGTTAATGCAGAGCGTTTGAGGCATGGGAGAGACGGGATCCAAACACTATATCCTGGGGGGTACTGTATTGAGAGAGAGAGTCCATAGTCAACAGACCAGGAAGATAATGGAATTTAGGTCCTCTTGGATTCGTATGATTGAGATTTGAAGGTCATGAGGTGAAAATAAGAGGTATATTTGGAAGTAATGTGCGTAGAGGTAATAAGTACGATATTTAAGATATTAGGAAGATCATTTATATAATAACAAAAGGGGGGGCGTCGGTGGCCGCAACGGTTTAGGCTTTGACACGGCGCTCATCACTGTAAAGTAAAGGTCTCGGGTTCGAATCCAGCAGCCCTGCATTCGAACCCGACATACTTACAAATGGGATTTTTTTTCAAATACTCTTCCGAGGGTTTATACGATCTCTGCTGTTGCGAACCCTCGTTAAAAAATAGTGGAGGCAGATAAACTCTAGCCTTGAGGAACACCAGTAGTGTTGGACAAAGGAGAAGAAGGGACTTTCTGGGATGGGAATATTCACATGTTTGTAAGAAGAAAATTAGAATTTCATTGTAAATAGAGTGGCACTGCATATTTTCTCTAAACGGAAGTCCCATTTTGTTCTGGAAGCAACGGACTTTGTACATTTAGGGTCCGATAGAGCAGACACATTGTAAGGACTTAGATGAGGCTTTGGCCAAAGGAGAAATTAAATGCAAATCGTGTTTTTCTTCATCAGAGGCCGCTCTTAGTGTAAACTAATTAATTTAAGAAATTCAATTACACTTTAGAAGGCTTTTCGGCTTCTGCGTGCACATGGTTTTATGTATAAGCGAAAGGTGATGGCAAAGTGATAGAAATATTCCCACTCTAAGACGAAACATAATTTTTAAGATTTTTATTAATAATTTTCCTGTTTTTCTCCATAAAATGTCCGAAACTTCAACATCGTTTGATCGTTTTGTACTAACCATTGACAACACGAATTGTGAAAGTTAAACCACTCTCTACTTAAACCGGCAGCTATGATTTGAAAAGTCAAGCTGAGACATGTATTTATGTGATTTCAAAATTTAATTAAAACTCATTATATTATTGCGCAATGTCCCCGTCTTTAGAGACTTCGGTCTTAATTATTTTGGCCAACTTGCCAAGGGTGGGATATTCTTACGGGTTGATTAGATTTACCAGACGGACTTGGCAGAGTGCAGACAGACGCCTTACCCGAATTGGTACAATTGCTCAATTAAAGTTAAACGCTTTATCATCAAGTTTTCTTACTTCATTTATGTGTATAAGTACGATAAAAAATAATAAGTTTTTACACTTTAAAATTTTACAATAAAGACAAGCAGGTGTAGTGACGTGCGATACTAAAGAATATTAGATACCAGTACTCGATTATTAAAAGAAGTATTCAATCCTATTCAAGTATCGAAAGAAAATATTCGATACTGATGAGTATCGATTAATTAAAAGTTTAGCAATTAGCATTTGAACATTTGGAGCGTAACGAGTGGTTGTGACTTATTTATTTATGTAATTAACGAGTGATTTGGCAGTAACAGACAAAAAAATTGAAAACTCTAAACTTATGTGTGGTGATTAGTGACCGTTAATCGATATTTATTTAGAAATCGTGAGATGCGGTCTGGTGTGACGTAGGTTTTAGAAAAGCATTTTCTTTATCGTGCCAACGTTTCGATCTTTATTGAGATCATCTTCAGGGCCTGGGATTTACAAACATTGTTTACATATAACAATTACATTTGGATGTCTTTTCTATACCGACATCCTTCCCCACCCCTTCAAAATCCAACGTATATAAACAGAAAATAGCAAAATCTCACTGGCACTCTCGACATGACACGTAAGAATGGCACAATTACACAGAAGAAAAATACTTTGAGTGAGTAGAAATACTTTGATTGAATACATAAAAAATATATTTTGCATTGTATAAATTCACTTTTCCACATCCAAAATGTAATTGTTATTACAATGTTTGTAAATCCCAGGTCCTGAAGATGATCTCAATAAAGATCGAAACGTTGGCACGATAAAGAAAATGTTTTTCTGAAACCTACATCACACTAGACCGCATCTCACGATTTCTAAATAAATACTCTAAACTTATTTATTAACGTAAATAATAATATAAAAATACATATACCTACGTACAAATTAATATTTTCATTTTAGGGCTTGGCAAACCTGATATTCTTCCCCTACACCGTGAAGAAACAAAAGTTCATTCTCTCCGGATGCTCGTTTTGTGACGAATTCAAATGGTCCAAGCAAAGTTGTTTTAAGTTGTTTTAAGTCAGCGATTTCTTTCCCTGACTTTTAAATTAAATAAAAATTCGAAAAGGAATATATACATCTAGAGCACAATTTTTCAGACGAGGGATATTAATAGAATGAAATTTTTGTTTGTTTTGAACTTTTGTGAATGTAATGCGGAGGAGATAGAAGTGACCATGGAGCACGGATCCCTGAAAAACCAGTGTTCCCAAGCAAACCTCTCAAAGTAATTATTTCTCTATTTTAGTTCAGCTATTCGGGTATTTTTAAGAACACTTCGGTTCCATTTTAACCATTTTCCATTCGAGTATTTTTTTCCGATACCGAAGAAAGTTCTCGATACCAGTACTTGTATCGAAAGTGAAGATTCGATACTAAAAATACTCGGTATCGAACAAATTTATTCGATTCTTTACTCATATCGATAGTATCGGAACGTCACTAATCAGGAGTAGCCAATATTGGAAATATTCAGTTTTGTACATCTAGTTTTCAAGAATCTCTCCAAACTCTTCATCACGACTTGAATATTTGATTATTTAAATTGGCTGTATTTTTTAAAAATTCTAAACTGTTAAATATAATAAAAAAGATGTTCTAGGAGATAGGTATTTTTTATGTTGTAGTCTGAACTTTCTGACGTATGATATACACTTCATGACTTTTAGATCAATCCTGGAACCATTTCATATATTAAAGATAAATAAAAGTGGAATTCCAATTACACTTCAAGACTTCAACAATACGTTCAAATTCGTGAATACTGTTAGTAAATTAAAAATTCCTTTTATATGTCGAAAAGGCAGACGAGGCGTTTTTAAGGCAGGGACGTCCCAACCTCCGGCTTAACCACAGCAATCTCTGATGTTAAAAATGCGAGCGCATTATGAGAATCATGCTCGGGCACGGCCGTATCCCTTTTCCGATTTTTGGAGGAAACAGGGTTATTTTATTGTATACAATAATGTAATAATAAGTTTTATGCTCCTTGCGTGTATTGAGAGTGAATGTATTTATTGGTGTGAATATGTAGTGTGAGTAGCTGGAATATTGAGTACTCCATTAGGCAAGTGATATAATGTGTGTAATGGGCGGTGATTAACCTCACCACACTAATTGAGTGAATGGTAAGTAAATAGGAGAGATTGTATTTGAGAATGTGTGAGACTGTCAACAGGTTTTGATCTAGGAACTGCATGCGTTGGGTAATTGACCTAGCTAGTGACAGCACCCGGAGTACAGCCTGGTTGTCTGGACTGATAAGACCGAGGCCTGTCACCAGACTGTCAACACCGAGGTGGATGATTCTAAGAAGAAGAAGGACAAAAATAACTTTATTCTGGGACTGGTGTTCCCTAAGAATAATATACGTGAAATAATTAAAGGAAGTTCCTTCTATGAAATTAAAAATAAAATGAAATAAAAATCTTGGCACTATGTATACAAGTAAGGCAAGCCATGGGTGCCGCGGTAGCCGAGTGGTTAAGGCTTCAGACTCTCGGCTAGTAGATCCTGCAGTCGTGGGTTCGATCCCCACCGTCGCCTCTGGACTTTTTTCTGACGCCTAAGAGGGCCGGTGGCCGCAATTGAAAGAAATTGACACGGTACTCATCAATGGAAGGGGCGGGATCAGACCTCAGTGACCCTGAATTTCTGAACTCACTTCAAACATAAGTTTCTTCGATGGATATATTACGCAGGGTGGGCGACCAAGACCCGAGGGGTTAAATGCCTGGGTAGACTCGTACTCCATCCTTAAAAGGTCCGGGACTTGGTCGGCCCACGTGTCCTGCATAAATCTCTTGGATTTGTTCACAAACCCCAAGATTTTGACCATTTTATATCGGGGAGTGGTTTGGTGTTGTCCGCTCCTTCAAAGATTTCAAATCTAGACCTAGCGTACCTATCACACTCTGCGAGGTAGTGCCTTGCCTTTTCTTCTTTTATTTCGCAAAAACGGCAAAAGGGATCTGGTAGAATACCCATTACAGAGAGGTGTCTTCTCAGTGGAAGACCATCAGAATACCTCTCAGCCTCCTAATTCCCTTCCTTGAGTTAGAGAATAGCCATTTCGATTCTGCGATTTGATGACCTTAACAAACTCGATGGAAGAACACCGGCACACCGGGGACTCAATTCACACTCGTGTTGCGAGCCCCCAAAAAATGGAGCCAGGGATAATGTACAATAAGCTGAACAGCTGAAGAAAAAGGCAAGCCATAAGAAAAAATAACAAGAATATCAAATATTAACGCAAGGTAGAGTTCCAGGTTCCAGAGTTTAGGGGCTCGGATCAGAAAGGATCTTTCAAAGGTATGTTGTATGTTGAGGAAGGATTAGGTCAATTGGGGATGATCGGGTGTTACGAGTGTGATGTGAGGAGTTGAACTGTAGGGATTGGGTGATGTAAGGAGGACGCCGAATGTGGATGGACCGGAAAAGAAAGCAACCTAAGATTCTGGAGGACTTCCTGCAATTTACTTTAATTTCAAAAGCTGGAATTGCCAATGGGCTGCGAGAAGTGATATGCGCACAGTGTTCATGTGTGTGTGTATGTACATATATGTGCAGATTTCAGCTTATACTGATTCAAAATCCTTTTATAAGTTTATGGGATTGTGTTTTATTTTTTAGCTGATTATTTGCAAAAAACATCTTCAATTTTTCAAGTCATTTTTTGTCAATTGCAGGCGTTACTTATTGAACGCCCCCAGGTTTAGTGAAAATACTTGATAACAGGGTCCAATGCCTTGTAATTTGTCAGCGATAGCGGTGGAATGAATGGCTCGCCAAATATTTGGGGCCGGTTCTATTTGAGAATTACAGGGCTGTTTGTGCCCAGATAAAAGCCCTTCCTCGGAAAAATTTAAAGCCCTTCTTAGACATGTGCTATGAAAAAGTTATGCTGGTGAATCGCAACTTTTTTTTTCAATGTCGTGAGGATTTATTTGATGTACTATGTAAAACCTCTTAAAAAGTTAAATATACAACCTAATTAACAACCGATTTTCACCTCACGTTATGCAAAAATCCTTTTGTTTTTATTTCAATTAGCCCAATTTTTGAAGGTAGACAGCTGTAATACGTTGAACAGGGTATCATCTTTAATCTATTAAAATTGGCTAATAAAAATAAAAATTAACCTATAATCCATGCAAAGATGACAAAAGGAAAAGGAAAATATATTCTTCTACAACTTCAAAAACATTTTTTTTATTAATCAATCATTTAAATCAATCAATTTTTATCGAAGTAATTACATTCATAATGTTCATATCATGCTTTTTAAACAACTAGGGGAAGATTTGCAAAAATGAAATCCTTTGTTAATGTGGCCCGCGTACCCTCCCTGGTTTGGTTTATCCCGTCGGTTCTAACATTTCGCCATCATCAGTGGTGGGCTTGATCTTTTTAAAAAATGAATGCGAATTGTTCTTTCGGTATCAATGTCGTCACGTTTTATGAACTTACAAAAAGACAGGATTGACACACAATTACACAGGCCAACTACACCTCGCAGACCTCAACAAGACATTTGCAAAAGGTTTTTGCTAGACAACCTGACCGACATTCATGCCATTTTTTATTTTTTTTTAACCTTAAACTTAGCTTAATGGTAAGTACGTCGGGTTCGAATGCAGGGCCGCTGGATTCGAACTCGGGACCTTTACCTTACAGTTATGAGCGCCGTGTCAACGCCTTAACCGTCGAGACCATCGATACCCTCTAAAATATAATTAATTTATTCTTCTTAACACTGATTTTTGAAATTGTTCGTCCAATGAGAAAGTAAAAAAGAAGAAGAATCGAAAAAATATTTTACTGAAACAGGAATCCCAGATGCTTCTTTTTCTGTTTAGGAACGGTTTATATTTAGCTTTTAAGCTCTTCCATTTACACTAACTTCGGTACGTTATTCGCCAAAAAGTCTCTAATTTCCGTCATTTATTAAGCGAGAGATTTCAGATATAAGATAAGAATTATTATGAGATGGTTGAATGTGAAAAGTTTTAAGAGTGCAATTCACCCAGAGATTGCCGAGCATTAGGCCAAATTAAGAAGTATCCCACTGCAATATTTTTACTTGGGAGAATCGTTCCGTTATATTATTCTCAACTAAGTCGACTGAGTATGAGGAAAATCGGCTTGCATTACTGGTTTTGCAATGATTTTCCTGTATGACCTCCTCCTTTTGTTTTAAGACGTCGCGTCTGAATTGTTGAATTTACGATAGAGCAAACAATGTCTAATCAATATAAATAGTTAAAACTGCGTTAGAGGAGAGTAAGGTTTAAAATATAGAAAAATCTATTGACTGAATTGCATGATAAGGATAGCAGAAAAACGTTGTTAATGAAAATAAACAAAATGTCATGAATTAATAGTGGGTTTGTAAACTAAAAACGAGTAATTGAGATATTTTGTGATGATTGAAAATGGCATAACGCCAGGTAAACCAAAATAGCGGGGCTAAGCAGAAAATGATGATTCGAAACGACTGAACTACAAAATCCTGTTATTTTATGATTTAAAATGATAAATATATTTCCACATCCTACATGTATTTGTTAAATTTAAACAATGTTTGTGAATCCCAGGCCCTGAAGATGATCTCAATAAAGATCGAAACGTTGGCATGATAAAGAAAATGTTTTTCTGAAACCTACATCACACCCGACCGCATCTCACGATTTCTGAATAATTATGAATATAATGACCAATTTCAGAGACATTTGTATAATATTTAGCGTAGAAATTTATAACTTATTTTCATTTTTAGATGAACATAAATATTACATTATTTTAAAAAGGATCCAGCTGAACTTAACATATTTTATTATGGGCCTTAAATAATAGTTATGTCAATTCTCATTTTTTATTCAAATCGATCTAGATATTGTCGTTCGACAGATGGGTTTGTCCTTTCATAATTATGTTTTGGAAAACCTACTTTTTATGGTGCACAATTTGGAAACTCTTTGACCAAAAACAGCGAGACTAGGCGGACCAGGATGACCGGAAACGACTCCCCCCAACAGCATCAGAACACGTAACCGAGATGAAATTTATTTATATTTATATTTATTAGAATTTTTACACAATCTTAAAATGTTGTTAACCAAGCTAAACTAAGTTTAAATATATTTTTTAGGCGACTTTTATAATCAATTATATCAAAACGCATTTCTTGTTTGAATTTATATATTTATTGTCGTTCTAGGCAATATTCTTTGTCGGTCGTTCTAGAGGCCGAAAACCGAAAATAGCGAGACTAGGAGGACCAGAAAAATTCGAAACGACCAATCTAAAAAATCCCATTACTTTGCTATTTAAAATTATGTTGTGTACGTAAAAAATATGTTGCGAAATCGTTCCGAAAAAAGGTAAAACTTTTTTTTTATTTAACCATATTAATTTTCTTGTATATCTCAGTTCATCTTTATTTTGTACTTTTTGATAACAGTTGTCATTTCTTCAAGTATTCCTTAATTATTATTCAATTAATTAAGGTTTTTAGTTGAGATAAAAAAGTCAGTGTCACGAGCGGGATTCGAACTCTACCACTTGAGCTATCGTGACCTCGATCCACTCGGACACCAACTTCCCATCTCAACCCCAACTTTTACCGCGGCAGCCGAGTGGTTAGCACGAGAGACTCTCACGCCGCGGTCGTGGGTTCGATTCCCACCGTCGCCTCTGGCCCTTTTTTCACAATACCCCCCCCCCCAAATTTGAACACACATATATGAATTGTCACATGGCTAATATGTATAGTTCATAACGCCAAAAAAAAAAAAAAAAAAAAAAAAAAACCCAACTTTTGATTTTTCCCTCTTTCACGAGGTCACGATAGCTCAAGTGGTAGAGCAGCGGCGTAGTTAGCCGAAGATCGTGGGTTCGAATCCCGCTCGTGACACTAACTTTTTTATCTCAACTAAAAACCTTAATTAATTGAATGATATTAGGTCAAGCGGACCACGAAAACTAGTGAACTTAATTATTATTATCCTTAATTCCTCTATTTTTCACACACATGTCCAGAACACGAAAGTCAAGTTGAAATGTGTGTATCTGTGTATTAAAATTATTACATTATTTAAAAAAAGGACCCATATGATCTTAGTTTATAAGTTGTTTGCGCAATTACGAAACCCTTTCAAACCAAAAACAGCGAGACTAAGCGAACCAGGGTGATCGGAAACGACCAAACTACAAATATTTTTTAAATCCTTTTTGAACTGTTTTTCAATATTTGTTGAAAATCATGAAAAAATTGAAGTAATATTATTTCTCGCAGTATTTGGCAAATATGTATTAGTTTTTTAAGATTTTTTGTTAATTAGAAATTCTTTTTGGTAGAAGAAGAATGTTTGGTATAATTTTTTGATTTTAAATATAAAGACAGACCAGCGAATGAATGACCCGACTTTTTCCATTTAAATGATTATCTTTTTAATCTTTTTAATCTATTTAATTGTAAATATTGTTCTTTACACATGCGGTCAGGGTCGTGCGTTAGCATCTCTTAATCGTCAAGCGGAGAGCAAGTATGTTCAGTGATTGTTTTATTGACACAGACCAGTCGTTTGATTGTTTGAAGAATCTTTCCTTAACGATCGACTGTCTATCTGCTACTAACCGCTGCTTGTATCAGTGTAAATAAAGCATAATCGGGCGATGAAACTGACAAGTCGGGAACGACTGGAAGGCGACTCGGTTCAAATGAATGAAACCGGTCTTTGACATTATGTTGCGGATTTGTCGATTAGACGAGATGACCTGGTTCGATGAGTCAAATGAATCGCGCACACTGTACGAGTCGACTTTTTCCCGGAGATGTCTGTGATTTGGCGATTGAGTCATCACACTGTTTATACGCTTGTTAAGCGTAAAATTTATATTTTTTAGACTATCGAAATGAAATACAAAAATGTCCTTAAATGACGAATCATTCCATTGTTTATGAATTCACTGATTTGGCGTTGTTGCTGACAGGAACAGGAGCAACGAGGAAAACTTAAGTCTCGTCTACATTTTGTCTTGTGCTTCGACACAGGTGTCAGACCACTTTATAAAACTTGCTCAATTCTAAACCTCAATGAAATTCCAAGAGAAACACCATCGCAAACAAGCGGAGTTATTTGAAACTACGAAAGTAGGATCAGTAATAATGATCAATACGAGTGTAGTAAATAATTATAACCAAAGCATGAAAATATATTACTGCTATTTTTATTTTTGACAACTGCATTACAATTTGCCTTTTTTTTCCATCCTGGGTTCTCAACAGCAGAGGTTCTATCAACCCTCGGGGTGCCGGTGTTTTTGAAAAAAAAAGCCCATTTGTAAGTATGTCGGGTACGAATGCAGGGCCGCTGGATTCGAACCCGGGGCCTTTACCTTACAGTGATGAGTGCCGTGTCAACGCCTAAACCGTTGCGGCCACCGACGCCCTTGCAGTTGTTTTATTGTATACAATAATTGACATTTGCTGCTTGGTCGTTTTGGATCATGCTTGTGAGCCTAGTCTCTCTTTTTAGACTGTCAATTGCATTTCGGCTTCTCGCTAACCTTCAGGGTTAGGTTTATGTGACTTAACCTCCAAAAAATTGGCATCTTCAAGTTAATATTATCTTCTGAGCTTTTTAACCAGTTTTACTGAACTTTAATGTAAATATTAAATAAATATGTAAGTAAAAAAACAAATTGAGTTAATTAGATATTTAGCCACGTGTTTAAAAAATCGTACTTTTCATTAAAAAATAAATACATAAAATAAATAAATAATCACGTATTTTTGGCTTGTAATGATTAGAATAGTTGGTAAATCTTATTCTTTTTTGGAGAATCGTTTATTTTCGTTACAATTAGAGTTCTAATGTTAACTAACATCTACTAGTCTAGGTTCTAGGTCAAATTTTCATGTTTTCGTTCATAGTTCGCTCCACTCATGAATACTTTAGTATAGATAACACGTTTATGTAAATCCAAATTTCGAAGAGTTCCGCGGAGGGCCCGTGGAAATTTCTTTTATGGGCACACCGGACTAAGAAAATAGGATAAATAATTAATATTAGTCCGATTTAATTGAAGGATGTCGTTCATTGGCTCAGTATAGGGAGCGAGAAGGAATGCCACTCACGAACTGTGCTTGAGCGGCAACGAGTCTTTGGGTCCTCTGCTCCGTTTCTTGGAGGAAACAGTTTTTTTTTTTTTTTTTTTTAATTTTTATTTTACGAGGATTCGCAACAGCAGAGGTTATATCAACCCTCGGGGTGCCGGTGTTTTTGAAAAAAAAAAACCATTTGTAGGTATATCGGGTTCGAATGCAGGGCCGCTGGATTCGAACCCGGGACCTTGATGGGCGGCGGGTCAACGCCTAAACCGTTGCGGCCACCGACGCCCCCATAATTTGCTATTGCAACTTCATATATTACTGCCGATTAATTTGTTTTACATTATTTTGAGACTTGTAAAGGATGGGCCTTTAATTTGGGTGCTTTAGATCATCTTGTCCGTATTGCCTTACTGATTTAGTCTGTCAGGTAAATTTCATGACAGGTCGAACTTGCCAATTGACAGGTGCCAAAATGACAATTTAAAAAAAAAAACTTATAAATATTCATGACTTTTTTCTCATTAACTAAGTCACAGCAGCGATTCAACCATTTATGTACTTTTTTATTATTATTTATAACAATGATACGCCTTCGCCAGAAAGCACGGAACCCCTAACGCCCAAAGGCCGCGATCCATTGGCACAAAGTACTACATAATATATTTTATTCAATTACGGAATTCCCAAAAAAGATGTGCATATGGAGCTTGCCATCCACATCTTTACAGCCGTCCTCAATTTCGCCCATTCTGGTAAACATCAAGAACCTCATCCACTGACCCGAGCCAGGGCCAGCATATACATATATTCTGTCTTAAAGTGTATATCGAAGATCAAACAATAATTTTCATATTTTCCATTATCCATTTTTTATTCAAATAATTTCCATACAAAAACAGCAGTGCAAGAATCACAAATAATAAATTGTCGTTTCTTTCTATCAAGAAAAGAAAAGAGTGCTGTAGTATTTTATCTCAATATCTCTAATAGAGAAGCGTTCTGAAGTGTTTATTGTATTTTAAATTCCTCAAAGAGAGAAAGAAGAGTTCTAAAATGTTTTTTTTAAATACCTAAGAAAATTGTTCTGTAGTAATTTCTATTTTTACATTATCACAAAGAAAAAAGAGTCGTGTAGTATTTTGTTTCAATATCTCTAAGCGACAAGAATGTAGTAGTATTTGTTGTTTTATTTTCAACATCTCCAAGAGAAAAAAAAATATGAAGTTTGTGTGTAGTGTTTAGCGACCGTTAGTTAATGATTATTTGGAGATCGTGAGAAGCGGTCTGGTTTGACGTAGGTTTTAGAAAAACATTTTCTTTATCGTGCCAACGCTTCGAACTTTATTGAGATCATCTTCAGGGCTTGGGATTTATAAACATTGTTTACAAATACATGTAGGATGTGAAAAAAATGTAAAATTTAAACAATGTTTATAAATCCCAAGCCCTGAAGATGATCTCAATAAAGTTCGAAACGTTAGCACGATAAAGAAATTGGTTTTCTAAAACCTACGTCATACCAGACCGCATCTCACGATCTCCAAATAATGATTATGAAGTTTTTTTAAACATCTCTAAGAAAGAATTGTTCTGTAGTAGTTTTTATTTTTACATTATCACAAAGAAAAAAAGAGTCGTGCAGTATTTTGTTTCAATACCTCTAAAAGACAAGAACGTAGTAGTATTTTTGTTTTATTTCCAACATCTCCAATGGGAAAAAAATGAAATTTTTTTAATATCTCTAAGAAAGAATTATTCTTTAGTAGTTTTTATTTTTACATTATCACAAAGAAAAAAAGAGTCGTATAGTATTTTGTTTCAATACCTCTAAGAGACAAGAATGTAGTAGTGTTTTTGTTTTATTTCCAACAACTCCAAGAGAAAAAAATTATGACGTATTTTTTTAAAATATCAGAGAATCTTTCTATACTAGTGTGGTATTTAGTGACTGCAGTATTTATGGTTTTTTTAATATCTCCATAAAAGAAGAGTGTTGAAATATTTTTAAAATATCTCTAACAGCAAAGAATGTAGTTTTTTCATCATTACTGTTTTTTTCTCCAAGAGAAAACAATTCTATAGATTTAAAATATTTCTAATAGAAAGGCATTCTGTAATATTTGCAATATTTCTAAGGGGGAAGCGTTTCCATGTTTCCATATCAATTTGTATTTTCGTCGCTTGTCCGTCCTGATTCGCTGGTCTGTTAGTATGAATGCAATCATGTAATTTACTTTAAGAATTGTCAAGTCAAACAAAATAGTTAGAAAGAAGAAAATGTTTTTATGCGTGTCTTTTTGGTATAGTTTGTTTTCAAGGATCGACAATCTCGAGGATCAAACGATTTCATTACAAAAACACGTGTCACAAATAATGTGTCATCTCTGATGGAACATAATTTGGCAAAGGAAACGGGCAAAACGAAGGATTCAATTTGACAGACAATTTTCGGAAAATTTGCATGGAAATGAATTCTGAGTTGGACGATCGGTTCCTTTCGTCCACAATCCACCTGGATTATTTTATAAATCCAATTTAAGAGAAACTGTTGTTGATTAGTCTTATCACCATGTGAAAATGACGTCGATAAATGTACAATCAATTGAATTTTTACATTATACGATAAAATCAATAAATCATTGTCCATTGGGCTTAATCTGTCGAAAATACGTGTGACAATGGGATGTTTTTCCCCGGTATAATGATAAAAAAAATTCTTTTACATTCAGTTCAACATATTCGACAATTTTTGAAAGCTTTTAGGCGTTGTATTGTACCAAACTATTCATAATATCTAATTTATGGTTCTATCGATGTAAAATATGATTAAGCATAGTTTTAGAATGGATTGCAACCGGGTTTTCATAGACTGAAAGACACAAAGTTTTTCTTTATATGCTTCATTGACAAAAGTAGCACGATAAGAGTGCTTTGAGCATAAATTTGTGTCGGCTCGTGGCTGAGATAACCCGCGACAATGCCCGGCGTTTAAAATCTCTTGTAATTGTCTCAAGGAAAATTGACAAAGGCAAACAAAATAATTACGTTGAGCTTGTTAACCGAGCTGATTGATCTTGATAACATTTCCTTAACGAAGATGTTTACCAGCGGGTAGAGCGATCCTTTATCGGCGAGTCGACGGATCCAATTTGGGCCGGCTTTGATTTTCGGAAAATCCAGACAGACATAAAACGGCGGATGGGCCCTGCGAAGGATGGGTTTATGCTGAATCGTAACCAGTAAAGGCGCCTGACGGATAAGCGACGGAATAAAACACAGCTGTAAATTTAATCCCGTTTTATAAATCTGGATGGCCTTCATTTTTATTTGGATTTCTTAGCTAACTTTTTGTCTTAAAATTCTTTTATTTCCACTAGTACAAAAATTACTGGAGAATGTTTTAAGAGAATGTATAGAATCGTTGTTTTTTCTTGAATTTTATCGTATAACGGAATTGAACGAAGTTTAAGTTTGACAAACTTAAAACGAATTCTTACTTTATTTTGAAAGTTAATTATGAGATTATAAAAAAAAAATTCTTATAAAATGAGTCATGAGAAATAATTGCAGACTGAGTAGAATTTACTTAGAAAACAACAGGTTTTGAAAAAATTAACCAATGGTTATTTTTAAAAACCCTTAGCTACAAATTTGCAGGAATAAGAAAATTAAAACTAAAATAAAAATTGGTTGTAATAGACCGAATATATTTGTAGAAAATGTCAAAAATCAATTTTTTGACTTTTTTGACCTCTTTAAAAAACTAACTTACCTTAAAACATTGCTGAAATACAGTAAAATTTATAGTTTGATGGCGAAACAGCGAACAAAAACTCTCCTGGAAAAGAAATTCGTGTGAAAAATAAAACTCATTGAATAGAAATTAAAGTAAAAAATAAAATAAAAAGTAAAAAGCTAAAAAAACGGCCGCTACCTCACTAAGAATCCAATCTTTAAATATTTAATAGTTAATTTTAAACGAATCGAATCTTTTTTAGTTTATATTTATTTTTATAAGTTTGACCCATCAGCCTGGGAGGTGACTAAGCAAGTTGGTCATTGCTGATCATCTCCGGTTTCGTCTATTCATTCTCGTTATAGTCATTTATCCTTGGTCAAACGTGTTCTACTTCCATATCTTTTGTTTTTAAAGCTGATTTGGCTGGGAGTCGGCAATTTTCAAAATCATTTAAATTTGAACACCTCTGGAATTCTGGAATTATTTCATCGAGCCCGAAGTGCTAAACAAACTCTTTCAACTCAAAAATTTGTCCTTATTTTACAATTTATACTATAAGCCATTTTTACTGTTTATTTTCCATTTTGGTCACTGGATGAATAGTTTTTATATCCTCGTATGATTAGACCAAGTTAAAGTTTATACTCGAAAGTTTAGAAACTTTTATTGAAAATAGAAAAAAACTTTTGTCTATTTGTAGAAATTCTTGTTTCAAAATTCCGTTTTAACATCAGATCTGACGAATACGGAGACGACGGTGGCGTTCAGTCTGAATTTGCGTGAGCTATCAATATTCAAATATTGGCACAAAGCGCAATCTGGACGTCCACTCGAAAATTCGTATATGTGTTGTTCTGATGATGATGTGCTGAAAGCACTGGCCCGGCGAATTGGCCTCCATATATGGACGCGGTTTTGCCTTGGACGCCGGTTTAAATGTAGAATTTCTTCGATGGGACGCCGATTTGATAGGAAGATGTATATATGTATATACATACAACACACAAAAAAACCACATGAAGTTGACTTAATAATGGACCAAAATACTCTCTCAACTCTAAAATTTGTCTTCATTTTACGATTTATACCATAAGCCATTTTTACTGTTTATTTTCCATTTTGGTCACTGGATGAATAGTTTTTATATCCTCGTTTGTTTAGACCAAGTTAAAGTTTATACCCGAAAGTTCAGAAATGTACAACTTTTATTGAAAAAAAAAACAACTTTTTTCTATTTACAGAAATTCTTGTTTCAAAATTCCGTTTTAACATCAGATCTGATCAAAAGTTATTAGGGTTCGTCGATAGGGCCGAGTAAGCGGAAAGGCCCGCAGCCCTATTTTTCTCACAACTTTATCTCCTAGCTGATGATAAAGATTGACTAATTTATTATAATTGCAACAAAGAGCGTGTAAATATTTGAGTTTGTTCAACGTTGGAATAGAGATTCCACTGTTGATTAGAGCTTTTTGAGCAGAACTGTACTCGATAGCTTTGAGTATGTGATTCAGAGCGTATAGTCTTTGCCAAAGCAACTTTCATTACAAACGGCTTGTTACTTGTCAAAAAAGAGTTTGACTTACGCTCAAAAACTTTACTTTTAAACTGTTATTTTCAAATTTTAAATAAATTTAAACTACAACTATGTAAATGAAAAATATACCTTTGCAGCATGTGTTCAGCAGATTACTAAAAAACGAAAACGTAGTTTTTATGCAAGATTTAAGCAAAAAAATAAAAATCAATTATTTACTAATTATTATAAAAATGTACTATCTGTTACTTTATAATATGTCAGAATGAAAATCAAAAAATAGTTTAGATAACTACTTTTTTGAGTTATCTCAGAACGAATTGTTCTGTTGTTTCAATATGTTAAAGGGAGGAGAGTTCTGTAGTATTTATCTCTAAGAGGGCGGTGCGGCGTTCTGTAGGTTTTTTCAATATTTCTAATTAAGAATCATTCTTCTTATTTTTTTTTAATATCTGAAAGAGAAAACATTTCTGTTGTATATCTCTAAAAAAGAGGGCAGCGTTCTGTAATTATATTGTTTCTTTTCAATTTCTCCAATTCTGTTGTTTTTGTATTTCCTATCTCCAACAAAGAAGAGTTCTGTAGAATTTATCGTGTTTTCAATTACTCCAAGACAGAAGAGGTCTGTAGTTTTTTAAATATCTCAAAGAGAGAATGGCCTTGTACCAGTTTTTATTTTTCATTATCTCAATGAGAGAAATGTGCTGTATTTTTTTTAATATCTCTAAGTAGGAAGCGTTTTGTAGTTTTTTCTATTTCATATCTCTAATAGAAAAGTTCTGCAGAATTGATCGTGTTTTGAATTCTCCAAGACAGAACACTTCTGTAGTTTTTGTAAATATCTCTAAGAGAGAATGGCTCTGTAATAGTTTTTATTTCTCATTATCTCTAAAAGAGAAATCTGCTGTAGTATTTTTTTAACTATCTCTAAGAGAGAAACATTCTGAAGTTGTTTTCCATATTTTCAAGAGAGAACAGTTTGATAATATTTTCTTACAATATCCCTAATCTTCTCGAAGTGAAAAGAATTCTGAAGTGTTTTTTAAGTATTCTAAGTCATCATCGGTGCTTAGTTTTTTTTTTTCATTATCTCCATGAAAGAAAACTGCCGTAGTATTTATTATCTTTTCAATCGCTTCAAGAGGAAAAAGTATTATAGTATATTGTTAACTATCTCCAAGAGAGAAAGATCTAGTTGTATTTATTGTTTTTTTTCCACATCTCCAAGGTGGAAGAATTCCGAAGGTTTTTTTAAAAATATGTATCTCTAAGAGACAATAGTTCTATAGTATTTTTTTAATCTCTAAGAGGGGAGCATTCTGTATTTACCTGCATATCAAAGAAAGAACAGATTTATAATATTTTGCTTTATTATTTGTAAGAGAGAAATATTTTGTACTATTGTTTTTTCGACGTCTGTAAAAAAAAGATGTGTTCTGACGTTTTTTATATTATTTCTAAGAAAGGAGGGTACTGTAGTATTTAATATCTCTAAGAGAAAATGGTTATCTAAGATTAACATTTGTAAGAGTAATAAATTCTCTAAGAAATTTTTTTTTCAATATCTCCTAAAGGGAAAAGTTTTGTAGTATTTTGTTTTTCTTTAAGTTGCTGTAGTATTTTTTTTAAGTCTTCTCTCGGAGAGAATAGTTTTGTAGTATTTTTTTAAATATCTGTAAAGAAGATTAGTTCTGTAGTATTTTTGATTTTTAATTGGTACTTTTAATTGCAATCCACAATTATCAAATGTTCGACAAATGACAGGCATGAACAAAACTTCACGGACGTATCTAGACTTTATCATGTACAGGAAAATATAAAATGGTCAAATAACATGTTATTGTCATTGTTTCAGACGATGTTTACGCTTTCGAGCTTAAGAAGTCGGTCGTCACAGCAAACCGTGGGATGACGGCTGAAGGTGGAGGCAGTGAGGCTCTCGTTGTCGTCAGAACTACCATTTTGGCTTGAGAGGGAGCCGAAAAATGATGGTGAGTAGTATAGTTTACAGTTTGTTGAATTTTTGTGTTTGACGTTTGAACGGGACGGAAGTCCATTCGGTAGGCCTTCGGGGCGCCAACAAAGGGAGCCGTTTTCGCCGCAAGGCCTTCCCACGGGTGACCGTATTATCGTACGACTTAGATAAGATCCAAGTATTTTCATTTCACGAGCAAACAACGTGATTATTTGGAAATCCTTTTCTGTTTTTAGAATTCGAGGGGAAAGTTCTAATTACTAATTAATACAAAATTTCTAAGCAACCTCAATTTGCGCAATTGAGCTCCAAATATAAAATTCTATAATACATTTCAAGGTTTTGCGTATATTTATCTCCTGAAAGTATAGTCTTGTAAAAACAAAATAAATTTGTCAAAACAACGGCTGGATATCCTATTATTTTGAAAATTTTATCAAAAGAAGCTTTGTGCGGTTACTTGTGGGGTGATGAAGCGTCTCCGATCATAATGGTCTGCGTGCCCTCCCTGGTCTGGCACCAGCCAAGATAATTTTTTTTAATTTTTAGCCCAATGGGGGCGTTTGGTTTTTTTACCATCATCACATTTATAATTTATGTTAATAAATAATTTCATTATATTTATCGTTTTGAAAAATGGCAAAAAGGAAGGAAAATTCGAAAGGTTGTAGGTTGAGATGTGGAGTTGGTGACCGAGTGGTTCTAAGTCACGATAGCTCAAGTTGAGCAGCGGCGTATTGAGCCGAAGTTCGTGGGTTCGAATCCCGCTCGTGACACTAACTTTTTCATTTCAACTGAAACCTTACATAAAAAGATTAATTAATAAATTATCTTAAGATGACTTTTGCATGTAATTTTGCCATTTAAAAAATTAACCTGTGTCTCGTCCTTGTAAATTATCATCTTTAGCGCGAACTTGTGATATATGTATACACTATTTTTCTTTTATTTTTTTCCTCCGACCAGCTGGAAGCCAGGGCTACTGCTACGCTTTGTCTCTTTTGCATTAGTTTTATTACCACTGTCTTGGTTTTTAACTCTTCCACACGTGATTAAAATATCCTAAGTCGATTAAAATGCTTTTAAAAAGACTATATAACATAAATTGGCGGGTACCAAGAGTTCTCGATACACTGCTACATGAGATTCCCGAGAACTCTTCGTCACAAGACAAGAGGATCTTTAACGTCCGCACCTGGCCTATTCGGCCTTATGGGATGTTTTGATTCTCAAGATGACACCTGACGCACCTCCGCATACGACGGAATGGTGTTACCGCCCCAGCCACTAAGGGCCAAGACAACCTCGTCGGGCCCGCAATGCGCATCGGGTCGTATGCCGCGCGCAAAGGGCTAACAAGCCGAAATACATCGCGTATTCGAGGGACGCCATGGGCTCAGCCTAGGTGGTCCGATCCTTCGCTTCCCCAAGGGTACCACGCCGGTCATACGCACAACAATACAAAGTATACTCGAGTCAGAGAAACCGATTCACTACCCGTTTCCATTCGCTTACTCACGCATTGGAGGGACTATTCAGCATAATCATCGCGTCCTCAACGCCTATAAGCTGTCGTCCGGCCACCGTCTCCCGTGAGGCCGGGGGTAATAACGCTGGCCATACGCAAGCTTCACGAAGGTCACAAATAGAAGACACCCTCTGTCTAAGTTCCCGCCAGGGGCATCACCACGTACCACCACGAATCCGTTCCCAGTGTAACTAGGGCTGAATTTGGAAGGTTTAGTTACCCCGTGGTACAGATGGCCATACACCCCCCCCGTCTGTACAGACAGGATCTGGTGACTGGCCTTCGAGTGACTCTGCTAAGGCACCCGCCGCCCATGCCGACCCTAGGCCGACACGAGTACAGCTTGTGCTTTAGAGAGGTTGCCTCGTCCTCTGGGCTGCACCTTTATTTTGTGCCCGGACACCCCCCTTGCAACCAAGGGTTGGGAGGGGTCACAGAATAGAATGAAGGAACCCGGGCTGAGAAAAGGGCCGTGGATGAGAACTCGAGGTGAGCCGTTTCGGGGTCTCGAGCCTCAAACCACACAATACCACCCGTCGTCGCCGTAGTTCCACACATAGGCCCTTATGATCAGCCTAAACCTACGGTACGTCCTCCACGAATGAAAATTAACGCCAAAAAATATACACTCACACACAGTGAAAATCACGCTTATCCTAAGATAACCTAAGTGGTCGACAGGTGGGTACTCGATATTCCTATAGAACCTGTTTGTACACACTTAACCACTCACGGAAGTAAATACATTCACACAAAACGGTCAGTTACCCCAGCGGCTACCCTCTTATCACACCGCAAATATATATTAAACTAAATAACTTAGACTACTTTAACAACTAAACAAAACAACTATAGTCACTTTTACACGGAAAAGGAAGCTAGATCACATGAAAGAAATCAAACTCAACAACACTGTGATAGAAATCAAAAATGAAGTCAAATATCTGGGCATCACACTAGATAAAACACTAACATTCAAGAAACACATCAGCTCCATTATCACAAAGGCGACACGAGCTTTGATGGTGTGCAGGAGAATAGCAGGGAGAAACTGGGGATGTAGGCCTGAAACCCTGTTATGGATGTACACCATAATAGTAAGACCTTTACTTACATACGGAGCTATAGCCTGGGCTGATAAAGCGGAACAAGTAACCAAAAGGAAAGAACTCACAAAAATACAGAGACTTGCATGCATCTGCATAACAGGAGCAATGAGAACATGTCCTACAATTAGCATGGAAAAGATATTGGGACTAATCCCCCTACATCACATGGTAGAAAGGACAGCACAGAAAACCATAATCAACTTCATTAAAGAGAAACCTCCAACAGGAATAAAATTGAAATGGAGAGACAGAAACAAACTGTGGAAAAACCATCCATCACTCATGGCTCCAAGAGATGACATGAACAGGAGGTTTGAATTAACCAAAAATTCCGAATACATCTGGGCACCAAAAAGGAATGGGAAAGAAAGGGAAATAACCCTCTCAAAAATGGCACCATCCTTTGGTACACAGATGGATCTAGAACGCAGGAAGGTACGGGGCAGGAGTGTTTGGACCCGGAAACAAATACTCAGAACCCATGGGAAAGCACACCAGTATCTTCCAAGCTGAGATTCATGCAATTGAAAGATGTATCCAATTCAATCTAAATAGAGGATACAAAAACAAGAACATAGCTATCATGTCAGATAGCCAAGCAGCCATCAAAGCACTAAGCTCAAATACCATTAGTTCAAGGATGGTGTTGAACTGCAAAACCAAACTAAACATATTAGGTTCGCAGAATAAAGTCAGCCTCTGCTGCGTCCCAGGACACATGGGAGTAGAAGGCAACGAGAAAGCGGACACCCTTGCAAGAAAAGGGGCTGCCACACCGCTAATAGGACCCGAACCCTTCTGTGGAATAGGAATACACACTATTAACGAATATCTCAGACAGAAGGACAAAAAGAAAATGAGCGAACTTTGGAATTCACTTATTGGACATAGACAATCCAAGAATCTTCTAACCAACTTTGGCAAGAAAGAAATCACAGAATGTGTCAAAGGAAGCAGGAATAGACTGCGAATCCTAACAGGATTCCTGACAGGACACTGTAGATTAAATGGACATCTAAAGAAAATTGGAATAATCCAAGATGGCACATGTAGATTCTGCAAAGAAGCAGAAGAGACACCAACACACTTACTAACAAACTGTGGAGCTACACTAGTCCGCAGGAGGAAGTGTTGTGACCATAGAAGAACTACAACCACTGAAACCGGGCCTATTAATCAAGTTTCTTGATGAAATAGGACTCACCGATGTGCTTTAGGCAGAGCACATGGGATACAATAGCTCTTAAAGGGCGCAGTATACCATACCCTGAAATATTACATCTACATCTCTCTACATCTAGACTACTTTGGTGTCCCTGTGGGTACTATGTATTCCACACAGACCGTTTCCATACTCACGTAACTATCACGAAAATAAATACATTCAACAATTCTGTAGTCGCCAGGATTTTTAATATTACCCCAGTGACTAACCCCCCCCCTATCAGACTGGAAATATTTATAAAACTAAATAACTTAGACTACTTTGGTGTACCTGGGGGTACTATATATTCTACATAGACCGTATCCATTTGCACTTAACCACTCACGCAAATAAATTCATTCATACAATTGTGTAGTCGGCAGGGTTTTTTATACTACCCCTATGACTACCCCCCCCCTCATCAATCTCACTCAAATATATATAAAACTAAATAACGTAGACTACTTTAGTGTGTCTGTGTCCAAAAAGACCCATACACTTAACCATCACGGATATACATTCACAACTGTGTAGTAGGGTCTGGGTCCTTTTTGACGGGAGATGCCCATTTGTCAGCCTGGTGTGGCCTCCGCAGCCGATTTAATATGATTCTATTTTGTTTTTATATAACAATACGTTGTTACTTTGATCATTTAATTTTTTATTTTATTTATTCGTTTCCAAACATCATCGCCCTAGTCTTGCTGTCTTGGACGATCCCACATTTTACAGTTTCCCACTGAGGGGGAATTAAAATGCGGAATAAACTCTAAAAAAAATAAAAACGCAAACTTATCATTGAATAAGAATTTGTTTTTTTATCTAAAGAAATTTTGTGAAATGGGATGATGATGTACTTTGGTCGTTTCCGGTCTGCTTGTTCTATTTGGTTTAGTAATACCAAAGTGATATAAATTACATATGCAGACAAAGATACTGTATTTATATAGGTGGAAGACCAAATCACGCGAGACTAAAATCAGTTTTTCTGCCAAATCGAACCTGGCATCTGACTTATTTATGCAACGCCATTTCATAAGTGTTCGTTGATAATGTTGTCGAAAATATATCGGTTAAATGCGGCCAAGCGGAAAATTGACAAGGGTTATTTTTTAGTCGTTGTTTGCATTCCCAGTGACCTCCGGCGATGCTTGTGCGCGTACATCGGCCTATCGACTCCACGAAAATTGACGGATCTCATGGAAATAACAACCTTGTGCATTAATTATTCCATAGAATCTTTTAATATATATTGTACAATCATAGAACGAAAAGAAGAAAATTCAACTGATCAAGTATACATATAAAAAAAAAAAAATTTCGGGCACCAATATGCAGTTCTTAATGAACCGAGGAGTGGAAGATCATCATAAACTAAGTATCTGAACATTAGTACAGACATTATTAAAACAAAGAATAGTATTTAAGTCGAAGGAATACAACTTAAAAATGTTATAATGTCCTCGAAAACATGTATTCCTAAGGAAACATGAAAATACGCAATGAACGAGTACGTTCATCCTTCCGACACTCAAAATGTTCTTATGTAGTCATGTCATTACCCTGATTCTTCGAATAAGAATGGTAGAGCTTACTTTTCACGTTCAGTTCATCATGCTATTGATGATCGTTGGTGGTCTGCGAATCGGTGAACTCATGATGAGCCGGGATAGTGTCACGTATTGGGCCCGGCTTCACTCCTGGGTTTGTTGTTGAATTACTCAAACGCAACTCGCGAGTCGAGACGGATCCAATAAGTGACCTTATGCCAATGACTTTATGCTGTGCTTAGACGAGTTGATATGAAATGTGGGGTTTTAAAACGTCGCTCTACATTGTTTGTGAATTACAGAGATAGTTTCCACAGAGATCATCTATTCCCAAGATTTTACAGAGTTCGTTAATTCCGGAGAATCAAGTTTCTTCAGAGTTCGTCAATTATACAAATACAAGTATCTACAGAGTTCTCATTTATACAGATCCATGTTTCTACAGTATTTGTCAAATCCAGGGACCAACGTTTCTACAAAGTTTGTCAACTCCAACGATCCAAATGTTCACAGAATTCGTCAAACCTAGAGAACGCTTCTATAGAGTTCGCCAATCACAGAGATAGTTTCTACAGCGTTCTTCAATTCCAGAGAAAGAAAGTTGCTAAAAAGTTTGTCAGTTCCAACGATCCAAATTTCTCCAGAATTCTTCAAATCTAGAGACCCACGCTTCTACAGAGTACGTCAATTACAGAGATAGTTTCTACAGAGTTTCTTTAAGAGAAAGAAAGTTTCTAAAAAGTTTGTCAATTTCAGAGACCCAAGATTCTACAGAGGCCCTATTATAAGGCTATATTTAAGGGAAAATGTGTTCTATCTTGCAGTTATCCTATTAAAATAGACTTGATTTAACAAAGATTGATTCCAGACTTATTGGTGGTATGTTATTGCAGAACGCATAATTTAATGAAGAATTTTTTACAATTTAATTATTAAATGGACACTGTTGAAGTGGCTAGAATTAATGGAATTGAGCCTAGAGGATCTAAGGGAGAACAACTTGAAATCTGTACAATGATGACGATGTCCTATTTACATCACTAACGCCAGTTAATGGGGAGACTATTATCTTTTACGTTATTTTCCACTGGTAACCCCAAATTTCATCAATTTAGGAGGCTGAAAAGGAACGCTCAGCGCTGACATTTTTCCTCGGGGCGACTTCCAACTCTCAATGGAAACCTCGTGCGGTTTATGTTCAAATTAAGCATAGCCTTGGGAGAATTGTGTTAGGAATGTTTTTTGGGACAAGGGATCGGCGGAGAAGGATGGGTAATGTAAAAGGGCATTTTTCCGTAGATAGAAAGGGGGCGTCTCCGGGTCGGACTCCGTAATTGCGTAACCCTGTGTGTAAACGGCGGAAAGCTCCCTTTACATAAACTGACTTTTATCAAAGCACGATTTCCTCCGCTGGCGTCCGATTCACTTTTATTATATTCAGTTCAGGATTCAATTTGAATTGAGGGAGAAAATCTTCCAAAATGGGAAAACTCGACGAACAAATGAAACCACATTCGATCCCAGGCACGTTCGACAATTATCTGCATATGCGTCACGCCTTGTTTACATAGTTTTGTGATAGAAACGAAAGTATTTGGTTGCTTTTGAAAGTGAGACATTTCCAAATGCTCTCGAGGAAAGTAATTTTTGTACAAAACTTAGAATCGCGTGGAAAACAAGACCAGCTGGAAAAATGGAGAAAGAAAGATTAATATATAAACCATGCGTTGTCGAGTTGTCACAAGCAGACGTGTATCATCTGTCACGAGATAAAAACGTGTTAAAGCAGTAAAACGCCCGAGATGCGTGGCAAAATCAAACATGCCCCGAATATGAAAGAACTACCTTTTTAAATCATAAAAAATATCCCGTTGATAAGTAAACTGAAGAGTCGCAAAAATTGATATGCAATCGAATCAATAAAGGATTATAAAACGGATCTGACACTGATCTCGGTTTGGAAGATAAGAATAGATAATCTTGTTACTTACTTCTAAACAACAAATCGGTTTGTTACGCAAGGAAGTTTTAATTTGCTTTAATGTATTACACAGTGGTTTTTCCCGCATACAACGCTACAAATCCGAATATTTATGAGAAGCACAGAGCAAAGACAATAGATATCGCGTAAGAAAATAGTCTCGGTGCCACTTTCAAATTTAATTTTTATTCACTGAATATGGAAGTTTTTTTTTTCATTACTTATACAATTTTCAACAAGTAAGAAAAGAATATTTATTTATGTATAATAATATTAGCTTTATGTCAGACATTGATGTTTTATATTCAAGATTGCTGATAATCTATATTAAAGCTGTATATCAAAAGATTTTTTTCCAAGAGCGTCAATTGGCTAAAAATACATTTTAAAATTTTTAAACTAAAAAAAAATGAACCCGGTGTTTCGATGTCATCCAGGTCCTCCAAGTCTCTGGTATGTTTCGGCATATCGCCATCTTCAGTGTTGGGTTCGATTTTATATTTAAATTGTGAGTTTTTTTCCAATTTGAAATCGTAATTTTCCTATTTTACACTTGAATTTTTGTCAATTATGTTACATCTTTGCTAATGGTTTGTCTGAAAGATTTTCGTTTCTTAAAATGAAGAATTCTTCTCGCGGGTATGGTATATTGTACATTGCACAAGAATGACTTTTCAAGTATTGTAGGGCAGTTGGGTTGTTTCCGACCATTGCATACTTAGTGACATTGGTTTTCTGTTGATAGTCTCATTTTTGAAGAGATATTTTACTGGAGCACGTCCCTTAAATCTTGCCTCATGTCTGGCATATCAATCCCAGTATTCACCGTGTACTTTAGTTATCCAAGACTCCAGTTCTTTTTGGAAATGATTATAGTTTATACCACAAAATTGATTTGTGTATGATTCTGAAGTTTCTTTTTGGCTAGTACGTCTAATGTTTATCCAGAAATTCCACCTGGGAAATATTTTAAATTTTTTAAATAGAATTTGAAAGCATAAACCAGCAAGGCACAAACAAGCAAACTACAGTGTGTAAATGAATAATGAAAAGGGTAAATAATAAAAGTAGCAACTAATGAAAAATTAACGTAGAAGATATACAAAAGTTAAAACGTAAAGTTGAGGTTAAAACGTGCAAAATAAACATTGTGTTTACGTCATCTCAAAAACCATACATCAATAAATTTAACACTGTTAGAAAAATTTGAGAACCTTTTCTTTCGAATACTTATTTATTAAATAATTAAGTAAAACGTACAAAGCTTTTAAAAATCAATATTTACAACAATCGTTTGGTCGATTTTGATAATCTTGGTTCGCTTAACCTTTCTGGTTAATTCAAACACGCCACTGAAGATGGCGAAAGCTTGACTTCAGCTTTATCACCTCGAAAACTCCAAGGAGAAAAAAGTACTCGCAAGAAATTATTTTTATTATGAAACTATATGTTATAAAACCTAGATTTTTCTATCTATATCGTAGGAAACTTAGTTGTCGAGGGTAAGATTTTAGTAGCTGATACATCACCATCATGACCAGTGACAAGCTGTCGGAATAGAATCTCGGTTATACTTTCGTCTTACAGGAAGTTAACTTTATTTTGTTTAACTGTGCCTTTTGGTAATAGTCGAATCGGACTTCGTTATCGAAAAATGTCTATCCTGGAGTAAAGGTTTCCCAAAGCTACATCTTTGCGCTCATTCGACACAGTGCGATTTATGTTTGATGCTAACTTTGTAATCATTCCAAGAAATCGTCACTTATTAGTTCGACAAAAACATTTGTGTTGTATAGTTTACATTTGTGCAACGAATAGGAAAACGTTCGCCCAAATTGTATGGAAAAATGTTTCATGATGTCAAAAAGTATTAAGTATGGATTCGGTAAAAAAATTAATTTTTGCTCTCTTTTTATATTTAAGTCCTTATATTTAAGGGTGTCGTATATTTCACTCGCGTGGAAGTTCGTTTAACGAGATATTTCATTTTAACTGATAAGATGCTAATAAAACCATGTTGGGTAGGCTCTGAGTCGATTTTGTCGATCCTCCGCTCGGCATTTTCTCGTTTGTGTGGTTAAGCTCGGTTTTTCATTTTAATCTGTACAATAGTTTTTTATCTTTTTAGGTTAAAAGTAAAATGAGAGGGAAATTAGTTCTGACATTTTTTGCTTGTTTGATCCTGCACTTTTTGCCAATAAATTAATTTTCTAATGTTAGCATTTGTACATTTCAAAGTTGTCGAGTGGGTCAGTTTTGTTTCCTTTGAGTACGTCACGGGACACCTCTTAGCTTCCCAGTGTTGTTGACGTGTCGTGGCAATTTCTGTGCGAAACGTCTGGGGAATTTGGATAGTAGGCTTTGTCTACTAACATGTGACTTTGAGTTTACCAAAGAACAAATACGACCGTTTTACCTGTTGACAATATTTACCTGCTATGTCACCGGATTCCCACCAAATTCCTTTCCTTGTTTAAACGTGTTTCTCACCGGGTAGCTAATTTAAAAACAAAATAAAAGTAGTAAATATTTTTTATAAAGCAATTATGTTGTATTAATAAATTTAAAAGTCCACATATTAAAATATATACCTGACTTCACCTAAACACAGCGAAACTACTATTATAAGTATTTTGGCTTAAGTACGATTAAGAAACAAACCAATTTTTTTTCGTAAAATATTTATCTTAAAACAGTATTTTATTTTGGATTTTAAATTGTTAATGACAGTCTTTAACAAAATAAAATGAATAAGGAAAAACTGCACAAAAATAATGATTTCATTTATTGGAAAAATTATGTACATTGTATGTCAGATTGTTTGCTTTTTAATTATTACTTTCCAATTATCGCGTAACAAAAAAAAAAAAAAATCAAACAGAAACAAAGGAATGATAAGAAAGTAATAACTATTATTAACTGTTACTTCATTAATGAATATTTAATTATCAATTTTAACTGAATAAAGAGTAATTATTGAAGAAAAATTAATTTCAAATTTATATTGTCTTTCAAATAAAATGACGATTGGCATGTAATAAAATACAAAGTAAAAAAAAATCTCAGTCAATAATTAAATTTTTTAAAGTAAAATTCATTAATTATATATTCGAATATAACTGAGTATAATTCGATAAAATAAAATGTTTTTATGGGATTATTGTATTAAAGCAAGGAAGTAAATTTGCGAATTATTATTTCGTACTTCCAAGTATAATTAACGTATGTAATAGAAACATATTTTAAAAACGTATATTTTTTATAAGAAAAGATATAAAAAAGGTTATTTAGAAGTGTACAGCTGGAGAAAACATGCAAATTTTTTGTGCTGAACATATCCATGGTAGAATACTTATTAGTAACATTTAAAATTCTAGAAATGCCAGAAATAAATAATTATATTTTTGAGTTTGGACTGAGAAAGGAAGGGAATTTCGAGGGTTGAGAGAGCTGAAATTGAAAGTGATTAAGGTGATCATTTGGGAGCAATTAGAGGAATCAGTTTTTTCCCTTCTACGGTATAAAGGTAACAGGTTTAGGGTTAAGTGCACATGATCATAAGAAATATCCGCGGAAGGGATTTTTAATTTAAAAGCAGCATATCGTAAAAATTTAGTTATTGAGGTGCAAAATAACCTTTTTATTGTGAATGTGTTCCTAAAGTATTGAATATTGCGAAGCACAAATCCTAACAATTTATTAGCATATTAGTAATACTGGTTACATGCTGACAAAATTGACGGGGATGAGTAAATATTACACCGAGATCTTTAACTGTGATCAAAGCATGTACTTGCAATTTGTTACCCAAAATGATGAATTAACTTTTTTATTACATCTAAAAAATGACATGAGCACCAATCAATAAAATTATAAAAAATCGATTTGAAGTAGTTTTGTGTTATTATCATTATTAATTACATAGTACAGCTTGAAATCGTCAGCAAAGTGCAAGAATTTTATAGTCTGAGGGAGAGATTCAGCAACATTATTAATAAAGGTCAGAAATAATAAGGGACCTAAATGAGAACCCTGGGGCATTTTAACTTGAAGCCGTCTACCATGCAAATAACTACGAAACCACAACAATATTGGTGCATGGAAGCCCAGAACATTTCATTTCGATAAAAGCAAATTAAATCGACTCAATTAAATGCCTTACCGATGTCCGTGTAAATTACATCAAATTGTTTATAGTGGGAAAAATAATTTAATAATACATTTTCAAACAGAAGATTTGAGGTGGTTGATTTCTTAGGTTGAAAACCATGTTCGGGTTTGATAGATTTATTACAAAGAGGGGCAATGGTATTTACAAGAGATTCGAAAAGTTTAACAATGGTCGGTGGATGGAACGATAATTAGTAATTAAAGATGGACAGCCAGATTTTAGAATTGGTTTAATTTAACTAAGTTTCCATATGTATACAAAAATTATCGGATTTTATGGTGATTTCAATGATTCTTCGGAGGGATCATTTCTTTGCGAGCAGGGTGTGTTTTGCGAGATTCCGTTCTTTTGGGCGTAAACATTAAGTTGGTAATTTAATTTTTTTGGGATTGAGGCCTAAAAGCAAAAAAATAGGATAAAAGAAAGGAGAGGTGAATGTTGAGAAAATGGATTTAAATTGGGCGGGAAAGCCGTGACGACGTTGAGGCGTGTCTAAAAATATCAGGCGTCAGAGGGCGCCCGTTGTCCCGTCCAGCTGACTCCGGGCACGGAGCCGTCCGCAGTCAAACCGAGCTCCGTCTCCGACCGCGTCCGCACCGGCTATGCTTCGTCTCGTCTCAGCATCGTCTTAGCAGAGCCGCTCTTCAGTCGGAAAAAAGAAGCGAAAGATGACCGCCGCCGCTCCGCCTCCCCTCACCGCGAGCTGAGAGCCGACCGGCCGATTATCGCGAATTCGAGTCGAGTGCCGCTCGTTTATCTCCGGGACGCCGTCGAGGGGCAGATAAAGGAGATCGCGTTCGTCAATTGTACTTCGATTCCATCCTCAGTCCTTCGATGGGCCTTGCCTCGGATTAGTGCCAAGAACGTCGACCATGTCCACGACCAAGCTCCAGGAACAACAGCGGACCAGGCCCGTCGCCAGGAGGGTCAGGAAAATCAGCAGGGTAAGTGGCCAGTTACAGTTCGACACTACATTTTCTTTTTTTACCCACTGGGCGGACAGTTTTTCCTTCGGGTTTTCCCTTCGATTTTAGGGCATCTTCTACTTCGGAGACACCACGCGATCTAACTCTGTAGAAACTCTACCGACCTTGAGTGTTTCGCATCATATCGTGCTGTTGAGAGTTAACGCCGCCTATTCAGCCTGGATTCTGTAGTAGAAGTAAAAAAAAAATCCTTCCAACAGACTTAAATATCCTGTAAAACACGTCTGCAAATTTCAAACCTAACCCAGTTTTCTCAGCCTTTCGCACAACCGTTTAATAAAATCAACATTTTAAAAAAAATAAAATAACCCGCCCACTTTTGATTTTGTCATCCAAAAACCGACCAGCCCTGTTTAAATATGGGTTATAGAATTATTAAACCAGTTAGTTATTGTGTTATTAACCTTGACTATTTTTTTTTTATCTTTTCTTGACGTTTTTACCATTTTTCGGCGTTTAGATTTATTGTACAGTCCGCCTATCGTACAAAACACGATGTTACAGTTTCGAACTTTTTCAAAATTCGTCCAGGTAGTGGACAAAAACCTTAAAAACCAGCCAGACCTTTCAGTTATACAACAAAAATCATTTACACTCACAGATAAATTCAATTTGTAAAGTAAATTTGTTGAATTTCTTGACCAGATCTGATACTGCTATCGAGAAATGTTTCTAGATTATGTACATAACTGTTACTGCTAAAAACAAATTACTTAGAAATAATTGTTATCCAGTTGTACAATAATGATTACATACAATAAATTTGCCTCCAGAATTACCTTAAATTAATGGGTTGAAAAACTTTTCAATAAAAAATGCAAATTCAGCACAAAAACAGTAATACAATAGGAATTTGTTTTGTGGAAGTCCTCGGACTTATAATTATGAAATTTTTATGTTTTTAGTAGACAAAGATTTTCTTTCTAACTACAAAAATATACGTAACAGGTATTGGCTGCCAAACTAATAAAAATTATAATAATTGACTTTGTGCAATACCAGTTGTTGATACATTTTTTCCTTTATAGAACTACCTTGAGTAGTCAAGGTGAAACATAACGTTTTCATCGGCACTTTATGAACTATTTAACTTTAAATAAATTAAATATATAGAATTCAAATTTTATAGTTATAAAATTAGATATAATTCTATTGGAATTAATAGGTTTGTTTTTCTGTAGGCTTCTTTCAAAAGTTGTCCAAAATAACGTCTGTTAATATTTTATGAACTATTCCAACTTTGAACAAATGAAATACATGGAATACAAATTGTTCTGTTAGCAAAGATTTTCTCAATATAATTGTATTGGAATGGCTAGATTTCTTTTTCTGTAGGATTCCTGCAAAAGTTTTCTAAAATGATGTCTGTTAATATTTTATGACCTATTCAACTTTGAACAGATGGAATTACAAATTGTACAGTTAGCAAAGATTTTTTCAATATAATTCTTTTGGAATTGTTAGATTTGTTTTTCTGTAGGATTCCTTCAAAAGTTTTCTAAAATGATGTCTGTTAATATTTTATGAACTATTCAACTTTGAACAAATGAAATAAATGGAACATAAATTTTACAAACAGCAAACTATTCAGTACAATTCTATTGGAATTAATAAATTTGTTTTTCTGTGGGATTTCCTTCAAACGTTTGCTAAAATGATATGGTCTGTTAATGTTGGAATTATTAGATTTGTAGAAATGGTGAATGATGGAGTGAGTACGGTGTTCTTTCTTAAATTTAAAACAATTTAAAAAAAAAAGGATTGTTAGATTTGTCTTTCCGAAAGATTTCCTTCAAAAGTTTTCTAAAATGATGTCGCCTGTTAATATTTTATGAACTATTCAACTTTGTATAAATGAAATGATGAAGTACAAATTTTACAGTTAGCAAAGATTTATTCAATATAATTTTATTGGAATTGTTAGATTTGTTTTTCTGTAGTATTCCTTCAAAAGTTTTCTAAAATGATGTCGCCTGTTAATGTTTTATTAACTATTGAACTTTGAAGACATGAAATAGATAGAATACAAATTTTACAGTTAGCAAAGATTTACTCAATATAATTCTATTGGAATTAATAAGTTGATTTTTCTGTAGGATTCATTCAAAAAATTTCTAAAATGATGTGGTCTGTTAATATTTTATGAACTATTCAACTTGGAACTGATTGAATACAAATTTTACAGTTAGCAAAGATTTATTCAGTATTATTCTTTTGGGATTGTTAGATTTGTTTTCCTGCAGGATTTCCTTCAAAAGTTTTCTAAAATGATGTGGCCTGTTAATATATTATGAGCTATTACAACTTTGAACAGATGAAATAGATGGAATATAAATTTTACATTTAGCCAAGATTTATTCAATATAATTCTATCGGAATTCTTAGATTTGTTTTTCTGTACGATTTCCTTTCAACGTTTTCAAAATGATATCTGTTGATACTGTATGAATTGAAATTCGAATTATACAGATCAATGTATTCATTATTCCCAATTATAAATTCAATAATGTTAGAAATAATACGTTTTTCTGTAGGGTTTTCTTGATTCGAGAAGAAAAAATATTTTTTGAATTTTCAAAACATAAAATAGATAGAATTAGAATTATTTAGTTATATAATATTTATTCTATACAATTACAATTATTGTTATTTATTAATGTTTCTTTCTTCTGTAGGATCTCATTGAAATGTAGAGTTGAACATTTATGTTTTTTTTTCATTATTTTATGAACTATTCATCTTTGCATGTATGGAATAATTGAGTAATTCATAAATTTATTCCATGAACAATTCAATTATAAAATACTTTTTTCTGTTAGATTACCTTGAAAAGTTGAGTTTAAAAATTATGTTTTAATTTTTTTAAACTTTCAATAAAGAAAAAATCGAACAGTTACAATAAATGTTTTCAATATCCGTAAGATAAAATGCCCTTTTTCTGCAGGATTGTCCAATAAATTATTATACCAAACCATTTTTATAAAAAATTGTAAATAATAATATTCATAAGTAAACATATACTATATATTGTACGTCTAGTTAGCTATTGTTTTTTACTTTCCAAGGGAAATCCCTCTCAGTTTGAAAATATCATTTTTATATTAGGGGCGTCGGTGGCCGCGACGGTTTTGGCGTTGACACGGCGCTCGTCAATGTAGGATAAAGGTCTCGGGTTCGAATGGGCTTTTTTTCAAAAACTCCGACACCTCGAGGGTTGATATGACCTCTCCTGTTGCGAAACTTCGTTAAAAAATTATATTAACCAAATTTTCTGGAGAATCTTGAATTACCGAATTTTATTGTCGAAATACAATGACAATAGATGCTTTTGATCATTGAATTTCGTCAAACGGGCTCTTGTCATTTTCGGAGTTGACGGCATGAATAGAATCGGAACTTTTGAATTCAAGATGAAAAAATGACGAAGAGGAAATATAGTTCTTTGAAAGATACGTGAATATACCAGGGATAAATGAAATGGCCTAATTAAAAAAAATATATATTTGGTAGTCAATAATATTTTTGATCTTTCTGATGAGTTATTTTTGCACAGTGAATTTGAAATTTCTAACACAGTAATTGCTCTTTAGGGTAATTGTTTGATCCTCGAATTCCATATACAAAAATGATCAACATTTATAATTATTAAATCCATTATATTTAGTGGACTGATTGACCAAATTACTTATTTCAAATAATTAATCTTGTTATATAAGGTTTTGGCTGAAATGAAAAAGTTAGTGTCACAAGTAGGGTTCGAACCAAAACTTTACATAAAAAGATTAATTTATAATTATTTTTATTGGTTGTTGGTGATAGAATAATTTTCAGAAGGAACTTTTTTTTTTGATACGACGACTTCAATTAAATTGTGAACAGTTTTTTAATTAGATTGTGTATAGGTTTTATGAATATATTCTGTCCAACAATTCTGTTAGTTAAATACTTTTTTATGTAGGAATTCCTTGAAAAGCCTACTTAAAATGTATTTTATTCCCCCAATGTTTCGAACTATTCAACTTTGAATGAATGAAATAATTCAAATTATACATTTACAATAGAGCAATATTATTAGAATTAATTTTTTTTTGTAGGATTTTCTTGAATAGTCGAGTTAATATATGTTTTTGACCTTTGAATAAATGAAGTAATTCAAATTCGCATTACACATTTACAATTAATTTATTCAATACAATTCTATTAGAATTAATGCGGGTTTCTTTCTGTAGGATTTCCTGGAATAGTCGAGTTGAAAAGATATGTTTTCTTTCGATATTTATTTTAACTATTCAACTTTGAATAACTTATATAATTCAAATTCAAATTATGTACATTTTTTATGATTGACCTTATTTCTTCAAACGACGACTTGAATTGTAATGACAATTGATATTTTAAATTGCATCGTGGTAATGTATGTAATAAGCGTATATATATATATAAAAAAAAGAGGTAATGGCTTAATAATGACCTCGGTCGGACTTCTTTGAACCGTGCGAGGGTGAGCAGACCACCGGCTACAGCCCAAAAAACCTCAGGAAAAATCACTAGTCACTTACTGGTCTTGCAAAAATTGGCAGTGATGAAAAAATGTCCCAAATGGTTTTATTGGCCAGTAATGTCTACCGGGGCTGTTATTGACAATTTAAACGTGATGTGATTACCTCTTGAAAAATCAATTTAGGGAAAATAAATGCCTCCTGTTTTTAGCGTTAAACGCAAACTGTTGACGTGTTTAGGTAATAGTTTAATCTATTTTACTCGTAATCCATTAATTTATCATTATTGGTAGTTTACTTTCTATTTATTTAGTAGTCGTTTTTCATTTCATTTCGACAAACATCTGTATTACTTATTAAATTCACTAGTTCTCGTGGTCCGCTTGACCAATTAATATCTTTCAATTAATTAAGGTTTTTTGCAAAAAGGATGGAAAATTCAAAGTGTTGGGGTTGTGATGGGACGTTAGTGTCCAAGTAGATCGAAGTCACGATAGCTCAAGTGGTAGAGTAGCGGCGTATCTAGCCGAAGATCGTGGGTTCGAATCCTGCTCGTGACACTGACTTTTTTATCTCAACTAAAAAAAAACCTTAATTAATTGAAAGATCTTAATCCCATTCTTCAACAAGAGCGGTTTGAAATTGTTCAACGCTTGTTGGAGGTGGAGAACTGTCCAACCCGTCTCTTTATCAAGTCCCATAGGTGTTCTGTAGGATTCATGTCGAGATGACTTTCATAATTCATTTTGGCAATGCTACATCCTCCGAGTACAGCAGTTTATAGCAACTCGAGCTACATTCCGTCGAGCGTTAACACGAAGTTGTCTCCAATAAATGGAGCTTCCAGAAGAACTTCCTCATTGTACCAACCTGTACGATGATCAGTTCGGTACGCGGGTGGACGTTGATCCAACCAATATCATCACTGTTTTTGAAAAGGCTGTGACTCGCGTATGACACAAATGAAACCAAGCTTTCTCCACGTCAAACCCGGTGGGCTCGAATCGGGCCGGTGTATTCGAACCCGGTACCTTTAGCTTACAGCGATGAGCGCCGTATCAACGCCTTAACATTGGCGGCTACCGAATGTTTTATTGTTTCATTTCTTAGGCCGGTTAATCTATCTTATTTAGTGACTTTACATATTTTTTCCCATTATGACAAAAAAAGACAAAGTATCCTATTCACAGACCAGGAAAATTAGACTTAGCTACATTTGTGAGTGTGTTAAAATTTGCAAGTCAATGGCACCAACTGTGCAGAAAAGTAGTCAAAGGTATGGTTTAAATTTTTAAAATAATCTACTTTTCTAAACAATTGACAGGCCTAACAAATAACATTATTTATTATTTTAAATGGTTTTTATTTAACAAGTCGGATCAGTACCTTCTCAGACTTTTAAAACTACTAGCTTCGACATAGATATTGATTGTCCGTGATATGTTTACTCTAATAAATATATTCAGCTTCCATATGTCTATCGTTCTATTGTTTGAAATGTCTAAGTATTAGCATTCAATGTTAATGAAATGATGTCATAGCGAGTGTTTCCTTATAGAATAATTGTGTGACCGCAATTTGATCTCCCTCGATCTAATCCGACATCCGCCTTACCATTAACGGCGGATCGTAGGCGATTAAATCACGGACAGATGTCCAATAAAACGCTAAGAGTTAAAGATTTATAATATTTTAATTATTGGGTTAAAATCTAGTTGAAGCACATATATTTTATGAGGATTTACCTGTCTTTGTCAAATTAAGCGGATTTCTAATCCATTTTCAGTTCCGATTAGTTCAAAATGGAATAACTTTGATCGAAGAGAACGAGAACAATCATTGAAACAATGAAGAAGAAATTGGGCGTATAGGTGGTTCTGGTTTGGCAGATTTTGGTCATGGTCGTGATCGGTTTGATTGCAGTCAATTTCCCCGTCAGTCGTAACCGATTTAGGATTTATTTGCGACCAGGCAGGAACTAACGTCGCCATTTCATACATCACCTCTTCCACTTTTTCTTTTTCCGAACAACGCGACATCGCGTTGCGAAGGCGAACGGCTGACTGAAAGCGAACGACTGTGACAAAAGAAAGGCGATAATGAAATGCAAACACGAGGTTGACTGTCAAATGTAAACACCGGTGAATCAGTTAGACGGAGAGAATTGCCATTCGAGCAACCTTGATTCAGCAGATCGTAGGGTTTTTCGGCTCGTTTCTAACTTAACTTTTACCCTAAAAAATACGATAGCAGCCGAAGCTCGATTTAAGTAAATTATAGAGGGCGAGAACCTCTCGATCGAATTACTCCTTGCCTCAACCCTACGAAGAACTTCCGACACGTTTAGAATTAACTCATCATTAATTAATAACTTCCCGAGCTAATAATACTATCAATAAAGAACATTATGTCAGCTTTCGCATCAGTCACCATGATGAAGTCAGCATCCTTAGATAGATTCTTACAATTATCTATGGGCCACCAATGTCGACAAGTGTAAAATGATAAATAATCAAAAAATATACTAGGTTTCATTATAAAACGTATTTTTTTTTATCGTTTTCTTTACTATCAATTCAAAACAATAATTTAATATTTTGCGGTCTCTTCGAGAAGATTTGGACGAACCTGTAGTTTTCGCCGTATAGAATCACCCTGGCCTGCCAGTCTGGATGTTTCGCCTTTTAGAAGTCTTAAGTGGTCGGCGTTGTCATTGAATTCGACAAAAAGAACGGCAATTACACCATAATTAAAACTGGCAAGGCTAAATCTATTAAAAATCAAACAACTGCAAAAGTAGTTCGGTCGTTTCAGATGTTTCAATTCGGAGAAAGAGATGACAGATGAAAGAGAGAGTGTGGGAGAGGGAGAGAGAGAGAGAGCGAGAGAGAGAGAGAGAGAGAGAGAGAGAGAGAGAGTGAGTGAGTGAGTGAGTGAGTGAGAGAGAGGGGGAAAAAGAAAGAGTGAGGGAGAGAGGGCTGAGAAAAAGGGAGAGTGTAGGAGGAAGATATGAGGGAGAGTGTGGTAGAGGGAGAGATGAGAGAGTGTGGGATATGGAGGGAGACAGAAAGAGAGAGATAGATAGAAAGAGGGCTGAGAAAAAGGGAGAATGTAGGAGAAAGACAAGAGAGTGTGTGGGGGAGAGAGAGAGAGAGAGAGAGTGAGAGAGAGAGAGTGTGGGAGAGGGAAAGATGAAAAAGAAAGTGTGGGGAGGGAGAGATGAGAGAGCGAGAATGGGAGAGGGTGGGAGGGGGAGCGGGGGAGAGAGAGAGGGAAAGAAAGAGTGAGGGAGAGAGGGCTGAATAAAAGGGAGAGTGTAGGAGGAAGATATGTGAGAGAGCGAGGTAGAGGGAGAGATGAGAGAGTGTGGGATCGGCAGGGAGAGAGAAAGAGAGAGATAGATAGAAAGAGTGAAGGAGAGAGGGCTGAGAAAAAGGGAGAATGTAAGAGAAAGACGAGAGAGTGTGTGGAAGAGGTAGAGATAAGAGAGAGAGAGAGAGAGAGAGAGAGAGAGAGAGAGAGAGAGAGAGAGAGAGAGAGAGAGAGAGAGAGAGAGAGAGAGAGAGAGAGTGAGTGTGTGGGAGATGGAAAGATGAAAGAGAAAGTGTGGGAGCGAGAGATGACAGAAATAAGAGGGACAGGGATTAAATTGAACTTGACATTTTATTTATAAAAGCTTGCAAAATTTAGGTCTCATGGACCTAAATATTATATTTAATGAGCATTCGTACATACAAATAAAGTTTACATAATTAAAAATACGAAACAGGTATAATGCAAATATAATTTTTTTTACTGTCTACATATATTTTTAAATATTATTGGTGCTGTACATAGTATGATTGAACATAATCTAATGAGAGAAAAGCCTTTAGATGTTCCTTATAAATATATTTAGATTTGCATGATTTTATAACATTGGATAAAGTTTTATGAAGTTTTATAGATTTAGGAAAGAATGAATTATAAAAACATTGTGTACGACAGGACGGCCTTTTAAATTCATTTTAGAACGTGCAAAAGTAGTTTTTTAACTTAAAAAGAAAAAAGAGAGCGGAGAGAGTGTGTGTGCGAGAGAGAGAGAGAGAGAGAGAGAGAGAGAGAGAGAGAGTGGAGCGAATGGGAGAGTGATTGAGAGGGTTCATCCGAAAGAACCACATCATTCCACGTGTACGCTGGAATTAACGAGCAAACAGCGATCAGAGAGGCCTTGAGAGAGGGATGGCCACTCGGGCGGATTTCGACGCAACACTATAGATGTGGAAAGCGTAATGAGTCACAAAGGATGAAGCTGAAAGGGCAAAAACGAGAGAAATCAGAAAAGCCTATACCTTCTTCACCTGCACATCCCGAGCGAGCCCCCTCCGCGAGGCCCGTCCAGGTTGTAGTAAAAAACTGTGACAAAGAGCTCGCCAGGTAGGGTAGAGATGTGACCGTCTAATAGACACAAGAAAGAATAAAGCTTCCGTCTACAATCCAAAAAGCTATATAGCAGCGCCAGACATGGCTTAGGAGTGGCAAAACGAACAAAAGCACTGACGGTCCATCCGAAAGATAAAGACCCCAGGACCTCGAGAACCTCCTCCGCTCAGTGAAAAAGTTAGCTAAAAGCCGATACACGTCTCACAGCCCAACACAGCTTAGGGAGGTAGGCTTTCGTAGCTTTTGCGGTTGAGAGGTTTCTGATCCTTTTGCTCTGCCCATTGCTGTTTTGGCCTATCAGACGCGTTTCATCCATCTTCAATGATGGGAGTGCTTTTATTTTTACAGCTATTACAGACCTAGAGAAAGGCAATGGTTAAAATAGCATGTAGATGACCTAAGGAGGATGGCGAAACCAATCTGCCGTAAATGATAGAGGTTCATGTGGTTCATCACCCTGCAGACCTCGAGAACTCTCCCAAGTCTTACAATTAGTGTTGATTAAATATACGTTTTATATGTATTTACAAGCAATTTATTTTTTACTCAGTGTTATTAGGTGATAATGTTTAATAAACAGAAATAATTTATCTTTAATTAATCGGTGAATTAAATTGGGCAAACTGCCCTGTTTTTTTTTATATACTTTTTTCTTATATTATAAGGGTGGCAAAAAAAACGCTGGAGGTATGCCCGTAGCGATGGGTTTTTCCACTCGTACATGTAATTTTCTTATTGGTGGAATTGAGAGCGTTTTTCTTTTCGAACAAATTAAAGATCGGTTGTTCCGAGATCCTCTTCTTAATTGTACGGTGACGTTTTAACTTGTTTACATTTGGTGACCCCCCACTAGGTTGGACCGGTTGCACAACGAAAGCCCCATTTCCTGATGTCAATGGTCCGTTTGTTCGTGAGGGATTTTCAACGCCGTTTAGGATGTCTGAACAATTTTTCATCCTAAAAAAATAATCCATGTGGAAAAAAGAAAGTCTCAAAAATATTTGTCCTCAAAGTCACGTCATTTGTATGAAACAAAATTGAAGTGCATATTTGATAAAAAAAAAAAAAGGTTTCCTAAGTGTACTAAACTGCCTCAGATAAAAATGATTAAATAAAGTAAAATGAGCAATTTTTAATTCTCGTTCTACGGGAAAAATCAACATTTTTGTTGAGACGTTTTCCCTCTATAAATTGTGTTTTCTTGGTTTCTGATAAACCAAACAGGAGAATTTGTTTATAAATTGTGTTTTCTTGGTTTCTGATAAAGCAAACAGGAGAATTTGTTTATAAATTGTGTTTTCTTGGTTTCTGATAAACCAAACAGGAGTATTTGTTATACAGGGTTGTTATTATAAAATTTGGTCAGGTGCTTCGACACCTAAAATGCAACAAAAAAATTGGAATGAACCATGTTCCGATTCTCACTCCTTTTGCATATATTCAAAATTTTATGTTTTTTCAATTATCTACGGTTTTCGTCGTAGATCTACTCGTAGCTCTTGAACTATTCATTTTTTGGGGGAAATTTGCAACTTCTTCGTTTAGCTTTCTAGAGGGGCATACCGTTTTCTTTAATTACATCGAACAAAAATGCAGAAATTTTATGCTAAATAGGAAAAAAAATGTGGTGACGGTGTGAAAAAGGGGGATGGGGTTAATGTACTAATTCATCATTTTGGAAAAATTTATTTTCCAACTTTTGCTTAATAAAAAAACACAATACATATCGAACAAGCAAAGATGAAAAATCGGACAAAATATCTGCACGAAACACAGACAAAAACAGAAAATGCTGACGTTGTAAAAACCAACTTTAACCTAATAAAAAAGCACAGCAAAATTTTTTTTTGTCTATTTTATGTGTTCTTTTTTTAGGTTGAATTTGTTTGTGCTTTTTTATTACGTATTACGTCTGTATTGTTGCTCTTTTTGTTCCTTTGTCTATGTTTAATGTAGATATTTTGTCAAATTTTTTTGCTTTGGTTGTTCAATATTGTTTCTTTTTTATGTGTTTTGTTTTATTTCTCTTGCTTTTTGTGCTTTTTAGGTAAGAGTACTGAATCACCCTGTACTCTGTATAGAGGATCGAAGGTTGAAAGTCGTACAAGTAAATAAAAACGATTTATAAGGGTAATCTGATTGAATCGGTGTTGTGTGTATACACATAAAATGCTTTATTGCGTTATACTAAACGAGTTCCGCGAGGAGACGAACAGTTGAATTGGATTTAAAAAAAAAATCGCCTCTGATCCTTCAATTGTTGTCAGACATTTCATTTTTCCCAATGAGCTGTTTGGTAAACAGTATAATTTCTTAAAATTCTCCTTGCAGCTTGCGTCTTTTACCCGATAGTTAATATTCCGCCTTGATTTCGTCGTTTTATGCTAAATAATTAATTTGAATACGATGATGTCACTGTTGGCCGTAATTGCGCTCTGTAACAAAACTGGTTTCGCCCAGTCCCCCCCCCCAAAACAGAAGAGAAATGTTCTGTACGATTCATTTTCGAAACCAACCGACTTTGCGCAATTTAAAAACTGTTTTGCACGAGGAGACGTTTCGCACAGCTGGAAAAAATTCGCATTGCGTCAAAATTGGCGTCGATCTGAGTAAAGAATACGACAGTGAAATGTGACGGAAATAGCTGAATGTCGCCGGAGGTTTTGACGGCTGAACAGTGAAGAAAGGGATGTAAAAGCCATGACCTAAAAAAAATAGAATATTTAAAAAATTTTTTACATTACTAATATTAGGTAACAAGTAACAGAGAGTAAAGTAATACAAATGAAGAAGAGTGGAAATTCTACCCATCGGCAGTATTCCTAATGGACCTAGGTGTTATCTAGTCAATTGAGACTAGAATTCCACCATCACTGGAAAGATCTCACCAGGTCATGTCGTTTTAGTCGGGAGGAAGGTTGGTGGGATTTATTCGGTATGAGAGTTTTTGTATTTGAGGATTTATGGTGGTGGGGAGGTTTGCATGAAATTGGCAGTAACGAGATTACATGTTGGTCAAAAGGAATATTTAGTTCTGCATGGATAGTTTCTTTGGGTATATAAAAGGGAGCATCAAATATTTATCCGATGATTCTGTAAATTGGGCTCCTAGATTCGGTGGATGTTGGAATGTTTGACTGAACCCACACTTTCAGCTCTTAAGTCCATATCGGCTTCTCAATGGTGTTATAAAGCAACTTTTTGTTCAAGAGAGGTACGTTAGAGCTTTTATCGAGAAGTCGTGAAAGAACTCCGTAACGTTTCATAGCTTCTTGTCGTTTAAGCGTGTGTGAGGATTACACGTCAGACTCCCTAGGTAATGCATTGTCCGCAGTAGAGAGTTGTATGTGACCGTAGACCGGAGGAGGAAAAACATAAAAGCTACCTAATCATAGAAAATATAGTGTTGAGGGAGGAAAATACAAATTGTTCATTTTAACTTATTCGACTGGGAAGTTGTGTCAGGAGCTCTGAGCTGTGACCGGTCGTCAGCAGTTTTATTGTGGTCCGCCTATTCTAGCTGTTTTTTTGCCAGTTTCTTCTTCCGCCACAAACACCACTAAAGAAATAAGCAGGTCGCTGGATGGATATTCAAAATCTAGTATTTTTCCTGTTTTTTGATTGTTACTTGAAAATTTGGATATTAGATCAATTAAATTTATATGAATGGGGTAAAAATAAACCACATTCAAGACCGAATATTAAACGTTTTTGCTTTATTCTTGTAACTCCTTTAAAAAGATGCTGCCTGTTTTGAAGAAGACTTGATCATATTTCCTCCAGCATTGACATAGCAGCCTAAATCATAAGACCAATGGACCTAAAGCGTCAGGGCTTAATGGTCAACAATTCTTTCCTCAAGTAGGACGATTGGCTATTTCGCCTAAATAAATTTTATCATTCAAATATATAAAGCATCTTTATTTCTGCAATTCTGTACATTATGGCTGAAATTTTAATCCAGCATTTAGGATGGTTAGGACTACTTAGGTGCAGGAAGTACTATTCAATCAAGTGAACATGTTATTTAAGAGATGATTAGATGATAATATTTAGGTAGTTAATTATCTTACAAAGAAAGTAAGTAACGAATTATTTACGCAATTATTTATTTTATTTTTAGTATCTTTCTATTTTATTTATAAAAAAAGCTCACATTCGTAAAGCATATGTGCGCAGTGTAAACCGGCGAGAATAGACGTACCCAGTAAAGTGATCAGTGTCAGCTCGTGGGCACGTGTTTGGCACAAAATCGTTTTACCAAATTGAAAATCGGAAATTCGACTGTAAACACACTGGGAAATTAATAATTCACGAGTCAACTTACACCTAGTAAATTTAATGCCAACCTAAACAAACATTGCCCTCGTGTAATTGTGTAAACATGGGGAAACGTTACGAGCCTAGGAATGATCACAGTTCACCTACAGGGACGGAAAACGTAGCAAATCGAACTTCCGGTCCGCCAGGCCATGCTGTGTATCGATCATTACACTACACAGCGAAAATAGATGGGCCAAGATGATTAGTGGCGATCGTTTATAGGCTAAAATTTTATATATATATATATATATATATATATATATTTATTTTTTTTCATTTCCGATAATAATAATAATGTGGGAAGTTTATGGACCGACAAACAGTAGTCTTGCGTATTTTTCAATCTGCAGCCATTTGAGCATCTCGATCTGTTCCTGAATCTCTATCCTTATATGAAAGACTAAGTCGATATCCTAAAAAGCTAGCCTCTCAACCACAGGTTGTCTACTACAGAATATATCTTACGATACATACATATATATTCATCGCCACAAACAAGTATCTGGTCACATTCATTCCCACAGGCAAATAATTCCCGAATTCCTTGGGGTGGGGTTGAACCCACTCCATTCGCGCTAATAACTTACTTTTATTCTCCAGACGTTACACACTTACCCAAGAGAACTCGATATTTTTAGGGCCGGATTAAACAATCCCTTCCTTTCACGCTAATAAATTACATCCATTTCTATAAATTATCCTAAACACAACACCCGGTATAATTAGTATCAGCCTTCAATTTTATAATTTTACATTCAAAACAGGAATTTGACCAGTAAAAAAAAGAAACGTGTAATTTACAGTGGGTAGGTTCAAACAGGAGAAGTTCATTGTATGTACATTAAAATATAACCTCCATCTGGTTATTCCATATAGTGTCGCCAATACACCTACCAATTTAATCTCAATAATGACTAACAAAAAATTGATCCATTCATCCATTCCACAAAGAGTGTTTTCTTTCCAATTGACCTTATGCCTGATCTGTTTTAAATAAAATTATGATATTTCATCTAGAGGTCTTTAGGTCATAAAAAAAATTCGAAATGAACAAACTAAATAATTCACTAGTTTTCGTGGTCCGCTTGACCATTAATATCTTTTAATTGATTAAGGATTTTAGTTGAGATAAAAAGTCAGTGTCACGAGCGGGATTCGAACCCACGATTCGGCTAGATACGCCGCTGCTCTACCTCTTGAGCTATCGTGACCTCGTGAAGGAGGGAAAATTCAAAAGGTGAGGCTGAGATGGGAAGTTAGTGTCCGAGTGGATGGAGGTCATTATAGCTCCAGTGGTAGAGCAGCGGCGTATCTAGCCGAAGATCGTGGGTTCGAATCCCGCTCGTGACACTGACTTTTTTATTTCAACTAAAAACCTTAATTAATTGACAAACTAAATAATTTTTAACGTATTTTTTGTTTGTTGTCCAGCAGAATTTTGTATTACAATTGGAATTAAGCTAAGGCATAGTCGTCGTAGAACTTGGTTTTAATATTGTCTGTACTGTAATAAAACTCAGGGGGAAGGGATCAGTGGCAACGGTGCTTTGACACGACGCCCATCATTGTAAAGGTCCCAGGTTCGAATCCAGCGGCCCTTCATCACAAATGTTTTTTTTTTTTCCAAAAACCCCGGCACCTCGAGGGTTGATATGGCTGCTATGCCGAACCCTCTCCAATGTAAAACTCAAATTCATCATTTTGTACTGTCTTTTTCTGGAATGTGCTGTTTATACTACAGAACAATGCGGATATTTGTATATAAAAACGAGATAGAGGTTATCGCCTTCGTCGATGTACGGAGAGTTTCTAATTTGTGATCTACGTGTACCCAAAACTCACATATGATCAAAAACCTATCCCAATTACCAAATGGATATTTTATCCGTTCATCCGTTCTTGTTGTACGTATTTGGCGTAGCCGAGGCGTATATGGAAATGCGGCTGAGGATGCTCACTCCCGTGGAACGGACACGAGGCGTACGCATGCGGGATCAGTCGAGAGGAGTCCGGCAGTTAAAAGGTTCCCCGGATTCAAGGGCGTCCGATGGTCGTAAATGGAAGATGAAATACTCGCGGTCGAGATCCCACTAAGTCGACAAGGACGATCAACTGCGATCTCAGCCACTGGGCCATTTCTGACTAATAACTCTCCTCTCTGATGTTTCACAAACAAATAAACACACTGTTTGTCAAAATAGGTCAAATGCGCTTTAAGACGGTAAAAATACAAAACATAAAATGCAAGATTGTTTTGATTTATTTGGTAATCATTTAAAATATTATTATAGGTGTTATAAGTAATTTATAATGTACGGTGTGTATCAACTTCTATAGTCCACCCGTTTAATTCGGAAACGATTAACTTAATCAAAAGAATGGTCTTATACAAGCTCAAAGTTAATTTTGGCTAGGAATCGCATGGTGGTAACAGATTTAACATAACTTTCTCATCTAGCTGGGAAATGACACTAACTTTTTTATTTTTATCGAGAATCCCACATTTTTATTGCACAATTCGATTCTATAGCTTATTTTATGCCACTTTTACTGAAAGGAAAATTTTCAAAGGATTGACCATGTGAGTTATGCCCGACGGTAGACGCGTGAGTTGTTGTTACAAAAAGCATACCTCCCTCACGTATCTTCCGTCGGGCATAACTCAGAAAAGGTCGATCCTAACAAAATTTTCCTTTCAGTAAAAGTGGCATAAAATAAGCTGTAGAATAGAACTGAACTATAAAACTTTAAGATTCTCATTTCAAATAACAAAGTTAGTGTCATTCCCTGCTAGATGAAAAAGTTTTGTTGAATCTGTTACCACCACACGATTCCTAGCCAAAATTAACTTGAGGTTTGTATAAGACCATTTTTTTGCTAAAGTTAATTGTTTTACTATAGAAGTTGATACACCACGGGATATTAATTAACGTGCCGGGATTAATTATAATGGAGGTTTATGGCCCCACTAACAGCTGAGATCATTGCCGGACCTCTGCGTTTTTCTTTCTTTTTTTGGTCTTTCACACGTATTTTGTATTAAACTATAGCCATTTGAGCGTCTCGATATGGTTACTGACTCTCTCCTTTTACGTCGATATCCTAAGATGATCTCAGGTTGTTCACTACAGAATAGTCGCAAAAATTACACTACATACATTTATAAATCACTGAAGTCTAATCACATTCAGTACCCCAGAGTAGCCGATATTCCTCGAGGCGGGATTAAAAAAACCCCTTCCTTAAGTTTATACACCCTAAACGTACAGTCATGTAAGTACATGAACAGTTCTTTTTTGGATTTGGACACAATCGTGAAAAGTCAAACAAAACCAAAAAAATGAATATTTGATTATATTCCACACCTTCAAACATTTCAAAGATGAAGTACATAAACGTAAAGTACTTCGTGATATACACAATGACTTACGTCATAAAACAAGTCGTTTTTAAATAATGTTACCCTCATTATCTCTTTATAGCGTAACAATAGTACTTAGCAATTAATCTTTATAATATTTTATACTTTCTTTTAGTTTTGTAAAACAATTTGGTATATAAAAAATCCGATCACCGCAAGTAGGCTTAAATAATTTCTTAAAATGTCAGGCGTTTCGAGGAATCTGGAGTAGCTGGCTCCCCTCAGGATATATGCAAATGATAAATAATATCGTATCTCATTACATAATGTATATAATTTGTCCAGATGGTAATAAATAAAAAATAATAATGTGTCCGCACCTCTTCAAGGTGCTCCGAGGAGGATTTCTTTCCATTGGGACAATAGGAATGACCCTTGTTAGTCACAGTGTTTTGTGTGTGTATGTGTACACAATTTAGAACAGTACAAATTGGCAGTCAGTCAATCGAGGCCGAGCACTCCCGTGGGGCATTCCGGCGATACTGTGTCTTCTCAATTTGCAGCCATGTCTTTTTCCCCTGCTTGAGATTTGGCTGACAAAGTTCTTCTGAATGTAGAAAATGTAGGCGTATGAAAAATTTTGTTATCCGGCTAAGAATTATTGTAAAAATTTGAAAAATTTTTAACAGACAAAATTGTACGAGTTGATTGGTACACAAATTAACCAACCTATATATTGGATATGGCATATTAGCCTACGCTATAGACAAAAAACAATCGGAAAACTTCTGAAACAAAACCCACAAGAAAAAAAGGGCAAAAAGGATTAAATTTGGACATCAACTGACGCTAAAAACCATGTATTTTTAAATATAGGTAAATGCTTAAAGTTGTTCCATGGCGAAGAAAACGGAAGAAAAGTGGACATATTACAAAAATCTATAGAACTGCAGAAAGAGAAAAAATTCAACACGGAAGCATATGAACCGAAGGATGATCGGAAACGAGCAAACAGTTTTAACTTTATCCCATAAAATTCAGAGAAAAAACTAAATTTTCCCTGATTGTAAACGTTTTTTAAAATCGTACCAATTATATGGAGAAAGCTAGTCGAGGAATTTAAATTACCAGTGTCGATTTCCGCTCAATTTTAAAAGCACGGCATAGATGCATTTATTATTACATAAAGCTCATGGGAAATAAGGCTTTCGTGTCTCGTCTGTCCAAAATTCGTAGATTATTATACAGCAAAGTCGAGAGTAGGTCAAGACTTTTAAGTCGCAATTAACCCGAAAAAAGGGGATACTTTCAATAAAACACGATTTGTACAAACCTCGGGCCGGTTTCTTCGCAAACTCTATTTGTTTATGTCTTCTTCCAGCCAATAAGCACTTGAACGGCTTCTAGTCATTATCGAACCAGCCACCGTTGTTAATGGTTTTTCTAAGATGATTGGGTTCGCCTTTTACCCGCAGAAAAAAACATGGCGTCCGATTGAAAAAATATACGTTTATTTTGGTATCATCAGGCCAAATTACATTCTTTTAATCAATATGACAGGTTTCCATGCACCCGAGGCAATTTCAGTTCGATTAAACAACAGAAAATAACAGAGGTCATCATCAACCCCCCAGGGTGCGGTTTTTTTTTCAAGAAAAGGTCATTTGTAACCATGCTGGGTCGAATTCAGGGCTGCTTTTCAGGACTTTTACGCCTAAAACCGCATCCACCGACGCCCCAATTAGCTGTTATTAAGAAATGCTGGAATATATAAGAATTTAAGATAAGCCAGGAGGAAGCAAGTAATTCTTTAGGTCTGCGTGAAGAACCAGGATGACATGCCTAGCGAGAAAGGGCATTTTTATACTATTCCAATGAAGAATAGCCGGATTTTATACAGTCTGAAAAGCCCAAATGTGCAGCACTTGATCGTACATGCTATCTGAAAAATTCTATTAATCGATTCTACATGTTTTTAAGACGTTGCATTCACCGAAACAAGAATACGTTTTATTAACTTTGTCTAAAAAAAATCCATGGTAATGTCAATTAATTTGTAAAATTGATAAATATTGTTTTAGTTGACTGGTTTCGAATCATCCTGCAACGCCTGGTCTCGCTGGTTTTGTTGCGATTGCCGTCCGTTGGTTAGATAATGTTGTGCCAGTCTTGATTGATCTTTAAATTTTAATTTGTGTCTGTCTATCCTGCTTTTAACTCTTTGTTTGGTTTCACCAATTTATTTAATGTACATCACATTCAACTGGTTTTCCACAATTCCACACTTCCTTCCGCACTTTTACCTAGAAGTGAAGCCGCGCCACCTTGTTATATTTATAGGCTATTTTAATGACAGGTACTTATCGTCCAAATAAATTTTTTAACTTATTCGATGGATCAGATACATAAGTAATAGGTTTTCTGATCAAAGACTCAAAGGAAGTTGGTGTTTTCAGTGCCATCGAACTGTCTTTCGGGTTTAAGGCATAGACGAATTAAGCGACTGGATAATGATTTTGGGTAATTATTCTTCTAGAATATCAATAATCTTAATTTTTTATTTGCCCAAAACATTTGACTGCTAAGTTTTGGATAACACCCTAGAAATCGGGTTCCCCGACCAATTCATCTTTCGTTTATGTATGTCTGCATCGGAAGTAGGGGGATAGCATAGGGATAGGGTTAAGAGAGGCGGCCATAAGGCCTACTGCCCCTCGATCTGAATAGATCTATTGTGCTCTTTTATTTATAACCCACTGGCCAGCTTCAGGCTATCAACGATAGCCCAGTCGGCTATCTTACCGCTCTGGGTCTCAAGAGAGGCAGCGGAAGGCGTAGCCCACGTTATCTGGGCTCGACTGTTCGACTGTTCCCGTTTCTGACGCTGGGGGAGCCTGACCACCTCCCCCTTGCCTCCATGTGCGATTCAAGGGTGCGAATCGCTGAGGAAGAGTCTCTCAAGCCCAGGTGTGAGCGACATTCGGCCTTCGGGGAGTAGCAGGGAACCTGAACGGAAACTGCGAAAGCCTGAGAAACCGGTCGCCCACCACGAGCGCACTGATTGTGAGGAGTGAGTGTTTGTGATTGAGGATCCCAATCCGATCCGCGGAATTTATTTTCCGCGGACGCGGATTCAACCCCCGAGGCGACTAGCTGGGATACGGTCGACTAGTTCGGCTTTTGAACGGCCATGTCGCCTCATCCCCCCTGGGAGTCATGGCCCACTCTATGTGGAACCACGGCGACGGGTGGTATAGTGCGGTTGAGACTCGAGACCCCGAAACGGCTCACCTCGTGTTCTCTTCCGCGGCCCTGTTTCTCAATCCGAATTCCTTCATTCTATCCTGTGACCCCTCCTAACCCTTGGTTACAAGGGGGGTATCCAGGCACAAAATAATGGTGTAGCCTTGAGGGCGTGGCAACCTCTCTTAAGCACAAGACGTCTTATGTCGGCCTCAGGGTCGGCAGGGGCGTCGGGTGCCTGAGCAGAGTCACACGAGGGCCAGTGCACCAGATCCTGTCTGCATAGACGGGGGAGGGTTGTATGGCCATCTGTACCACGGGGTGACAGAAATGTTCCAGAATCCAGCCCTCTGTCACATTGGGATGGATTCGTGGTGGCTTGTGGCGACGCCCCTGGCGGGAACTTAGAGAGAGGCTGTCTTCTACCTGGGACCTTTCGTGAAGCTTGCGTATGGCCAATGTATTATCCCCGGTCCTCACGGGAAACGTTGCGACCGGACGACAGCATGTAAGCGTTGAGGACGTCATGATCATGCTACAGTCCCTCGAATGCGTGAGTAAGCGACTGGAAAAGGGTAGTGGTATCGGCGGTTTCTGACGAGTATGCTTTGCATTGTTGTGCGTATGACCGGCGTGGTACCCTTGGGGAAGCGAAGGATCGGACCACCTAGGCTAGACCTATGGCGTCCCTCGATTACGTGCAGCAGGTGTAGGCTGAGCTTGATAAGAGACCTTTGTCCGTAGGCAGTACTCATCTAGGGGGTGGGTAGCAATCCCACTTTTTAATCCGAAACCGCTGTCGGGGCGTTCCCGAAAGTTTCTACGCTGGAGGAGCCTCTACACTCAGAGAGATAGAGTCGCCTTCTCTATCTAGGGAGTACGCGAGGGGGGGACGGGCTGATGTATTTCGGCCCGTTAGCCCCTCGCGTGCGGCGTACGACCTGACGCACAATGCGGGCCCGACCATTCGGAGTGGACAAGCGGAGAGCGTGGCTAGGGGCCGGGACACCACTACACCAATTCTGCGGCGGTAACACTTTTCCGTCGTATGCAGAAGTGCGTCAGCTCTCATCTTGAGAATCAAAGCGTCCGATAAGGCCGAATAGGCGTTAAAGATCCTCTTGTCTTGTTGACGATGAGTAAATCGGGAACGCATGTCCTGTCAGGAGTCCAATCAGAATCCTGGTTCGGGTGCGGTCGCCTTCCAGAAATTCTTTTGTAAGTTTTGCGGATGGTCCTTTTATGAATCTCTTCGCGTGCCTCATACCTGCGGTATTATTACACCAGGTTTTGGACTCATTGAGGATCCACTTTAAGATGTATCCTCTTTTGTGGCAGGCTGCTAGGCCGCATTAGGATTCTGGGATTATAGAGCCCTTTTGGGCCAACATGTCAACCTTTTCGTTGCCTCTATGTCGCGAATGTCCAGGTGCTTATTCCAGGGTCAGGTCATTATTAGTGTCGCTGACTTCCGTCAGGGCTTCCATGCATTTCCAAACACTCTTAGCCTACGCCTCGCATGAGGCTAAGGCCCTGAAAGCTGCCTGGCTTCAGAGAAAATCTTCCGGGAATGTACTCCAAGCCGTTTTATTTCTCTGGCACATTGTTTAATTGCCATGATTTCAAACTGGAAAACTGTATCATATTTGCCTAAGTTTACCGTCAGTTCGGTCTTGGGGTTCATCCCAAAGACCCCCCCCCCAGCTCCCTTATCATTGTCGGTTTTGCAGCCGTCAGTATACCAGTGGGAATTTGCGCATCAGAAGTAAAAAACTAACTATTGTTAACAACTTTAATATCTGTAACAATGGTATCGCTTTTTTACTTTACATCCAAGTATGCTATTATCGATTTTCTTCGTTTCGAAAGGTTCTGCAGCTGATTAGAAGGTGTTAGAAGAAAGCTCGGCTAGTCGCTGTTTTTTTATTTCGACCTGGCCTCGACAAACCAATCGATCTTTATGTTAATGTCATTGACCATATGGCGATAACGACCAAACTTTTGCAATCGTAAAATTAAATTTATTATCCTCCTGCACTCAATTCATTTACCTATTGGATAGCAAAGAGACGTGAAAGAGTGGGCACGAAATCATTTCGAATTTTATAGGGGGAATTTTTTGTTCAACGAATTACATTCCCATTAAATGATAAGAAAATAACATTGCCGGGACATGAGCAGTGTTAAATTTATTGATTGTGTAATTGACATTCCGGAGTGATTTATTATCGTACCTTATCTGGAGCCAAAAAAACCCGGGCCTGATGAAAGTCGAAAACTATTTAAATTGATAAACACTCGACCCGTCAACGATATTTCGATTGTCGCCAGTTTGCCTCGACGCGAACTGGCTTGATTTCAGGGCTTTATTTATAATCCGTCTCTATTTACCTTCAGACAAAATTTGACTCGGCCGAGTTATTCACCCCTTTTCGCCAATTCTCATTTTATACGCCGGTTTCCGACAAACGGGGTGGGAATTATGCTCAATTCGACGTATCTGTTTCAGAGAGGGGGCTGCTGAATTATTAATTGTTTCAATTAAGACCCGTTGGAGTTTTAAATAATGCCAACCTTGAACATTGTTTTAGCATTTGACCGCCGACAATTTTCATCCTAATTCGCAAAATTGGGAATTAGCCTTTATACGGGTGAGTATATAGGCGTCGGAGATGAGATAACTGTGGACAAATAAGGGACCAACGGTTGGAAATATATCTAGTTTTTTTTTAAATAGAAAAACAAACGGATAACTGATTTGAACGTCTTCAGAACATATAATTTTATAGTGCAAAGTATAACTCCATATGGTAAGAATTTATTTTTTGCTTCAAATTACCATCTATTATATAAATTACTGGAATGGATGGAAGTTCATACCTGCAACGTTTTTTACAGACTTATAATTTGATATCTCATTCAATATATAATTCAATATTTAATATTTTTCAATTCAAAATTTTAAATTTAGTACACAAGTGCTTATTAAGGAATAGTAGTAAAACTTGAACACTGATCATATTCCGCTATGAAGTGGGTTTTTTCTTTTTTTGTTTATCTTGAATAACAATTGCAACAGGGAAATGAATGATGTGCTGTGGCGAGTGAGAAATCGATCGATCAGGGGGAAAAGGCAAACTGTACCTTATCATGCTCACAATTCAAGCACTTTAGATTAGCAGCAGATTATCGGGTATTCGTGTCTTGAAAATAACTTGTTGGCGTTTTACGATTGTGTGCGTTTGTTTTCGCTTTGTCCCTGCCCCCTCACTTTCACTTGTAACGTGGAAATCCTTGGGCGATGCGATTAATAAAACACGATGCTAATACATAGTAAAATTATATTAATTAAAATATGAATTAGGTCGGTGGATATTTTCTCAGTTGCTTCATTGTTTTATGCCTGTAGAACTTATTATTTTATTTTTTATATATGTTTCACAACAAAAAGGAAAAAATATGGATTAAGGATAAAGTCGCAAAATATCTTTATAATAAAGGGTAATGTACCAAGTTTCCTGCTATATAAAAGTAATAAATATTACTTTATTTTATTTTCACCAGGACGACCACTATTGTGCTCCTTCATATGGGTTATAGTTTAGTTCACGTCCAGCTAAGGTTTATAAAGTGGAAGAGTGGATGTTTTATATTGAACTCATAGATACTGAGCAGTGAATTGGCCTTTTCTTTACCCGTGAAATCTTAAACTTGTTAAGCCTTTCCAACCCTTGTTAGTATAACCTGGCTTCATAGGTCGAGGTTGAAATTATAGATAACCTCAATAGGTCAGATATATGACGTAATGGGTCCAATTGGCCATGTGCGTGAAAATATGACTTTAAAAACAGCCATACAGAAATAATTTAGTTATGTCAAAAGAATATGTTGTATGTCCGATAGTGATATTGGACGACTTTTATTGTGCCATTTAGTGTACAGTATATAGTCTAAATTATGAGGTTTCTTCTTGTGGTCAATCTAGTATCTTTGTTTTGCGCTGTCAAGCGCGTTTCGTCATTTTACTATCATTTGTGATTTCTTGCAGTTAAATTCGTTCTAAAATACCAAATCGGCGGGATAAGACCATGTTAGTTGGTAAGGAAAGAGATTTCTTGTCGAAGCTATTCATTCATTGTTCACTGGTCAGTTTTCCCGATCCGACCATTATCGGTGGTTTCATCACTGATCAGTGTTCATCACCTTCGGTTTTCTAATAGCCTCTGTAGCATTGATACTGTCTTCTCAGTTATATTTGCTGGATTGGGACATCCTTTTCCTAGAGGACATACTGTTTTTAAACCTCATATCAAAGGCATGATGCATATTGGCTTAGTGCATTCTTTTAAAATGGCCAGATCAACATAACGGTTGAGTTTTCACAGCTTCTTTTTATTATGTAGTCTATGAATACCATCGGTCCATCACTTTTCTGTTTTCAGTGTCACATCAAAGTCAAGTTGCGCAGTGCTTAGAACACCCTCCTTGTAAGTCTGGAAGGGACTGTGTAACACTGCTTGTGTTTTAGCTATGTACCGCTGTATCGTATTCGACCTTTCTTCTTTTTTACTATAGTCCGTGAGAATGAAAACCGTGGCATATCTATTATTTTGTCCTTCATACTACATGTTCTTGGCTTGAGGAAGCGATGCTACCAAGGTGCCAGAGGGTTAAATGCTTCCTACTGAATTTCTGGCTACGATACTGCACCTTTTCTGATGGATGGAGGAGATTGCGGTGGCTGAGTGGTTAGGGTGTCCGACTTGTTTTTTCGGTCCTGGGTTTGGATCCTGGCGTACCTCTAGGTTTTTTAATTGAACATAATATGTAAAAAGCATAGTAAAGTTGTTTGATCCTTCGTTCGCCACACAACAGGAAATAACTTTACATATGGGGTTGCGCAATTGAGTTGCACGTACTCTGCAAATATTCTGTTCCAAGTCTTGACCCAGCTTGGTTTTATCCTTTCGGCTATTGCTATACGGCAGTTTCAAATTTTACAGAAAGATTCTGGTCCTAGTGATACTCAGGAATCCGTGGCTCGTAATTAGTTGACGCGACCTATTTTTCGATGTTTCCTTAAAGTTTACCTAGAGTGGGCAAACAACAAATAAAAATTGACCGATAAAGTTTCGAGGAGTTTTTATAAATGGCCCATTAAATTGGTACAGTAAGTTTGGTTGTTTGAAATTTCTGGTTTATTTTCCATAGATTTCCATGTGTGATGCAAATTAGCGTCCGTTTCCTGTTCCCGCTGCCCATACCTAATTTTCGTTAACTGAAGTAATTTATGGGCTATATGTTCTACTTGCCTACGTTGTCATTTAAAATGAAATTTGTCCTCTACACGTTAAAAAACGAAACAAAGTCTACAAATATCGGAATCAATTTTGCCTGGTTTATTGATAATATCGTTGAACATGAGAAAAACAAGGTTCAAGAAAAACAAGGTTTTTATTGAAATTAAAGGCGGCATTTTTGCTAGGAACGAGTTTTGCGATATTTGCTATTTTTCTTTCCCATTATAAACCATAATAGTTTGTATATGTGGTTTTCTAAGTCAGCGATTATAATAAATGCACCACTATCGAGATAACCAATCATTCCCATTATGCGACTATCCTGTGAATGCGGCTGAAAGACGCGAGGGCAGCATATAAATTGAAACCTGTAGGCCTTGATCGAATTATGCTGCTGGATAACCGGCTCCTTTAAATTACGTATAAACTTAAAATGTTTCACAATATAAAATGCTTTTTTATGCGTTTTTGTCCTTTCTGATCAGTGACTGAAATCCTCATAAACGATAAACAATTTTGATTAATTCTGTCCTACATTTTAAGCTATTTGGGCTCCGTTTAATTCAAATCCCCTGGGAAATCTTGACACGAAGGAGTAATATAGTCACGTCCTATGGGAAAAACCCCTCGAGGATTCGTTCCTCGGTGTCCTTTTAGCGATTTTTGTCCCAAAGGGAATTCAAAGGTTTAAGTTGAAAATATAAAAGTGGTACAGTTCCTTTATTTAGTTGGATGAGTCAAGATAGGAGGTCACGAGGCCTTCGTTGTTTTAAACGGATTATAAGGGCGGCACGTTGAGGAAAGGGTTTGGGGGTTAGGGTGGAGGGTTAGTTTAGAGTGAACATTGAGGAAGCATGTCCGGATAAGATCCTTCACGAATGGGATTGTATGTTCTTTATGGATCATTTGATTGGTGCTGTTAAGGATACGGCGGATTGAAAGGATGAATTCGTTGGATGTTGAAGGATTTGGCCGTGCTCAACAGTTCGACACGTAAGTCCAAATAGGTCTGATGAGTGTTTGGTAAGCGGTGCTTAGTGTTGGTTTTGGTCCCATTAGATGTCTGAGCAGTCCATATATTTTGATAAGTTCTTCCGTTTTAATCTTGTACGTGGGTTATCAGTCTGTTATCTAACTAAAGCCCGAGTTAGAGGATTTGGATGGATCATGATAATACCTTGTTGTCTATATACACTGGAAGGCATGTTTGACCTTTGAGCTTAAAAGTTACTTGTTTGCTCGTTCAACCTGATCCGCCATCGAGTGCACCAGTCAGTAATGAGGTTTAGATGTTGGATTTCTTCTGTGGCTAGTATAGAATTGTAGTGTCATCCGCGTAGGTTGTATGTTAAGTGTTTGGATGTGTAGGTCAGCAGTGTAGATGATGTAGAGGTGTGGACCTTGGATATTTCCTTGTGATACACCAGCTTTGATTGGTGTGACGGAGGGTACGTTTTAACTTGTGAAGGAGGCCCGGGTGCTTACTCGGTCCAATGCTTCCGTAACGTCCAGAAATACGGCTGGGCAATATAGATTGTTTTCTAGAGCCGAGGATATCATGTCTATTACTCTGAAGCACTGCTGAACTGTTCAATGGAAATTTAGTTTTTTAAAGTCTAATTTTTAAATTAAGTGTGCGAAAGATAGTTTTCTAAAGTTTAACTATATGCTTAATAACAAAAATACAACCAAGGAAAAACAGGATAAACTACAAATAAAGAGAAGATTTTAATTGATCACGAGTTTCCTATATCTTTGCATCTTACCCATCGGAAAAATCAATCTGTTGTTCGCTTCGATCTGGTCTGAATCAATTTCTAATATATAAACTTTTTTGATTTGAATGTTGTTTTTTTCAAGCTTTCTGAAGTACAGTATTCCGAACATGCATTATATTGTACAGTTATTATAAAAGAATTGTTGTCCGTTAGCGCAGTCATTATCTTAAGTATTGAGATGCTGATAAGGCAAACAATTTATATGGTCATGTTTTCTTTACCTCTATTCTGCTATACGGACAATAAAATCTGTGAACTTAACTTCTTTTTCTTTCATTTTTTTAAATGATCTCTGACAATCTGCAAAATGAAATTGTTCATTTTGTTTACAAATAAATTTGCTACGGGTCTCTAATGACAAAGTGAAATTAGATAATGTTATTTCTGTATGAAAATAAATCCCATGGGAGACAAATCGAAACCGATCTTGCTAGTCACCCTCTGCTAGTTCCCAAGACATGTGGGAGGACAACGATAGAGCGGACGCCCTTGCAAGGAAAGAAGCAACCTAACCGCTGATAGGTCTTGAGCCCTTTTACGGCATAGTTATTCATGTTACCATTGAGTATCTTAGACAAAAAGACAATTTTTTTTTGCCTTATGATCTATGCATATTAACCATGGTGACGAATTTTTATATGTGTGTTCATATTTGGGGGGGGGGGATCGTGAAAAAAGGGCCAGAGGCGACGGTGGGAATCGAACCCACGACCGCGGCGTCTATGAGCCGAGAGTTTTTCACGCTAACCACTCGGCTACCGCGGTCCCCAAAAGACAAATTGAAAACGAGGAGACGGTGGAATTCACTCATTGAAGAACTAGCAAGTGTTGGATAGAAAGAAACAAGAGAATGCATCAAAGGAAGAAGGAAAAAAGTTAGAATCCTGATTCTTAATAGGGCACTGCAGACTGAATGGACAACTGAAGAAAATTCGTATAATTCAAGAGGGCAGGTGGAGATTTTGCAGAGACGAACACTCTGGATCAAGGTATAATCTTGAATTAAGGGCATCAGGGCATAACAATCTTAAATATGTCTACAGATTGACAGATTTAAGTTTATTACAATTTTACCTTAAGTTTTGCCCTGATGATGGACTTAAAATAGGTCGAAAGCTTGGCAGTAACAACTGAAATTGCTTTTTCGTCAAGACCATACTGTGATATAGAGCATTGGAGTAATTCTGGCGTGGACTAACTAATCCACCGGTGGTCCCTTCCGGTAAATGGGAAATGTCTATATATTAACATATTTAAGTTTTTTTTTACATGTCGGTTCAGATTTCCTTGAAGACCGCCTCAGTACCAACATTGCCATCTTGGCAGTAACAACCGAATTTGCTTTTTCGTTTAGACCATACCTTGATCCAGCGTTCGTGATTGAAAAAGTGGTCGATACTTCTAATATTGTAAACAGATTTTGTAAAGAATCAGAGGAGGAACATTTTGAACATTTGCCCGCTGGAGGAAGTGGTTTAAGGTTATACCACTGAAACCGGGCCTGTCGAGTTTCTTGATGTACCAGGACTCACTCATAGGGGATACAATACCTCTCAAAGGGCACATACCACGAAAAATCAAATGTTATTCTTACATGATAATAAATTTGCTACGGGTCGCTAAGACAAAAGTCAAAGTAGATAATGATGTTTCACTATGAAAATAAAAGCTCGTGGGGCACAAAGAAAAACGGACCGAGGCAATCAAATAGTATAGGATCTAATAGTTAAAAGGCGTTTCGTTGCGGCTATTGACTACTATAAATTGACTGTTGTCGGATCAAGGCTATGCCGGATTGTCTCATATCAGGACTTTCGCGTTTGCGAAACAGCTGGCTAACGTCACAAAGTTGACCTGAATTGCAATTTTCCTGTTCTTGTTTGTTCAGTGTAATCTTAAGATGTAATTAGACAAAAAAAACCGTAATTTAATAATGTTAACAGTCAGTACTGGCATTTTAAAAATATTAATTAAAAAACGTTACTGATGGAAGAATGTTAGATTTTGATAATATTCGTTGGGAGCTATCAAAGTTTACAAAACCTAGACCTTATTATTTAGATTCTTCACATAATAGAACGTTTTTTTGTTGTTATAAAATCATATAAAAAATACTTAAGAGTATTTATCATTGAACAAAATCGACCAGTGAGCTAGTTTCATATCTAGCAGTGATTAATTACTAAACGACAGTAATTGTGTGATTAATCACGGCCTTATTGTTTTTTTCGGAAAGTGACGACCAGTTGATTCGAACGTGACGTTTCGCTGATTTTTCTCGACGGGATTATCGATGGATGAGTGTGTTTCTGCACCTGACCCTGATGGGCAAATTGACCTGGTTTATTTAAAAAAAAAAAAAAAAACTTTCCCTTTTATTGGTTGATTTGTGCTCGGGAGGAAATGTGCCATTCAAGTTTTAACAGCTACGGTGGGGCAGGCAGGCCTTGATCCAAAACGTAATCCGCTACCCACCCGATTGTACCGGCCCGGTCAATTACGTTGTTCAATTTCTAAATCATGTTGAAATAACGTTCAATTTAAATTAAACCGTAACATACTTCAAAGCAGTAAGAATCGAAGCTCGAAGAAGACATCAAAAGCCGATTTATATCTTGCCCTCTGACCCGATATTAATTGTTTATCGACTGATTAAAAAACGAATCAACTAAATAACTAAAAATCAAAAAGACAGACAACCAATAAATTCTTGTCGAACTTTACTTCTACAAACAGTAAATTTGTCGACTATCGTTTCCTTTCTCTTTCTCCCCTAATCTATCAATCTTAGTAATTGTGTATGCAGGAAAGTGTAAAATTGACAAAAAATATTTGCTCTGAGCGTTTCTATTTACTGTTAGAAAGCTTGAGCATAAAACGATAATGATATCCCACTGGCGAAGGCCCCGTTACGATGAGCTTGAAATTACAGATAACTTCAGTAGGTCAGACAAATGACGTAATAGTCCAATTGGCCATGTGCGTGAAAATATAACTTTAAAAACGGCCATACAGAAATAATTTAGTTATGGCAAAAAAAAAGTTATATGTCAGATAAAGTGTTATTGGACGACTTTTATTGTGCCATTTAGTGTGTAATATATAGTCTAAATTATGAGATTTGTTTTTGTGGTCAACCTAGTCTCGTTGCTTTGTTCTGTCAAGCTCGTTTCGGCCTTTCGCCATCATCAGTGATTGCTTAGAGTTAAAGTTGTTGTGAAATACAAATCGGCGGGAATAGGCGGACCAGGGTAGTTGGTTGTCATTGATTCATTGATCACAGATTACTTTTCTGGATCCGAATATTCTCCCTGGTTTAACAATTCATCAGTCTCCATCAGTTTAGATTGTCTAACAGCCTCCGTAGTTTTGATGGTATCTTCTCACACATATTTGCTGGATTGAGGCTTTTTTTGCCCGGAGACCTTCGCCAAAACAAATATGCGCGCGGTTTCCATCTTTTGGCAGAACATTGTAAAAAGCCTTCCTCCTCCTTCTACCCGGTTTGAATCTTTAAAGGTGGGTCCAGGCATACAACAACGCCACACCATATCTGCAGCATTGCATGAACATGGCGTGACATAGCTGATCCATAACTCTTCTGTTTGTGAATGCCATATCAGAAGCATGTTGCGCAGTGGCGTTTTTTTAATTTTTTTATTTGGATACCAGGGACTGTAGGAGTTCCCTCCTGAGCACTGCAGCTGAGCTGTACAGCTTATTGTACTTTATCCCTGGCTCCATATTTTGGGGGAGGGCTCGCAACACAAATGTGAACTTGAGCCCCCGTTATACCGGTGTTCTTCCATCGAAGACACTAATTTTTGAAGGGTTTGGGACCAAATTTAGGGTAACTGAGATCCGATGCCGCTCCTTCCATTGATGAGTGCCGTGTCAATTTCTTTCCATTGCGGCCACCGGTCCCCTTAGGCGTCAGAAAAAGTCCAGAGGCGACGGTGGAGATCGAACCCACGACCGCGGGATCTACTAGCCGAGAGTCTGACGCCTTAACCACTCGGCTAACGCGGCCCCCCGGCGTAGTGCATCCTTCTATGTCCGAACTGTGAATGATACCGTTGCCTTCGTTTCATCTTTTTATTATACAGTTTATGAGACCGCCACAATAAAATTGCTAATAGAATGGCATTGGATTAAATGCACGCTGGCTACCGAATTCCTAGCTACGCTATTGACCTCATGCTGAACCATTGGGTTACTTATTGGGTCGGCCTTTACTCGCGGTTTTATTTTTAACTATTCATACGCGTTTCGGCATTGCGCCATCTTCAGTAAGGAACTCGGTTTAGTACAGACTAGAGCGATCGCATACGATTAAACCGACCATGATCGCACAGTTGTATATGTGAACGTTTGAGGTTGGTCGCCCATGTGAAAAATATCGATTTTATTCTCTGAGAATTGTTTGAAATGAAAATTGGTGTGTCCTGCGTCCCCTGGTAGCATAAGGTTGTTTTTTGGTACTTTTACGTTTTATTTATCCTCCGAATTTTACTTTTGGATTTATTTGACTCTTTCTGTTAAGGGCAGATTAAAAGGAACCCTCGTCAGATATTGAGTGAATATCTCACTAAATCGAGCCCTTTTTTTAATGTATAGACATAAAAATAACAGTTGTGATGTACCATATTCCGAATTATGAACATTAAACCTGACTATTAATTAAAATATTCAACCTTCGCCAGCTTGCTTTCACACTGGCGAAAAACACGAGTAGCATTTAATTCAGGAGAGAGAAGATTGATGTTCGCCTTGCAATTCTTGAGTTGATAATCTGTAATGTAACTAATGACGATATGAGTAATTTGCATCTAATAGGCAAACGCAAATCGACTATTTCTGGTTGTTTTTTTTTGTATTTTCAAGAAGTTGTTTTTTTGAAGGTCAGTGGGATCATCCTGGGTTTAATAAGGTATGGTTCTTTCTCGCTAAGAAATTTATATATTCGTTGATCTTTTCAACTACCTAGCGTTGGATATATTGCTAATATTTCAACAGTAGTGGCTTTTACTATTTTTTTAATAAATATTTTCGGAAGACTCATTTCAAAGTCGAATAGGAAAGTATCGGGAATAGTAGGAAGTAAGGAATCTCGTGGCCGAGTGATTTTCCTACGGTCGCAGCCTGGGACCCATGCCAAGACAATAAAGCAGCGTTTGGTTTAAACTTGAAAGACTGCCCTATGTCAACTGAACACTTTTGGCCCAAGGAGCACAAAGAGAATTCGGAAGATGTGATTTAAATCCTGTGGGCACGATGTGATATTTATACACTAGTTGATTTCGCGAGGTTCCCCATTTTCCCCATCTACTTTTTGGAGTATAACTAATATGGTAGTTTATTCAAACCAAAGCTTATAATGTCTATATAAATCCAATGGGTAAGGTTTATTATAATGTCATACTTAAAAGTAGAAATCCTCTCTGACACTTTTGGTCCGCCTATTCTCGCTTGTTCAGTCCGTCAGGCGTGTTCCTTGCAAATGCGATATTGCCATAAAATGTACATTTATTTTAGGGATTTGTTTAAATGGATTGATTTTTAATTGCTTGAAAGAAATGACGTTACATTCCTACAAACTGGAATTATTGTAACGAGAAGTTGGCAACTTATTTTTTTGGCGTGTCTGCATTCGATCCAAAATTAGAACGAACACCTGGGTCGGGGGAATGGTTTTTAAAATACTACGACACACAAAACCGTTTTAATGATATTGCGAACATCTCTATAATGCATAAACTGCTCGAATTTCCATTTTCTTCCCTTCACAAACTCCCAAAAGTACAATTTCAGTTCGAAAATTTGACTGTAAATCCTTGCCTGCTCGGTTTCCTGTTCAGGGCCAAGGTGGAAGCCGGATGAAAGTTGGCAGGGAAACAAAATATCTTGACCTTATCACGCTAATATGTTTCCGTTTTTTGGCAAGGGGTATTAGTAACGAGTTAATCGTTGTGGGAGAAAACGTGATGAAAACCTCTCGACCTCATCAGATGAGAATGTTCGATAACAAGAAAAAAGCACAACAAAACACCACACAGATGCCACTAATCATTCATCAATCCAATCATTTTTTATCTTTTGCTTAGTCATTAAAAAAATTATATATTTTGAATTTAATTAGTCTATAATACAGCGTAAAAATTGACATTGTTTATCAATTATTTCCATAATTTAACTGTTCTGATCCACAGATAGGGCCAATTCGGTAAGAATTAATTTTAATCATTTCCTGAATGAATCGGTACATCTAGCAGGGAAAAAGGTAGCAGGAAATTGAAATTTTTCATCTGATCATAAGCATCTCTAACGTCCCACATTCACATTTTAGTTATAAGCGTATTATTTAAGAAATTAGATAATATTGGAATTAAGACGTTAATATGAGAGTTGAATGTAGTTTAAAATTTTCAAAAAAATGAAACCCATGGATGAACTTGACACAAAAGGTTTCGGATTCTCCATATAATTTTGAGTCAAAATTCTTGTCATTACTTGGTTTAAGTCTAATTCTAGGGGATTACTTAATAATAAATTTATTTCTTCCCATCAAATTGCTTTTACGTGATTTTCCACGGTGCAGATTGATTTAGAGCATCATCTTTAATAATATAACCAATCATGGGTTGATAAAACAAATGATGGTGAATATGATAATTAGTCAACGAGTTATTGATTACTATTTAATACAATCATTTCCTAATCAGTTGTTCTGTCAGGTCTTAAAAATAAATTTGCAAACTTAAAGTCTAAAAAGAAATTGAGCTGAACTTTGAACAGTTTTTTTTTCTTACGTCTGTTCGAACCTTGTACATTTTAATATAAGAAATTTAACAAAATGAGAGCATTTTAGATAAAGTTTTACTTGGAACTTAAATAAAGCCTGGGAAGTCCAGAAAGGAAAAGAAAGCGTGTAACGTCAAGTATAATTCAAAGATATAAAAAAGGGGGCGTCGGTGACCGCAAGGTTTAGTCTTTGACACGGCGCTCATCTCTGTAAGGTAAAGGTCCCGGGTTCGAATCCAGCGGCCCTGCATTCGAATCCGACATACTTACAAATGGGATTTTTTTCAAATACACCGGCACCCTGAGGGTTTATATGACCTCTGCTGTTGCGAACCCTCGTAAAAAANAATAATTGTTTTTTTATTTTAATTATTTAATTTTTTTTACACGAGTACGCAACAGCAGACCATCATATCAACCCTCAGGGTGCCGGTGTTTTCGAAAAAAGCCCATTTGTAGGTATGTAAATGCAGGGCCGCTGGATTCGAACCCGGGACCTTTACCTTACAGAGATTGTTACAAAGAAATTTAAAGGGTAGATAATGAAAATTCCCAACGTCGCGTGATTCTATCACGTATAAAAAAAGAAAATCTAGCATAAAATCGAATTTTTTCATCGATTGTCCAAAATTTCCAAACTCGAATATGCTAAATCCATACATTAATTGCACGGGACTTATTTTAGGCGACTTATAGGATTTGGAATTAATCCTTTTTCCTGTTGTTATCTCGGGCTTGAATATAGTCTACAATTTTCTTCAAGCAGTGAGTTTTCTTTGATCCGAAAAGTTTTCCATTAACGGTGAAGTTCTGCGTATTCTCATTGGAAAAGAGAACCCTCTCTATTTTGAAATAGGCGTATAAGTTTTAGCCAGGTTTAGATCTAATCACTAAATTCCTTCAAAACAATATTGTCGAGACGGAAATTAACGGTGAGAAAGCAAACTTTAGTGTGATTGTTCTGTACAATTTATGATCGAAATATTTAATCAGTTTTGCCTAATCGACAAACCGCGATAACCCACGATTTAAATCCACACAGAACATTATTTCTTACAAATATAACCATGAATAGTTAAATGATAGATGATATAAAGAAATAATAAAAATGACTCTTCCAAACCTTATCACTTTAAAGGAAGTGGAACATATCAGCATGTACTACACAAAAAATTGTAATGAAATTTTGTTTATTTCGTTGTTGTGCAAGTGGTTAAATAACCTTGAAAATTCAAAGCAATGCAATATTAGAACAATTTATTTTTTCATTGAACAACTGTTTGGTAGTTTTCGATCATTGGTCTTCCTACCCTTGCTATTTAGTCTATCAATCTCATTTCGGTTTCTCGCCATCTTCACTAGTGCGATTATCCTTTTCTCCTTGCGTCCCTTTTATTATCTCATCAAAGTGAAACAGGGATTATAATCATACCAATAATCATCAGAATCAACCAAACTACCGGAAGAGGAAATCTCACAATACTTAATTTGTCGGACCACGTCCTTTTTTTTTATTATGAAAGGTTTAATATTTAGGGCTTTTGTGATATGTATACTACATAAGGAATTCGTGGAGTTATGAAGAAAAAATAGGGTCGGCATTTAAAGGTCTACCTACGTTTCTGGGTGGGGGTCCTAAGTTAACTAACGTCCAGAAATAGATGCGGAAACGAAAGGGTTCGACCTAGCTTCTTTTCTGACCAAAATCTCTCCGTTTGATTAATCCTCGATTTAAAAAGAAAGAAAAACTAAAAGAGGAACGGAATTGTATTTATTCAAAAAATGCTCTTCATTCAATGAATCCACTCTTAAGATAAAACGTTTTAATTCCCCTGTCGAAAAGGGAAATTTACAGGTCCTCCGTGTTCACGTCATAAAATCATGAATACAAAAGATGCGCATTATGAGCACTGTGGGATTTTGCTAATTCTTCCCCCCTTGCCTACAAATTTACTTAGCGAATGGTCGCAATTGTGCGCATTTCGAATTGCGCCTACCTCGCAGTTTCTCGGCTCGCATTGATTATAATTACATAAAATTCACGTTTGTCTGACATGTCTTAAAACGGGTCTCATTTCCTAAAATATTGGTCACATTCTTTATTTGCCATATACGATCATCGTGATTTCGTCTAGATCACCAGCAACTATTTACCTGCTCTATGACGCAAAACTTCTTTTCTCAAAAGATTTGATATCAAATATAAAAATCCCTTGGCTGTAAGTAAAGCAAAGCTTACCATGTTTCTTTTGGCCGGAGACTCAAGTCTTTTCCACCTTGACCTATTTTCAAGATGCACCATGTCCTCCAAATATTCCCGGTCGGTAACAAATAACGTCGTTTTTTCTTATGAAAATACAATAGACTTAATCCAACCCAGTGCTTTCACTCTTCTTGTTGCAAGTCTTTTTTTAATAAGTAGAAAGGACCATAAGCCATATCCATCCGTGTCATTTTTAAGTACATTCCCTTAAATTTTTGATTAAAAGGAATACAATTTTCAAAAGCTCTCGTCGGTTTAATTAATTTTCTTTTGATTTTTTTTTTAAATTTCAAATGCAAAACTGGTGAAAGGGACTCGGGTAATAAGTCGTGTTATAGAAATGGTGGTTTTAATTTGTATTTGACGATTCGAAAAAAATCTCTCGGGTCTGCTTTTATAGTTTATTCCTTTCCTCCTCTGAAACTACAAAATATGTTTGAATTATTAACAATTTTTGTTGTAAGTTATTCAAGAAGACTAATGAATTATTTTGCTTTCAGGTAAGTCGAAATTCATGGACCTAATTAAGTAAGTACGCAACATTTTAATCGAATAGTAAAGTTTTTTGGATTTTTTTTCCCGACTAAAATCGGTAAAATACCAAGTCCAAAACCCATTCAATAACGTGTAATTTCTTGGGTAGAGCATATGAAGAAAGATTTCGGTTTAAAATATTATCGAGAAACTACGATAGATGATTGAACAAATTTATATGAGATAAAGAACGTACTTTCCCTATTTCTTTCTCAACTTTTTCTATATTCCATCCTAACTTCTCTGTCTGTCTGTCTTTCTCTCTCTCTCACTCTCACTTTCACTCTCTCTCGTTAAATGTAAAAAAAAAATCCCTGAGACCTAATTTTTCGAGCTTTTATATATAAAATGTTCAATTCTTTTTCTTTCTCTCTCGCTGTCTGTTTGTCTATCTCTCCGTCTTTCTCTCTCTCTCTCTCTTTCTCCCACCTCTCTTTCCCTCCACATATTTCACTCTCTCTTTCTCTCTCTCTCACTCTCATACTCTCTCTCTCTCACTCTCTCTCACTCTCTCTCGTTAAATGTAAGAAAAATCCCTGAGACCTAATTTTTCGAGCTTTTATATATAAAATGTTTAATTCTTTTTCTTTCTCTCTCGCTATGTCTGTTTGTCCATCTCTCCCTCTTTCTCTCTCTCTTTCTCCCACCTCTCTCTCCCTCCACATATTTTACTCTCTCTTTCTCTCTCTCTCTCTCTCTCTATTTCTGTTGGTTATTTCTGTTGGTCTGTTTCTGTCTCTCTACCACTCCACCTATCACACTCTCTCTCTTTCTATTTCTGTTGGTCTGTTTCTGTCTCTCTACCACTCCACCTATCACACTCTCTCTCTTTCTATTTCTGTTGGTCTGTCTCTCTGTCTGTCTCACTCTCTCTCACTCTCTCTCTCTCTCCCCCTCTCTCTCTCCCACTCCACCTGTCTCACTCTCTCTCTCTCTCTCTCTTTCTTTCTATTTCTGTTGGTCTCTCTCTCTCTCTCTCTCTCTCTCTATTTCTGTTTGTCTGTCTCTCCCTCTGACTCTCCCTCTTTCTCCCACCTCTCTCTCCCTCCACACTCTCTCTTTTTCTTTTTTTTCTGTTGTCTCTCTTTCTCTCTCTCTCTCTCTCTCTCACTCACTCACTCTCACTCACTCTCACTCCCACTCTCTTTTTCAATTTCTGTTGGTCTGTCTGTCTGTCTCTCCCTCGCCCCCCCTCTCTCTGTCTCTGTCTCTGTCTCTCTCTCTCTCTCTCTCTCTCTCTCTCTCTCTCTCTCTCTCTCTCTCTCTCTCTCNCTCTCTCTCCCTCTCCCTCTCTCTCCCTCTCCCTCTCTCTCCCCGTAAAGTCCTCCAACTCCAAGTTAAGCTATTTCTGTAGGACTGGATTTATGGTAAGCCGAGCCCAGTTTTGTTTCCTCAAACTTAACTTGTTGAGCAGACGCGGTTAATTTCTAACATTTCATTGTGCCTAACTTTAAATTGCTTTCCAGTCTTGGAGAAGTATAATCGACGTATTTTCGAATGAAAACGATATTATCGAGGTCGACAACCTCGATAAGTTGTTCTCTCGTGTTAAGTTATTTATCGGGAGGGACGCGCGCGCAGCTAGATTATTATCATCGACTCCTGTCAACGTTGTTATTGACGACAATTTATTTGTTGCGCATCATCATTTTGCGCCATTCAAGTCTGCTGTGACTATTTAAAGTTGAAAGAAAAATCACTAGGAATATTAGAGTAAATAAATTTCTTTTAAGTAATATAAATTATAGCCTTTTATTTAAGTTATTCCAATAAGGAGATAAATTATTCTTGAATAATTTCTTCCTGTAATTTCCCATGGTTACTGTTTGACAATTCTTTTACTCTTAAACTTAAGATAATTGTAAGTTTTGCATGATTTTTCTTTTCTTTTTGAGGGACGTTTGGTGCTCACCTCGTCTGTGGGCAGGATCGGATTTAAATTTCCCACTACACATCCATTATTTCCAGGTTTCCATAAATTTATTCATCCCGGTGGTAAACAAATTTTGAGGAAACATGGAATATTCAGAGACGGGTCTATTATCGGGGCGAAAACATGTCGAAGCCTCAGGCCCTTCTGCGCGTCTTCTTACAAACAAATACATACTAACGTTTTGATTCCGAATTTCAACGGTTGGAGTTTATTTGTGGAAAGATTTTGCTGAAACTTTTTGTGACAAATAAGAAGTAATTAGTCTACGCGTATTTATATAATTCTGAAATGGTTTCACGTTAAACGGAAAAACAGGAATAATCAATTTATCTAATCTACTAAAGGTACCTATTTTTCATACTAGAAACTTCAAATTAGAATCTTCAATTTTTTTGTTGTAAAACCATTACATCACAAATAAAAAGAAAAATTTACTTACAAGACGATTAAGTACTGTCGTAAGTCGTATTTTTTCTACCCTGTCTTAAATTGCCAATAAATAATAATCCATTAGATTTCGTGGTCTGATTGACCAAATAACCTCTTTCAATGAATAATAATCAAGAATTAATTTTAATCGATATCTTTATGTAAGGTATTGGTTGAGATAAAAAAGTCAGTGTCATGAGCGGGATTTGAACCCACGACCTTTGGCTAAATACGCCGCTGCTCTACCACTTGAGCTATTGTGACTTCGATCCACTCAGACAATCAAATATATTAAACGACGTTTGAAAAATGGCAAAAAGGAGGGAAAATTCAAAAGTGGGTTGAGGTGGGAATTTGGTGTCCGAGTGGATCGAGGTCACAATAGTTCAAGTTGTAGAGCAGCGGCGTATCTAGCCGAAAATCGTGGGCTCGAATCCCGCTCGTGACACTGACATTTTTATTTCAACCAATACCTAACATAAAGATTAATAAGTAATAATAATAATGTGCGAAGTTTAGGGGCTGACAGACAGCTGAGGTCATCGCTGGCACTTTTTAGCCCGCAGCCACTTGATCGTCTCAATCTCAATTTGGTTACTGACTCTCTGCTTTTAACTGTATACTACGTCGATATCCTTAAAGGTCTAGGGCCATTCATTTGTCTGAGGCCTGAACTGTCAACTACAGAATACACATAAAACATACAATACATGATGTGTATGTTGTATGTACAATATATCCGATATATAAATCACCATCCGATATAAATAAACGTCTGTTCACTCCTCTGGAGTACTCGATATTGCTCGGGGCGGGGTCGAACCCACTTAACTTACTCCTCTAGTCGTCAAATTCACTCCTCGAGAGTACTCGATATTCCTCGAGCGGGATTAAGTAACGCTTTTTTTCACGCTAATAAATCATTTATTAACAATTAATTAACAAATTAACATAAACACAGCAACGAATATAAACGTAGAAGTATGATAACATTCACCCCTCTAGAGTACTCGATATTCCTATTATATAATGGCTATTAAACAGGAAGGAAAACCCAGATGAATAATTATGCAATATATACATAATATATAATAGCATACATAGGTGTAACAGATTATTGATAAATAATTTTTGTCGAAGCAACGTAGATGAAAGAATATGATTGAGAAATAAAAAGAGATCTATATAGATGGAAATAAAGATAATAGATAGATTAGAGATAAAGCGAGAGAAAGATAGGTAAAGATAGAGCTAGAGAAAGATAGAGATAGAAGGAGAGATGGATATATAGAATTAGAGAAAGAGAGAAAGTGAGCAAGAGAATGAAAAACAGTGTCAGTGTGAATGAGAGAGAGAGAGAGAGAGAGAGAGAGAGAGAGAGAGAGAGAGAGAGAGAGAGAGCGATTGAGTTAGCGAGAGGTTGAAAAAGAGAGTCAGTGAGTGTGAGAAAGAGCTACTGAGTGGTCAAGCGGTTGAAAAAGAGAGTCAGTGAGTGTTCGAAATAGCGATTTAGTGGTCGAGAGGTTGAAAAAGAGAGTCAGTGAGTGTGTGAGAGAGAGGGAATGAGTGAGAGAGCGAGCAAAATATAACAAAAGGGCCGCAATTTGCGCGTTGTCAGTAATAAAGTGGAATGGCCTGGTCGCTAATTTTTGACAAACGCCGCCTTTCATGCTTTCGTCTTTTAGCTTTTCCGCTTAATTAGCGCTCGTTTGTTCCATTTTTCACTGCGGCATTATCAATAGACATTATACTACTTAGTTTTCTTGAAAAATATGAAAAAAGGAAACACCCAATGAAAAATCGTTTTGCAAAACGAATAAGGACTTAAATTTTCGTTTGTTAAAAGTCCGTTGATATTTCGGCTCCGATGACTTAAGCAGGTTTTAAATAGTTCACCTTGTCTTATAAATAGAAGTTAAAGCTAGACCCACAGCTGATTTTCACAATGAAAATGCAATCAATATTTCTTGGTGTTTGTCATGTCAGCGGTGGAGTTAAGTCCATTGAGTAATTCAAATGTAGAGACCGGTTCCTAGCGCCTAAGCTCTCTGGAGGATCCCGGGCTCATCAATCACAGGTCGAGATGTGTCGCCAACCCTTTTCGGTTTTCGAATAATCAGGAATGATCACCGTTTTGGAAACTAGATCGATCCCGGCAGGGAATTCGTTGCTACGAAGGCTTCTACGATTTGAAGACGATTTTGAAAATACAAGTAGAAATAATTTAATTCATAATAAATAAATTAGATTTTCCCACCGCTGATGCAAAGAAGGAAAGATCATGATATGAAATAGTCAAAAGGAGTGATTAGAAAATGTGATTAAAACAAAGAAAAGATAAGTTACGATTGTAAAGTTTCCCAGTTCGTTCGTTTTATCTGCTATTGCTATTCCGAATATCTATTAATTATCCACATTCAACGGGCAATATCACTTTCAATGTCGGTTTTATTTAATTACCCACACCCAATTCTTTTTTCCCTTTACATTAAATGCGCCCCTGACTTGACATTTTTGATTAAAACATCCTTTCGTCTCGATAGTCTAAAATTAATTATTAGTATTCGTCTTTTAATTAAATAAAATACACGCACGAACATACACGTAGATATGGTTGATTATTATATTATGACTACTTCCGAAGTTGGCCCCAGGGGGCTGTCGACATGGTGATTTCATCCCCCCAAAGCCAAGTAATAGTACATTACGTAGACTGAACTCATATATGAACTCCCAAGCCAGCATACGTTTGATTAAATCAAATTCGTCCAAATCTATTATATTATATATTATGGTGTTTTATTTTTGATTTACTTAACAAAAATAAACACACACAGTGATGGGAAATAGGTGTACCTCAACAAAATTAATTTTAAAAATTAAAATCTTCTCTTTACTTGTAGTTTATCCTGTTTTTCCTTGGTTGTATTTTTGTTAAAAAGGAGGGACAATTTAAAAGGTGGGGTTGAGATGGGAAGTTAGTGTCCGAGTGGATCGAGGTCACGATAGCTCAAGTGGTAGAGTAGCGGCGTATCTAGCGGAAGGTTGTGGGTTCGAATCCCACTGACACTGAATATTTTATCTCAACTAAAAACCTTAATTAATTGAAAGATATTAATTGGTCAAGCGGACCACGAAAACTAATAAATTTAATAAGCTATAGAATCGAATTGTACAATAAAAATATAATATTCTCATTGTAAATAACAATGTTTGTGTCATTTCCCTATTCACTTGCTAGATGAGAAAGTTATGTTAAATCTGTTACCACCACGGGTTTTCTAGCCAAAATTAACATGGGGTTTTCAGAAAACCATTTTTTGCTAAAGTTAACCGTTTCCGAATCCTCTATAAATGGGAGGATTATAGAAGTTGATGCACCCTGTATATAGGAACATCCAATGGGCTACTTAAATATGATTAATTTTTTAATTCTGTCATATTTTTTGCGTATTTTGTCGTAAACGAACCAATGTCAATGACCAATTTGCATTGCATAATAAAATAATTCGACTTAATTTGTGTACTTCTTTTTCAATGAACCAGTAGTGGAAAGTTCAATATTTGCAGATTGTTGATTTTATCAATTTATTTATTCAATTTTCATTGTTTTATATTAGCACTCAATCTGTTGTTATGGCCGTTGCTCGTGATATAACACATTTTTATCACGTCACATGTGTTTAACGATGGCTGCCTTCAAGTGGCCCGATCTTGAAACTCGGCTGCGGACAAGGGCATCGCGACTCTCTCTTTCGGTTTCGCAACACAATTTGCAAGACCATTTTGCAAAAGGAAAGTGAGATCCGTAGGTTTTACAACAGATCGCCTGTTGAAATAAATTCATAACTTATACAGGAGAGTCCTTCTTCTTCAAAAGGGGGGCTACCGAAGGCCGTCGTGGTTTGTCGTGCTGGGCTTTTACCAGCTTTGTCTCTAGGCGAGTCATTCTGCGCCCTTTGTCCGGCTTCCTTGGCGATAATTTTATTCCCATTTGTACGACCGGGTCCTTGGAATCAGATCGGCTTCCTGGTAGAAAACGAGATCGGTCTCTCTATGGTGACATGAAAAAAGCAAATTACCCAAGAAAAACTGCTTTCCTATAAAAATATATTCAGCTTAAATCTCAAATTTAACTTAAAGTGATGAAAAAGAATAAAATATTCAACTCGTTTTAAAATGTGAAAATTTATCAGAAGAAAAACGCAGTACTAAAACTGTTTAATCTACAGGAAAAGTGGTGAAGATTAGACGTGTCATCATGTTTTAATGCAAAGAAAGGAGATTTAGAAAAAAATCGTTTTTTACGATTTTAAACAATTTCAGATTTGCGTGCACTTTCATCAGCACAAATAGTGTGTATTATGTTTTCTAAGAAAATCATAATAATCGATTCAAAGTTTGTTATAATTCGTCGCATTTTTCGCATAGTCATGATCTACAAGTATTTCAGTGTCATGTTTATTAATATTGTGTTTGCTAATTTGCTGTTTTGTTGGTTTTTAATCTCAAATCTGCCCCTTTATGTACATATATAGAGTTGATACTATCACTTCTCGCAGCCCACCGGTGATTCAAATTTACAATAAATTACCGGTGATCCTCGAGAATCACTCACATCGGGTGATGGAAGTTCGAGGTCAGACCTGGTCCGTCCATCCACCGATGTTTAGCTCCGGGTGATACCAGTAGCTAGGTCAATATATATTGTTTGGTCTTTAACATCCTAGTCCCTATTGCCATTCTGGTTTGGTAGCGACTTGGTACAAAAATACCTGTTCTGATTGTGTTGAGACCCACGAGGTTCTTTAACGTCCGGACTTATCCCCGAGTGGACTCTCAAACGTCCAGTGTTCTCAAAGAGTACACCAGGAAGATTTTACATGCATGGACTTGTCACATCCCTTGGTTAGCGAGATGGTGCAATGCTAACCAAGTTTAGAAGTGCCTGAAAAAGACACATCCATACATGTGCCTTGAAAAAGGCAGTTTTGTGGTTTCCGGCACGGCCTTTCAGCCGTGCCTTTCACCACCCCCGGAGAGATAGAGAAGGCACTCTATCTCCGGCTCCGGTTGGCCGGTACAATTTGTTTACAAACCACGACCACCACCTGTCCAACTTCAATTAGTACTTCCACCCAACTCCACCCGGCACTCTCAACACGACACGCAAAAATGGCTCTCTTTCGCAGAAAACAAACACTTTGATCCCTGAAGATGATCTCAATAAAGATCGAAACGTTGGCACGATAAAGAAAATGTTTTTCTTAAACCTACACTACACCAGACTGCATTTCACGATTACTGAATAATTATTTTTAAGGTGTGACTGATCGTCCACCCGGGAGTTCATACAAACCCCTACTGATGCACCCGTTGCCTGAGGGGTGGTTCAGTAACCCAAAAATTTAATGCCGTGACCAAGATACCTGTACCGTTGAAAATCGCGAAACATTTCTGACAGCAAACCTGCGAGACCCCCAACAATAAGTCTCAAAAAAGCTGATGAGGTTTTTACCAAAGTTGAGTTTCAGTTGCCCCAAGTACCTTTGATGTCACCAATTATACTAACTATTAGTAATTACAAATTTCTCTTAGAAATCTTCTGAAAACACAAATAATTGCGAACTGGTTGGCCTGCGTTCCATGCCGACACAATGGGCAACCATGATATCCACAACAGATAAATTATAAATAATTATGACAATAAAAATACTCTGAAAGAAAGTAATTTATTTGATGAATAATAGAAATGACCCAATCACGTACTGTTAGCAGTGTTAACAAATAATTTAACCGTAAATAAAATGAATCATCTGATTAAAAATAATTTGTTCTTTAAACAAACAAAACTTTCTCGTTAATCCGTAACAACTTTTTCCTATATTAATTGAATCATCGTCGTAAGAATGCCGACGAGGATAAAAGCCCATATACAGATATCCAATACTGAATATAAAGTTGGAATACGTATTACAAAGGAGTTAAGCCGGCGGATTAGGAGGATTACGAGGTGATCACGATGATAAAGCGAGCTTTGAGTAAGATAAAAACCCAATTCCTAAATTAAAGTTCACTTGGCCACACCCGTTGACTGACTTAGCTTTGGGTTAATAAGATTCCTTATTGTCATAATACTGAAAGACGTTTTTACAAAGAACCTTGTTTATTTTGTGGGTTTATCAAGGGAAATAATGAAAATATAGCAATTTGTTTGTGATTTTTTAAAAATGAATTGCGTATTTAATATTTCATTGATATAAGTATGTATACTAGTTATTAATTCGTCTGGGATTGAAAGTTGTCCGAGGTAATTATAGTTTCCGTTTATCGGACGTTCCACCGTAGGAAAATTCCGTGGATCTTCCGCTTCGTCTAACCCGTCGGATCAGGTTTAGGGTGACCTGGACCCTCAACGGGTGGGTTCTGCCTTCTAGGAATTCTACACAGGACAAACTTGTCGCAGTAGTGGTTGCACTAAGTCCTGGTGGGGCCGCTTCGTTCCGACCACGCATCCTTCGATGGCCCTTGCGCAAGAAGTCGACGTGTACTTCACAACAACCAGCTTGAAAATCCCTTCCTCTCAGATTAAATCGGCGTTTTCATTTCACTATCCGTATTTTCCTGCAAGTACGCTAGCAGCAAAATGTAACAGATCAAGTTGAGATTGTTCGGTACAGATTTACTTACGAAAAAAATGCGTATTCTTTTAATAGCTGCAAATATTAAAAAGAAATGTTATTAAATCTTGAAGATAAGTTATTTAAGTTGTTAATTGATTAGTGATAAGTTGTTTTCTTCCATGCAGCCCTTGATAATACTTTGTTTTTAGTTTATTATCAAACAATAATTGTGCTTGGATTAAGTTATTCTGAGAATTTTAAATTTAATTATATGGTAAATGGTAATTTTAATATTCATGGCCAGGCTGAATTTTTCTTGAATCAAGATGCTAAACAAAACAAAATTTTTTTAGTATAGTTTCAAATGTTTACCTTTTTTGGGAGAAAATTTATAAGAGGTACCTCAGGCCCAGTTCAACTTCAAAATTTCAAATACGACCCTGTACATCCTGACACACAATTTTTTAAGGATTTTTTACGTTGAAAACAATGGGGCAATCGGATTTTAAATTGGTCAAAAAATGACAAAGTTATAGCAGAAAGTTTGAAAAAACGCATTTCGTTTGTTTCGTCGTTGATTCCAATAATTTGCTTCTTCATTAAAGTAAACATTAATTGCCTTTAGTGTTTACATTGTCATTGTTTGTCAAACGCGCAATATGAGAGCAAATCTTAATTTCAGGAAGTAAATAAATTTTACACTAGTACCTATTCGTTATATCAGTATTCCATTCCAAATGAACCAAAGTGCACATTTTTCCGATCATTGATTTTTCCGAATTGATATGCACGACTGCTTTATTGATAGTGGTAGTATTGAGCGTCGTGCAGTCGAGTTGTACTCCCAGAAATTTTCTGACCGCCCCAGAGTAAACCACAAAACGATTATTCGTGCTGTTACGGATCAGTTGCTGTTCCATCACCAAGAAACCGGCAACGTAATTTCGACAAGGAGCTGAATATTTTACTGGTTCGCGAAAATCCCAATTCCTCTCTATGAAATTTTGGAAGGGTTTTAGGTTTTTCAAAAAATAAAAATTCGAGATGTACTTCAAACTTACAATTTTAAGCCGTATCGCTTGCATCTTACTTGCACAAAGAAAACGTTCTTCCATACATCCTATGGTACCTCTCTAGTGGCATACTAAACCCTTGGAATTTTCCAATGTGTGCAAAGGTGGTTCATAAGATCAACGTTTGGTGTGTACCTCTCGGAAATAAATTAATTGGACCTTATTTCTACGAAATTTAAATGGTGAAATTTTATGAGGGAGGTCTTACCAACGCTATTAGATGATGCATTCCTCTGCAACGAAAAAGAATGATTCTCTAGCTTATTGGATGCCCTGCACACAATTCTTTGCAGGTGAGACGTTATTTGAATCGTCACTTCCGGGATAGGTGGATAGGATGGTCTTTATGGTCCGATCTGTCATCCTCTTCGGTCACCCGATTTAACTCACTTGATTATTTTCTTTGTGGTTATATAAAAAACAATGTCTACGCCAATCATAACCCAGCAACCTCAGTTGAAGAACTGCGGGAAAGGAAAAAAATGCTTGTCAACCATCTCCCCTGACTCTATCGGCCTGAGCACCTGTGAAGAGTGTGGCAAACCTAATGACTGTTTTTTTCCAAACCTTTTACTTAACATTGTCGTTTTTTGACCAATTTAAAATCCGATTGCACCATTGTTTTCAGCCTAACAAATCCTTTAAAACGATGTGTCAGTATGTACAGGGTCCTACTTGAAATTTTGAAGCTGAACTGGGCCTGAGGTACCCTTTATAATTTTTCTCCGAAAAAAGGTAAAAATTTGAAATGTCCAAAAAAATATTAAACAGGTATTTTTTGTTTTTTTCATAGCGTCATTCGACAAGAGAAATTCGGCCGGGACGTCTAAAAAGGACACCCTGTATAGTCGATATACCTACTTTACAAATTAAGCCAATAAAAATTTTTTTAAAACTTAAATTGAAAATAGAAGCCAGAAAGGAAGATATCATAAGGAGATATGTAAACGATACAGACGCAGTTAATAATTTTTGAATTAATTATAGAAGTATTCATTAGAATTCATCAGTGATTTAACTAACTGGAGATTCATTAATCTAATTTTATTTATTTATAGTTGTTAGATTTTTCTATTTGTTCTGCGGTGTGATGAGCATGTAGTGAGTTCGTTTGGTCAGCTTAGTCTCGCTGATTTGTCTGTCAAACGCGATTGCCTACTCTCTTAACTATTTCGCATTTTAGATTAATAATAAAAATAAAAGCACACTGTGCTTTGCTTTTCAGAATTGTTAACTGATGAATAAATAGTTTTGCCGTTTCCGATCATTTTGGTCCCCCTAGTCTCTCTGTTTTAGTCCGTCTGACAAATTTCGCAAACGTTAGTAGTATTTATATTGAAGATTACTTTTGCTTGGGAAAATAGTCGTTTCGGATCATTCTGTCCATCTAGACTCGCTGTTTTGCGAATATTGCGCCATTTGGCCATTATCAGTAGTGGAGGTGCGTTTATATTTATGACAATTTCACTTAATAAATAGATAATAAAATTAAGAAGACAGTTTTTATTTTGTTTAGTATAATCTTCGTAGTTTTGTTATAAAAATACCTAAAAAAGGGCAAAAAAACCTTCACTGACGAGGGAGAAAGTTGCATAGTAAACTAGCGAGACTAGACGGACAAGGATGATCAGAAACGATCAAACTACAGGTTCATCATCTCGCAAACCCAAACCAAAAATCTCACTAAAGTTGTACACATATTTTATTATTGAGATATTCAGCCTATTATTACTTACTACTAATTAGTATGTTTTTACAAATATTTAGCCTCAGTGGGTTAATACCTGTCAAAATTATCGAAATAAATCTTGCAGTTCCTTATTAAATTTTATATTTGGATCTAATTTTTTTTCGGGCTGGTTTTTTCCTTTACTTCATTTGTATGTATTGGAACTAATCATTGGTTTTTATTATTTTTATATTATTGGTTGTTTTATTTAAGAGGTCGATTTAGGGAGCATCCGCCTCCCCCATCAGTCTTGAGTTTTTAAAATGTACAGGTTTACACATTATTACAAAAGGAGAGCAGGGGTTCCAGAAACTCGCTACTGTGCCCGAGGACCATTCTTAAATTCGGCGGCACGCCTACATGCTCTATGTAAGGAGCCAAGGCATGACAAACTTCTCTTATGGGGACACATCGAGAAACGTTTCTCTTCATGTAATATGTAATTTGGCAACGGTTTTTAGTACAAAATAAGGTAAATTGAAAAGACCCGATTAAAAGGAAAATATATTTTAATTTTAACGATATTTGACGTTTCACTTAAGGAAAGGGTGTTTACATCTCTTTGATATGGGAGATTAGGGCTCGGTGAAGGGTCGTTAAATTTATATGAGGCTTTTTATTTCTCTTCACCTCTACCGCAATGTTTGACATGCACAAACTTTTCATTTTAATCTTACATTAAAAATACAAAATAATACGGAAAAAACCCGCTCGTTTTATCGTCCCATGTTCGTAAGTATAGAGATAAATCTATCAATACCGTCGATACGTGGGGCCCCCTCTTTCGAAAACATTGTGAACTGCTTTGCATATCGCGAGACGAAACGGACCATTTTCCTCTTGTATTGTAATGTAAATATGTAATCATCTTTTCGTTGCGATTTATTTGTCGATTTGTTTTAAAATGTATTGTCGCCTTGTGAAAAAGACAAATTATATTCGGTCTTGTACACGGATGTGGATCCTTTCCCAGTTATATTATCATTACTGATTATCAAAAGGGTTCTTTTTAAAGATGTTTATTTTTAGTCTGTGGACTTTAGGTCTGGGCCTAAGTCGCTTAGATTTCTGGGAATTCGTCAAATATGACGTCGAGGAAAATTAGTGTTTCTGTGTTGTTCCTGTTCCATGTATCAAATTATACTATAAAATATGATAAATTATATTTAAAAAAATATATAATGTTAAATGTGAATTTTGAACAGACCAACGTTATCTTAAATGCAAGGATACCAGGAAGACAACCTTTCAAGTCGAGTAATGACATAATACACATTACAATGATATAATTCCATGGAAAGCCCATATTTTTTCTAGTGCTTTTTGATTGTTCTGATGTAATTCCATTTCAATGAGGAATGCATAAAGACTGCTCTTTGAAAAATCTCATAACATTTATCGGTTACCTGATCGACATGTTACATAACAATTTATAATTTAAATTAAACATTTATTTTTTTATGGTAGGAAATTGCTTATTACCATATCGAATAGGAAAAAAAACTCACATTTGCAACACTTTCACGTATTTCTTTACCATCAAATTAATATATTGCAAATACTTTCTAATAACCTGAATAGGAAATAAAAAAAAGTATTATTTTAATAAGACACTCTGCGCTTTAAATTATCATATGTTTAGTATTGTATAATAATGTTAGAGATTGGTTGGTCAATGTTAAAAAATTAAAGGCCAGTAATTAAACAAAAGCTGCATTCATTTAGCACTTTTACGGCAGAAAACACTTAGCTGTTTCTTACTTTGTTTTCTTAAAACGAATAGAGGTAGAAAGTTTCTTATTTGGCAAATTTATAACTCATCTATTGTTTATTTGACGATATCATATTTTTTTTATCGCTACTGGACAAATAAAACGTATTTTTAATAATCATGCACATTCTCTCTCTTTATCTATTTCTATCTCTCTCTCCCTCCCTCTCTCTTCACTCTCTCTCCCTCCCTCCCCTCCCCCTCCTACCACCCTTCTACATCTATCGTCCTACCTGTCTATCTGTTTTTTTTTAAATTTAGTGTCCGTCTATCTATCTAACTCATTCACGTATTAAACTGAAGATATGTTTTCACAGTTTTTCTCTATACATATTTTAATTTATTTAAAATTTTTTTATTATCAGCCCTAAAGAGAATAAAATTAAATCATTTACTCTAGCGAATAAATAATCGTGTCATAATACATAACGCCAAATTCGTGTTTGTTGCAAAATGAAAGGGAGGGCGCGGGATATGAGCTATCTTATCGAAAATGATACAGCGTGTTTATGATCAAAAAAAATATTCAAAAACAAGATACTTGTGGGAGTTCTCGCTGGGCTGGGTTTCCTAAAGAGACGAAACATGAAATATTGTCGATTTTATTGCCGTATGAAAAATCTTGGGTAGTTTAATCTAAGTGGAATTGAAGTTTCGACAGTAAAAAAGGTGAATTTCTAAATATATTCAGACGACTTTCTATTAAGAAATTATGACAAACAAGACAGAAAAAGTTATTTATTGTTGTGACAGTTTCACTAAGTGCTTTGAAGCATTTGATCTAATTCTATTAGAAATGACGAAAATAGATTTTTACCATTTTATACTTTCTCTACCTAAATTTACATTTTCCGTTGACAATATTTCATAGGTAAAGTGAAAATTGTTTAATAAAATAAAAATTATATATCGAAGAGTTTTTGAAGCTAGATTTTTAAAATTTTTAGTCTGAACAATTTAATAAGTAATTTTACCGCAAGCGTTAAAGTTAAAGATTTCTTAACTTGTTATAATAAGAATTATCTTAGTGTTTAATAAACTGAATAGTTTCATCAAGAATTTCGGAACAATTTCACTCCGGACCAGTTCGCAGACTTGCTTCTCCATATTTCCACATATTTTATAGTGCTCTATTCTTGTGCTATCATGGAAGCAGATTTTTAAAAAAGGGCTTTGTGAGAGCAAACTTTTTGACTAAGTCTTTCTTGAATTAGAGAAAAGTTACCTATGGAAGCAATTGCTTAAAGTGGGTCGAGGTACATGATTGAACATTTCAAACCGATTTCCTATGGCTTATGGTGTTATATATCGTGCGTTGGAGTTTATAATAACTTGGCAATAAAAAAATAAAAAAATCCACGTTGCATACACACCTCCACTTGCTACTCTAGTGAATTTCTCTCTCTCTCCCCTCCTCTCTTTCCCCCTCTTCTCTCTCCCTCTCGATCTCTCTCTCCCCTCTCTCACTATCTCTCTTCTCTCTCTCCCCTCTTCTCTCACTCCCCGCTTCTCTCTCACTCNTCTCTCTCTCCCTCCCCCTCTCCCCTCTTCTCTCTCTCTCTCTCTCTCTCTCTCTCTCTCTCTCTCTCTCTCCCCTTTATATCTCCCTTTTGTTGAAATGTTGAATTTTGGATACGTAAAGGGGTCGTGTTGGTGGTCAAGTCTGAAGCAAATTTTGTTCACTGTTTCAAAATCAATTCTTCGCCCTCCATCTAATCAAATTATGCCTTTTAAATTTGTTATCATTATTCAAAATAATTTTATTTTCCTAATTGTAATCCGCATTAATCAGTGCTCTTTCAGCCAGGGTGAATTAAAAGTAGATATGTGAGATAAGTAAGGATTGACTTGGTTCAGCCGATTAGGTTGTTTTTAGTCTAATCGTCTTAATCATTTTTAAATCATTTAGCGGACTATTTTATTCAATTATTTTTATAATTTGTTTTAATCATTTTGCATTATTTAAAAATAAGGTATGCAATCTTCTTGTGTTATTGTTGAAACGGATATTCTCCGTTTTGCATTTGTTGAAGAATTGAAGAGTCATTCTGGGGAAAAAAAATCGTTCCGTACATGTTCCAACATCCAGTCCCTTTATGCTGAAGCTTAATGAGTCCCGTGATATCTTGTTTTGTGCCGTTTTTGCTTTATTTAGGGCTCGGTGTAAACCTCGGGGCAAACATGAAGATAAACGTGAAAATAACGGGTAAAGACCGGCCGCCGACCCTCCTAACTCTTCCGTCGCAAACAAACAGGATTAAACAAACGGATCCTACGATCTTCCGCCTTTCCCATTCCTTTATTTTGGGCCGAGAATGGAAACAGTAAGAATACAGGAATGCTTCTGGAAGGGTTAGTTTTGATTTGTTCATTTACTTGATAAATAAACAATAGGTGAAAAATCGCACGAACAAGTCTTATTGTGTAATCGTTTCAATAATTTTCTCTAAAAATCATCTCCAAATGAGTGTACTAATGAAATATTTAAAGGATTTATATTTGTTAATAACATTTTAAACAAAATAGCTGTATTATTTAGAGGTATATCTCAAGATAGCCATAAATATTGCTTTTAAGTATAAAAAACAAATTTTTTTATCCTAAATTAATGTTCAAATTAGCAGAATTGTAGAAAAGTAATACAATCATTGCCTTTCAAGTACTGCCACATATTACGACCAAACCGAACAGTTAATTAAAAATCTAATATCTGGGCACAAATCGGACACAAGAAAACCAGATTAGAATAGAACTGCGTTGTCTGTCCATAACGACAACACAGGTCACAATTTTGTCTTGTATAATGTACAATGAAAGTGCTTGCAAGTATAGAAATTTTTTAAAAAAAGTTGGGAATTATATTTAGCGCATTATTGGATTATGGGAACTAGTATATTGTTTTGATTCTGTAATAGTTATTATCTTTGTATGTTGTTAATTGTTATATTTGCATATTATTATTTAATTAGGTAAGGTAAATTATGCTTGAATTGGCTTCACTTTGGTAGGATAACCTATCACCTAATAGAGGTATATTGTAATGACTAGTCATGTTAATTGTTGCAGATTCTAATTTATTGTTTACTTTGAAATTATTGAAACATAGTCTACCTGTAGATAGAGCATAACTTAAAAAAAAATTAATATATAGTTTCATGTAAGTATGCCTAAGATGACTTGTATTAGTTGGTTTTTAACTTGTTAATTGTAGTTATACAGTTCTGATGATGGGGATGTATTCCTCTTCGATAGCTCGACGAAGAAATTGATCGTTATATTCTTTCAAATAATGTTAAGTATTATGTTACCCCGTCGTGTCGTTAAATCTGTATATTATTTACTGATGTGTAGCGTTTAGTGACAGTTAGTCAATGATTATTCGAGATCGTGAGATGCGGTCTGGTGTGACGTAGGTTTTAGAAAAACATTTTCTTTATCGTGCCAACGTTTCGATCTTTATTGAGATCATCTTCACGACCTGGGATTTATACACATTGTTTAAATTTTACAAATACATCTAAAATGTGAAAAAANTTCAGAAAAACATTTTCTTTATCGTGCCAACGTTTCGATCTTTATTGAGATCATCTTCAGGGCCTGGGATTTATAAACATTGTTTAAATTTTACAAATACATGTAGGATGTTAAAAAATGAATTTATACAATGCTGTAAATACAATATGATTGTATAAATTAAATTGTTCACATCCAACACGTATTTGTAAAATTTATACAATGTTTACAAATCCCAGGCCCTGAAGATGATCTCAATAAAGATCGAAACGTTGGCACGATAAAGAAAATGTTTTTCTAAAACCTACGTCGCACCAGACCGCATCTCACGATCTCCGACTAATTATTTACTAATATAGCTTTTGATTCTAAGAATGGAAATGACGAGAGTTCAGAAAACTCGTAAGTTTTGTGTTTTTATCAAGTTGAAACTTGATTTTCTTGTTGTATACAATGATGTATTTTTTTCTGGAAAAAAAAAACATAAATGATTGTTACATATTATTCTGTAATTTATCAAAATATTCTCTTAACCATAGTTAGAACGTAAAGGTCCATCATTATCGGTTCCGCGTATTTGTAGTAACTTAAAGAAATCTTCCCTGATTTTTTCTGGTTCGAATCTTTCAGTCCTTTCTTTAATCACAAAGATTGCCAAATAATAATAATAATTCTAAATGGATAGATGATTCAGTATCTAGCCTTGGCTGCTAATGGAAAAAAGAAAAATACAGAAATCTTGCTTGGTTATTTTTTCTCAATTTGATTCTTTCATTTATTTGATGTATACACATGAATGTTTTTTTCTCTAGAAAAAAAAATCTACAAATGATTGTAATATACATTCAAATATTAAAAAACCGGACACTTGTATGTAATGTTTATTTTCCATAATAACTAGGTATAAAGATTAATAGTTGACTTAAAACATAAACAAAGCATGAATAACTTTTTTACCTTATAGAATGTTACTAATCATTTTACACTCTTTATTGTGATTGTTCTTGAGATGAAAAATAAAGAAAATCTGTTCAATTTCATCCTTTCCAAAGAGGAGCCTTTTCAAAGACAATCAGTTATGGTATGGCATGGAATCAACCATACCCATGATTATCACACAGAATGGATCTTCGACTACACTAAGGTATTAAAGTCCTTCTGGAAGCTTTGATCCTATTCGTTCCATTTATTGGGTACAACTTTGTGTTAATGCGTGAGTGCTGTCGATATAGTGTTACTGATCCTTTTACACTCTTGAGATTAAAAATAAAGAAAATCAGTTCAATTTCATCCTTTCCAGAGTCAATCTGTCGATTGAGTTGATTGGTTTTTAAATTATTTTCTTTAATGTAACAGTAAATTTGCTTCACCCGGGCAGATGCTTTGGCCAACGATGATGTACTGGGTTGCCTTGCTCTATTGTCCACGATGGTCTACAGCAGTTTAGAGTCACCGGACGTCTCGTTAGTGGAGGTAGACGTTTTATTGTTCTTACCGCACTACGGAACTGTCTTTTCACGGCTTCCTTGATACACAGTCAACTCAAAAAAGTCCTTAATGTAAGGGTGAGCTCTCTAAAACAGACATCAGAACACATCATTCGTAGAAATAGCCTAGTCTCTAGACGTCAGGCTCTCTACTGCTGGGGAGGCATCGAGTATAAAGGGGACTATTCGCAAATCAGTACTTGAACCATGGGGTTTTTGTTTGCGGCCGGGACTTGGAGAACGCTTTGCTTCATGTGACATGGGTGTCACCCTGATCAAAGACACTCAAAGACGTCCATACCCATGCTTATCATACAGAATGGATCTTTGACTACACTAAGGTATTGAAGTTCTTCAGGAATCTTCAGTCCATTTATTGGGGATAACTTCGTGTTAATGCTTGAGTGGTCGTGTTTGTGTTCAATAACTTTAAAGAATAAAGCTCTTTTCTTGTTCTGGAACGGACCTTAAAAAACTATCACTTTCAACAAAGGCAACGTGGAATATCATACTCATATTAATTATATTGTTAAATTGATACTAATTTTCATTTTTATAATTTTTAAAGGCTAAATTAATTGACAATATAGGCGTGAAATGAATCAATTTGTTAGATGAACTCTGTCTAAATTGGCTCGTGCGACACCACTTAAAACACCTAAATCAATTTTCAATTTATGGCTTATTAAACTGACGTATCATAAATAACTTTTACGACAGCCACCGTACAGGGTTGATTTATCGAAAAACGACTTATCAACAGACAAAACCTACCTCAGACGACTCTCAAACATTTTGATAAAATTACGAGTAAGTACATTTTAAACAGTGATTTATCTAAAGATTGAATAATTGATTTATTTATGTAAGTTCAACTACTTACTGTTTTAAAACTTAGACACGCTCACACTCTAACACATTATTTCCTATTTACATAACATTCTCTCAAGTTGGATGATGGAGTATTCGATATTCTGCTATCTACTCACACGCACTCACATTCACTCTAATAAATGCATTCACTCTTAATGTTAAAAAAACACAAAATTAGATATAATCAAGTGCTATATACAATAAATGAACCCTCCAAGAATAATTGGATTGGGAAGGCACAAAGATCCTCCTCAAGCATAATTCTCATATTGGGTTGCATTCCTACTCGCTCTCTATACGGAGCCAAAGAATGATACCTTTCAATTAAGGATGACGCGTCGAGCAACCTTTCTCTACAAACCGGATACATTCGCGGGTTTTGCCCCAAAAGTGTTCTTCCTTCTTATGGCCTATAAAAATATATGCCTAATAAATATATATTTAAAATATATATACCTATATTATTTATAATATAGGCTGTTAATATGTACCTAATAAATATATATACCTAAAAAAGTATATTACTGAAAAAAGTTATTTTATTCCAATAGGAAAAATGTTAGGTTGTTCAAATAGTTATTTATCATTGACACTTGATCACTTAATTTTTATTGAAATGCATTCTGCCTTCACGCTATCTTCAGTGATGAATTATCATTTTCATTAAGAAATGAGTAGCCAGTTCAACCTCTAGTTTCCGCAAGCATATAAAATCAAAATAATTTTCTTCCTTTGTTAATTCTTTATTGTAAAAAAAAATTAAACAATACCCCTATTTATGAAGTAAGTTTACTTTAGTTAGCAAATTATTTTCTGCCGATTGCGTAAATTGATGAAATTGTAAAATTTGTAATAGGTAAAAGGCTCTTTTTGTACGTTGACAGCATGCCAAAATTTTTCTTTACTACAGATAACTTAGTAGATTTTTTTTAAACAACGCTGTGTGACTAATTTAACAGGATATGTTAGTAAATACTGTGTATTTATTTCAAATGCGTATTCTTATAAATTTTTTATATAAGGACCTTAGCCTTAAATTTACAAGCGTTAAGAATTTAATGCAACTTTTTTTGTACGATAGATGATCCTGTGCAGCTTTTGAAACGATCAATAGCTGAGCTTTATTCTGATTTCAATGGGACCCGGTGAGAAATTTGTTCGGCACAATTGTGGCAAACTTCAGCAGGAGAGTTGTTCAGCATTTTAGCATTATCTTCCTAACATGCCGGCCCTTGTCACCGTCCTTTTTTTAAAGAGTCTCAGCTTGTTAAAATTGTCAAGTTAGGTTTAGAAGAGTCTTGTAAGCACCGTTAGATTAAATACATAAAAAAATAAACGCATAATTTGCATAATATGGATATCCTTTATTGCTGTTGCATAAATTCAACTTGAAAAATACTCATTACGGAATAAATTGTTGCCCCGTTTCCTTCGAGGTAATGATCAATCAGTGAGAACGTAAATTGAACACCGTTAAAATCGTGGTTTTAGACGTAGGGTAAAACATGGTTTGATGTCGAAGGGCATAATCGGTTCTGGCTAAAACCGACTTTATTGATCATTAAGAAGTCGTAAATACTGTTTATTGGGTGTCGACACTCACATAAACTGGACGTTATTTACGGTCCGCTCTTCCGCGCTACACCGCCGGGATTGGGAAAGATTGAAAGCAATTCGACGTCTTATTATCAGGCTGAGGCAATATAAATATTTTATCTAGACGTTTGGCCAGGATTTGATTGATCTTCAATTGTAAAATGCTCCACACAATGAACAGCTATTGTTCTATCGATGGGGGAAAAAACAAACGAGATTGCCTATTTGTTTGTAGGCAAACCTTACTGCGTAGAAATATTCTACATTTTAATATTTATGCTCTATTCGGAAATCGAGTAAACCTTGTATTTTTTTCAATTAATTAATCTTTAAGTAAGGTGTTGGCTGAGATAAAAAAGTCAGAGTCACGAACTGGATTCGAACCCACGACCTTCGGCTAAATACGCCGCTGCTCTACCACTGGAGCCATCCACTCGGACACCAACTTCCCATCTCAACCCAACCTTTTAAATTTTCCCTCCTTTTTGCCATTTTTCAAATTCAAATTTGAATTAAATTAATTGAAAATTCAAAGGGTGGGGTCACAATCCCGCTTGTGACCCTGACATTTTTATCTCAACCCTATTTAAATATTAATTAATTGAAAAGAATTTATTTGGTCAACCGGACCATAAAACCTAATGGACTTGTATTTTTTTTTTTTTTTTTTGATTTTGTATTTCGGAAATATGGGCCTGGGATTTTTTGGTCCGCTTAGACACGCTTTCTTACAATTGCAATTGGCTTGAAACCCTGTTCTTGACTTATTTTTAAAAATTCACTTCTGCCGAAAATTATGGATCAATTCTTCTTCATCTCTTTTGCCCCCCGCGCAATTCTTTTCAGAACAGATCAAAATTGACCGATCGGTTGAAAGTTTCAACCACGCCTGAACCGTGACAGAAAAAAAAAGTTCCGCAGATTCTTTCGGAAAGATTTTGACGGTTCTTGACCACGGATAAAATAAAATATCTCAACGGTGGTTTTTTCCACCCGGGTTCGGTCCGTTGCCAATTATTTGTTTACGCTTATCTCGGCCTAGGACGGGATTTTTCCACAAATTAATATTCCACATTTTACTAACACCTTTTTCCAGAAAGACAACTTGGGATTATTTATCATGTTAAATTTTTAAATAATTGTTAAAAAAACAGTTGGACGAGCAAAAAAGACAACGTTTACGCTCAGGCGTCAAACCTGTCCATCAGTACACACAAACAACACGGTACCGCCATCCTAGTACCTTGTGTTTAATTAATTAATAGACTTTATATGGAACCCACAAGACTAAAACGACAAGAACTTAACAACTTAACAAAAGATATGGATTACTCAGACACCTACTATAAGTAACACTTACAAAAACTCATCAGATCGATTTGGACTTACGTGGTCGAACTGTGAGGCTCGGGCATATTCTACAACATCCTACGATTCAATCACCAATCAAATAATCCACAAATACCTTAAAAACCCATTCTTGAAGGATATTAACTGAACACTCTTCCTCAATTTCCACTCTAGACTATCCCTTCACCCTAGCCCACTAGCCCAAACCCTTTCCTCAACGTCCCAGGCTTATAATCCTTGCCATTCAAAATGACGATGGCCTTGTGACCCCTATCTTAACCTTCCAAATTTAAAAAAGAGTGTTCCAGCTCTGGCTGGTTTCTCTCCCCAATGCCCCTTGGTCTGGTAGATCTGACAGATGTGAATACAACTATACTATTTCCTCAATGTAAATTTATTTTGTACAGATAGTAATAAATAAAAGAAAAACTTCTTAAAAGTATATATTCAAAATATGTTAACGTAGAATATGTTTATTTTTTATTTTTATACCGCCTAACAGATACCCATCCTTGAATGGCAATAGATTATATGGACCCAAACAGACTTTCTACTATAATTTTTAAAATATACCCCGATTTAAACTGTCAACAAACGTGAATTATGATTATTTAATGAGCTTTACCTAGGTTCTCTATCGTTTCGAAATATTTTACTACAGTAGTTTTTAATAACCATGGACATACTGTCTTATTTTCTTCATTTTTGATCATCCTGTCCTTCCTATATTTGCTTGTTTGGACCATTTTCGTCATATTCTTTGGTTCGCCTTTTTTGTTATGTTCTCAATCGTGACAAGTTTATCATTAGGAATGTGCAAAAACACTATTTGATATATTTCGGCGTCATCATGGGCTGGCTAGTCCCGCTAGTTTGACCACTGAAAATGCCGAAAACCAGGCAGATCAGGGTGATCAGAGATGAAGGTGTGCTTTTTTCGTTTTGGAATTACTTGTTTTATACCACAACGTCCGGTGTGTGATCATTTCTTCTGCCATCCATTTTTCTCAGTTACGCTTTTGGCATGTTTTGGGGCGTAGCAATCTGCACTTCCAAAGGTACCTACATCAGATTTACCAAATTTGGTTTTCCCAGGAGCTGTAGATAAGCATTAGAATAGTGAACGATCAATGATCAGCTGGGCCACGTCCAGAAGATAAGCATTCCTATACCAGTTTTGAGTTGAAGGTCAAAGAGTCCTTATGTGCTACTTGAATGTCTGACGAAATGTACATCGAAGTACAGGATAAGTGCGGATCTCAGATTGGAAAATTGATGGTGTGCCTTGCGTTTCTCCACTTCACCGTTGATAATTGGTTGATATTTTGTTATTATGTGACAATTATATTACTTAAAGTTGTAATTATGCTTGCACTCCCATCAGCACCCAAAGGAACAGAACTATTTGCGAACTTTTCGTTCCCTTAAGAATTAAAAGAAAGTACTTTCACGCTAACACAATTTGCCTTGAAGTGTTGGAACTTAAAGAATGGAAAAACTTAGTTTAGACTTGAATCTTTTCCGGATAGTTTGGAACAAACAATGTATAACCAATAATCAATCACCCGATGACCGAAAGTTTCCTAATTAATTAATTGCTCAAATAAAGCTTATCGAGAAATTATTATTTTACTTTTTTTCTCGTTAATTAAGATATCTTTTAATGCCAATATGGGTAACTTAATGGCTTTCACTACAACTACAGTGGAAACATTAAAAAGAAATTTGAAATCATCCAAAGAAAAATATGATATTGCGGTTGAATAAATTCCCGAAGTTACTTACCTAGTCACCAGAAATAAAATTAATCGAAACTAAATTGGGCATCCATGGGTACAGGGTACTCGATATTCCGTCATCTACCCTCTCACGCAACACATTCGCTCTAATAAATGCATTCACTCTTAATATACAAAACACATACATACAAAACGATATCAATTATAAACGAAATGTCAATTATTTTATACAATAAAACAACTGTAGGGGCTTAGGTGGCCGCAACGGTTTAGGCGTTGACTTGACACGGCGCTCATCACTGTAAGGTAAAGGTCCTGGGTTCGAATCCAGTGGCCCTGCATTCGAACCCGACATTCTTACAAATGGGCTTTTTTTCAAAAACACCGGCCTCCGAGGGTTGATATACCCTCTGCTGTTACGAACCCTCGTAAAATAAAAATTAAAAAAACAAAACAAAAAAACTGTTTCCTCCAAGAAATGGAACAGAGGACCCAAAGACTCGTTGCCGCTCAAGCACAATTCGTGAGTGGCATTCCTTCTCGCTCCCTATACTGAGCCAAGGAACGACATCCTTCAATTAAATCGGACTAATATTAATTATTTATCCTATTTTCTTAGCTCGGTGTGCCCATAAAAGAAATTTCCACGGGGCCTCCGCGGAACTCTTCGAAATTTGGATTTACATAAACGTGTTTTCTATACTAAAGTATTCATGAGAGGAGCGAACTATGAACGGAAACATCAAAATTTGACCTAGAACCTAGACCTAGTCGATGTTAGTTAACATTAGAACTCTAATTGTAACGAAAATAAACGATTCTCAAAAAAGAACAAGATTTGCCCACTATTCTAATCATTACAAGCCAAAAATACGTGATTATTTATTTATTTTTTTACTGAAAAGTACGATTTTTTAAAAACTTGGCTAAATATCTAATTAACACAATTTTTTTTACCTATATATTTCTGTAATAATAAGTACATTAAAATTCGATAAAACTGTTCAAAAACTTCAGTAGATAATATTAACTTAAAGATGCCAATTTTTTTTTTTGACGTAAAGTCACGCAAACTTAACCCTGAAGGTAGCGAGAAGCCGAAACGCAATTGAAAGTCTAAAACAGCGAGATTAGGCGCACAAGCATGATCCAAAACGACCAAGTAGCAGGTTCATCACCCAGAGATAACTCCGAGACTAGACGCACAAAAATCTTTCAAAAGACAAAACAGCAGTTCATTACCCAGAAATAACACCGAGATTAAGCGTACAAGCATGATCCAAAACGACCAACCAGTAGGTTCATCACCCAAAGATGACCCCTAGACTAGGCGCACAGGCGTAATCCAAAACAACCAAGCAGCGGGTTCGTCACCCAGAGATAACCCCAAGCTAGGCGCACAGGCGTGATCCAAAACGACCAAGCAGCAGGTTCATCATCTATAGATAACTCCGAGACTAGGCGCACAAGCATCTTTGAAAAGACAAAGCAGCAGGTTCGTCACCCAGAGATAACCCCGAGGCTAGGCGCACAGGCGTGATCCAAAACGACCAAGCAGCAGGTTCAGTACCCAAGAGATAACTTCAGAGAATATCTCAGAATTTAGAATATTTCTATGCTGTATTATCAATTCATGATTGTGTAAAACGAGAACCGGTTTCACCTTTTCTGGTAATTCTATTCCGTTTATCCTTGTCGAGTTGGTCTGCCAGACACTTTTACAAATCACTGAAGATGAAGAAATGTGTTGACAGACCAAACCAGCGAGACCGGGCGGACCAGGTGATGGAAACTTACAAACTAAAATCTATTTATCATTTACCAATATTGGAAATAGTAACTATAAACCTACTTTTATAGTTTCCCATGTTTAGTTTAATTGAGGAATATTTAATTTTTAATAAGAAATATGATAGTTCTGAAAATTTGGGTTGTTGTCATTCCTCGAAAATTATCACAAATTCGCACCGAATTAGCTCCCGTGGGAAAACCCAGACGAGAGGGCGGCACTCGAGCCGATATGAATTATGGTCTCGTAGATTCTGCCGGCTCGGCGAGAGGGAAATAATACGTGAAACTGGTGGCAATTGCAGAGGCCAATTGGAAGCGTGTTGGCCAATTTAATGGAGAGTAGACGGCTGAGTTAAAGGCGTGTGTAAACACTTGTTTGCCGAGTGGAGCTTAAGTGGCTCAATGACATCAACGCAACAGAAAACAAACAGCCTTTTACATGATGAATTGCCGGCAAGAAACTGATATCGACAGCCATCTGTCTTCCTGTCACGTCAACCAATATAGCACAGGAAAATGTATGGAGATAAAAAATGTCCGACTCTTTTAATCAACGAGGCTTTAACGTATTCTTACAAACTACACTGTAAAAACCTACGCTAAAAAATAAAAGAATAACTTGAACTAATCTACATCGAAACACAACACATTATTAATAAAAACGATCCATGACATTAATAAATCGTAGGCACAGCGCCAACAATTAGAGGCTTAGTTTGAAAAGAAGCTTAAGATTTCGACTGGTTTGAACCGAATGATCGGAAAAGTTCTTGTTTTTCTATTCTGAACCATTGTCTACTTCCATTGGTCACCTAACATAATATAAAGATTTCTTCAAAAGCCTGTGTGGTGATTGTACGTTTGGTTGATGATCTAAGATGGTCTGCCTAGTCTCGTTGGTTTTGTTATCTGAATCAGCCTACTGCTCCCCAGAGACCTTCCGGCGAAGAGAAATGCTGAAACCCCTCTGATTAAATCAGCACGACTAGGCTATCGAGGATGATCGGAAACGATCAAATTGCATTTATGTTTCGCGATGGGAGTTGTTTTGTCCGGCTTTTGAGAAACTTCACTGATAATAATCGATCATGCTTTGATGGCTGGTTCGCCTCTTGACGCCCTTGCAGCTGGGTCGTCTCCGATTATCCTGGTCTGCCTAGTCACGTTTTGTCATTTCGCCAACTTCGGTGACCAAACTAGTGAGACGAGTCTAATTCAAGACTATAAAGCTGATTTTGGAACTTGAAGTCTGGTCGTCTGAGTGATGTGATCAATAGCCTTAAAGAGGGCGTCGGTGGCCGTAACGGTTTAGGCGTTGACTCGGCGCTCATCACTGTAAGGCAAAGGTCCCGGGTTCGAATTCAGCGGCCCTGCATTCGAACCCGACTGGGCTTTTTTTCAAAAACACCGGCACCCTGAGGGTTTATATGACCTCTGCTGTTGCGTACCTTCGTTAAAAAAAAGCCTTAAACCCGTCATAGAAAGCAACTGTGGAACGGCATAAATTAGGGAGATTTCTTGTTGAGGTCTGCGAGATGATACAGTTTGGCATTATGAGGAAAGTTCCTAGTCTCGCTGGTTTTCGTGGTGGTCGACCACCATTGAAGTACCAAAATGCCAAAAGGCTTATAACAGACTAAACCAGCGCGACTAGGCTGACGGGATGATGGAAAGCGTTGTCTTATTTTGCAATTTTGAAATACCATTTATGATGGCCGAATTGCTATGATAGCTGCTTTGCTACCTGTCATCTAGTGTAAATAAACATTTCTTCTTGAAGTCACGTCTCCATCATCCTTGTTCGTCTTCAGTGTCCAAACCACAGCGAGACTAAGCAGACTATGATTGTGCAAAACAAAGGCAATTATTCATGAATTTTGGAACTAGAAGTATGGTCGTCTGTTTTCTGTGAGCTGTGTCGTACCAATACTATCCAACAGCACTAAGCATAAGAGAATGAGCATTGCAGATTCATATGGTTAATAATGAGTGAGAGTTAAAAAATGACCCCATTGACAAAATATATAACACAAGACATCTACTGACGATGGCGACATGCCGATACGCGTGTGACAGACAAACCAGCTAGACAAGACTGTCCAGGACAATCTAAGATGATCATACTTTATATTCTTTGTAATAATCGTGAGTTAGTCAACGACATAACTGATGATATACCCGACAGACTAAACCAAAAGTTAGGATCAGGATGATAGGATGGATTTTGAAAAGAAAATCTTGTATGATAGAAGACTGTTTGTTATATTACTTTAGGTTTATATTCGGCATCCCCCGAGGGTCCAGGGCATCACGGCTGTATTCGGACCTATCTTGGCTCTATTTCTCTTCAGAAGTGTATTTTCTTGGTTCCTTCCTTTACAGGCCATTAACACCCATCGTCCTCCATCCAGTCCATTCAGTCGATTCAAATCCTCTTCCACTCCATCTCCCTGTGACCTAATCCTTCCCCGGCATAAAACATGCACCTTTAAACGGTCTTCCCTCGTACCGCCAACCTTGCAGCACCAAAATTCTGGATGGCACATCCTCTCCCTCTCCAGTGTCTTTAACCACAGTTTAAATTTACTTTTTAATACTTTTTACTTTAGTAATTATTATTATTATTATTTTTAGAGTAACTCATTTTAGTTTTAACTCCTTTGGGTTTTGTTTAAGTCCGTTTTTGTTACGTTCATCACCACGACAAGGTTTATTTTTGTGTCAAAATGTTAATAATTTTCACTTTAACGTATGTATTATTCTAAAGGGACATTTCTGTCCCTGAATAAATTATTTCTTCTTATTCTTCTTACTTACTTATACAGTTTTAATTTTGCTCAGGAATATTAATAACTGATAATTTGTAGTCTGGTCGTTTCCGATCATCTTGAATGTCAAGTTTCGCTGTTTTAGACTGGCAGTTCAGTGGCGTGTTTGCCCTTTTATAAATAGTTTAGTAAGAAACTACCAAAAGAACTTGTTAGGAGGCCAAAAATGGTCGGACTCAGCCACAATTTTCAGAATAAATGACCAGATCATTGCCGAAAATATTGCGTACCTTTTTTTTTTTTTAAACTTTCTGCCGTTTATATCCCCCAATCTTTTAAGAAGGGGTAAATTGCAATCTTTACCCTGAGAAAAAGAATCATCAGCGACATGTAAAGAATATAGCTTTTTACTGCAATGAAATTTTCGTCTGATTGGGCTCAAGTCATGAAGTTTGCTGAAGATAAAGGGCTGGCAGTTGATTAGTTAAAATGACTATGCGACATGTTATATATTCATTTAACCTATTTTTTCTTTATATGGAAAGACATTTTCTTATTTGGGAATAGAATTAGTGCTTTTCAATGCAGTTTGCAAAAACACGGCATCATTTTCCATCGGTTCCATTTTGAAATATGAAAGCTATCATCCAATCGGTGTTACATAAATCGTTACGTGAAGAGACTTGCGTAATTTCATTTGTCCTCGAAAAAAAGAGATGCTCCCGGCCTATCTGGGATAACGGCTCAATTTCATTCCGACCAATAATTTTTAGGGATTCAGCAATAAGGCGAATCCTCCCGGTCTGCTAAACCCGCAAGACGTCCCCGTCGTGCGTGTGTGTCGGCCTATTTTCCCCGGCTCTTTCGAAAGACATCTCGAGATGTATCTCGAATTGGAATGGGAAACCGCCCTCTGATGGAAAGGAATGACAAAAGCCGTCAACCGTAAAGTTAACAAGTCAACGTCAATAATATCTTTCGAGGGATTTACAATCGATCGTCCGCCGAATTCAACGAAACCGATAATTGGGAGGAGTCGACGCGAAAAATCCCCTGGCTCATTACAACAAACCTTTCAAATATTATTTCTCAAGAGATTTTTCCCTTAAAAAAAAAAAAAATAATTTTGAAGAAAAGTGGCCTCTCAATCATCCCCTTGGGTAATGTACTAAAGGTTCAAAAATATACTTCACGAAGTGTTACCATCTCGTCCATTCCAATCGTTTGCCCAACAATTTTTGAATTCAACATGAATCATTTAAAAAAAAATCTAAGCTATATACATTCAATTGATGTTCTTCCTTTATTTATTTTTTTTCTTGCCAGCTCTGTCAAGTTAGTTCTCTGACTATTGATAGCACCTCGCGGTTTTTTATTGGTTGAGAAAATTTTGCTCTGGTGGTCTTTCATTTTTGATGGTACTTCTGTGACTATTATAATTTTTAATTGGCCCCACACATCTTGAAACTCATGTACAGTCTTACGTACATACATATTATATTGTGGCCCAACGTAAAAGTTTGTTTACTTATCTCAGGGTATTAGGTTTTCCACGGAGAACCCCACCATAAATCACGTTAATTAACACATTCACACTAACTTAGAAGCTTTCATATTATATGACTCCTACTATATAATTAATAATTTTGGAGGCACCGTGGTTTTATGCCGAAAATATAAGAATATACTGATATAATCTGTATATTAATATAAGATATAATCTGTATGAATAGATAAAATTTGGGGGTCACTGGGTTATTTGATATTACACCGGTGCTTCTCTCCTTTCACTCTAAACACCATTAGCCACCACTAGCTCATTTTGGTGGGTCTCATGGAACTGGATATTCGGCTGAGCGCCCACCATAATTTACGCTAATAAATACATTCACACTAACTTATAAGCTTTCATACTATATGTACAGTTACAAATTTTGGAGGCACCGTGGTTTTATGCCGAAAAAATAATAATATACTGATATAATCTGTATATTAATATAAGATATAATCCGTATGAATAGATAAAATTTGGGGGTCACTGGGTTATTTGATATTACACCGGTGCTTCTCTCCTTTCACTCTAAACACCATTAGCCACCACTAGCTCAATTTGGTGGGTCTCATGGAACTGGATATCCGGCTGAGCGCCCACCATAATTTACGCTAATAAATACATTCACACTAACTTATAAGCTGTCATACTATATGTAAAATTAAACATTTGTGAGGCACCGTGGTTTTACGCCGAAAAAATAAAAAATATACCGTATGCAAAACTATCCTTGGCTGGTGAGTCATGGAGTACTGTATATTCTGCCACAGGCTCATGTACACATTCGTAAACATTCAATCTTATAAATACAATAATACAATATCTACAGATAAAATTTGAGGTATTTGATATTTCACCAGTGCCTCCTTCCTTTTACCCTAAAAATAACCCTAATAAAACTAGCTTAGCCACAACCCCCCACCTATTCCCCCACTCACTCACTTAACCGATCACGCTAATAAATACATTCATTCAATCAAACACTCTCGCTTGTAAATTATTCATTCTAGTGTTCTTAAATATACTGAAAAACTTAATTGATATTAACTTTGTTCCATTACAATTTTTTGTATTTTTATTTTTGTCCTTATTCCAAGTTATTAATTGTTAAATTAACCCTTCACTTGTAAACAAGCAAATAAAAATGCCTTTTTCCTTTTGTTTTTGTAATTGGCTGCTTGGCTAAGTGCATACCCTCAACTAATTGGTACTATTAAATAAATAATAGCAATTATAACTCACAGAAATTATTAAATAAGTAAGCACTCTCAACATGACACACAAGAATGACACATTTACACAGAAAACAAACACTTTGAGCCCTGAAGATGATGTCAATAAAGATCGAAACGTTGTCATGATAAAGAAAATGTTTTTCTAAAACCTTTGTCACACCAGACTGCATTTCACGATTTCCAAATAATTATTAAATTTAAATCCATGGATCTAGTTTAATATTTCTTCCCTTTGGTTATTGTAGGTGTGAGGGACAGTGCATTATGACATAAAAAGATCTAAAGATCCTTCCTTGGTATTGCAAAATTCATATAAATCAGTACAATGTTAATTTTTCTAAAAAAGATTATGCCACACAACCCATGGTTACTACGGATTCTGCTCATTATCGTATACAATGGTTGATTAACTTAAAAAACTTTCCTTTTAGCGTAGATTGGCATCTTTGATATCATTTACAGTCGACTTTCTTTTGAAACAAATTTCTACCATACGAAATAGGCATCATTTCATTTAAATTCTCACAATCATTAACACCTTCTTTTCATTGTCACGATGCCCATTTGTCCCCTCACTCAACAAAGAAAGACTTGTGTGTTTTTTAAAAGAATTGAATAATTTGTTTGTTGCATATTGCCAACATGCTAAGCATATTTTCTCCTTGAGCAGTTCTTTGAATATTCCATATGAATATTACACCCGTTCTTGTATATTTTACATGACAAATATTTAAAGTAAGTAATATATNATATATATATATATTTTTTTTTTTTTTTTAAATAAAAATTACTTACTTTAAATATTTGTCATGTAAAATATACAAGAATGGGTGTAATATTCATATGGAATATTCAAAGAACTGCTCAAGGAGAAAATATGCTTAGCATGTTGGCAATATGCAACAAACAAATGATTCAATTAACAATAAACAATCAGCAATTGTAAGAAGAAAAGTAGGATATTCTGGTTTATCAGTCTTGACTTAATATCCACTGAAATTCAGGCTAAACCTGATAAATAAACTAAACTCAATACTTATTTCCTTCTTGACAAAACCTCACTGGGGGCATATTTGCCAAGCAGAAAAACTTAAGATGAAAGTTAACATTGTAAGCAAACCAGTTAAATCTAAAATATCCAAAATAAAACATTGAATTTTTTGTCATTACTATTATTATTAAAATTTTATTATTTTTAATAGTAGTAAATTTCAATTTATTTTTTATAGTTCCACTATGATTTAAATCATGATGGACAATTATTGAGTAGTGATGCATCATCTGTAGTTTGTCCACTTCCAATCTTTTTGGCTTTTCCAGACTTTTGTGTGGTGCAGAAAGTAGCATATGAAATGTGGAGAGATGGACAGTTGCTCAGTTAGTTAGGATGGGCAGAATAACTAAACGTTAGTTGTAACTTGGTCATTTCCAATCAAATTGGTCTGGTCCGTTTTGCTCAATTATGAGATTGCGGACCCAAACCCTTGTTGATGGCGAGAATAGCCTGACGGAACAAAACGATGATTTTCATCTTCCTGCAGACCCTCATGACAAATCACATACATCATCCAGTAAAAAAAAAAAAAAATTTAGGCTATGCTGTTGCTAAGCGCAGATCATTCGTTATTGCTTAATACAATTAGCGTTAAGAAGGCAAGGGCCAGATGCTTGCTGGACAATTTTTTCTTTCTAAAATAAACATCCTTGAAACATTAAAAATTCGAATTTCTTGAATTTTCTGTCCAATTTAAAATAACTTTTTCTATTATAAATGAAATTGTCTTAGGTTCAACAACAATTACCATTGTTATCTTGGCTTTTTCTCATTATTTTCACTAAGAAACTAAACTTTTGTATAATACATATAAATGTGGTCACTAAGTTTGAAGCTTTTGTCAAGGTTGATAAGTACGACTATATTTTTGCAGTCATGAACCTAGCACAGTAATTAAAATTAATGTGTTCCTGTATTTAAACTGAATAATTCATAATTGGTAATTGTTTTGTTTTTTCAGACTGAGAGCGAGAGTTCGGACCGGGGCGGTGGTGGAGAGGAAGGAGTGCGACTGACGGAGGATGACCTCAGCCCCGAGGATGGCGACGCTCTCTCCTTCTGTGAGGTGCACGACATCCCACCGCCACCAGATGGTGGCTACGGCTGGGTGATCGTTTTCGCCTCGTTCATGTGCAACATGATCGTGGACGGCATCGCCTACACCTTTGGAGTCTTCCTTGGCGAGTTCGTCGAATTCTTCGGCGAAGGCAAAGGAAAGACGGCCTGGGTCGGCTCCCTCCTCTCCGGCATGTACCTAAGCGCAGGTAAGAAAATGCTTAAGACACTTTTTTCTCTTAACTTAGCCAATACTTTGGCCGATTCCAGCTTATGTCAGTAGGAATTGTGCGAATACATATCATCACAACCCTATATAAACTTAGAAGTCTGGTCACATTCATTTCCCTTGATTATGGTCACATTCACTTCCCAAGATTACTTGATATTCCTTAGGGTTGGGGTTAAACAACACCTATCTTTCACGCTAATGAATGACATTCATTCCAATAAATTATCATAAAGTCAACACAGACACAACACGAACACACATAAACAGGACATAGTTTAAAGATTCCTATAGCCCTGAGGTACCTGAACAGCGATTTGTACCCGCTGACATGCCTAAAATTATGCACAGGCCAAAATATTTTCTGTACAAGTCAGGACATCTTGAATTGAACAGGTGCTCAACCGTTATATTATCCTTGCATAATGGGCATCTACATGGTCGCATGCTAGCCGAAAGGTGCTCATGAGTTATTCTTGTATGACCTATGCTCAGTCTTGTTATTTTGAACGTTTTATGGGATGTTGTGTGAGACAAATTGTTCTGTGCCTTAGCACATTGGCGAGTCCCGATTCATCAAGAAATTTTATTATTAGGCCCAGCATTAGTGGTTGTATTTTTTCTAGGTTAAATTATACATCCCTGTGGATAAGTGTAGCACCACAGTTAATTATTAACAAGTAATTTTGTTGGAGCTGAGTGGTTATGGTGTCTGGCTTGTATTTGTTACGCTAGCGATTCTGGGTACGAATCCCAGTGACAAGTTTTTTAAAATGGTTTGACCTCCTGTCCACAACTCCTCCACAAAATGTGTATGCCTCAAGTGCCCCTTTTGTCCACAGTGCCCCATTAATTATCTTGTTAGGCTTTTGAGTCTCTTTCAGCTCCTTTTTCATTATAAAAATTATGTTTATGTTGTCAAACTTGTGGGCCAGGCTTTTATATTGAATGCACCTGTCAGCTGAATGAGAGAATGACCATGGTAGAAGTTCTCAAAATTTCCGTGACATTTTGGTTTTCATGGAAATTACTTTCAAAATTATTTATGTAATTGGGTCCTGCATCATTGATGTGTGTTGATTGCATAATTGTATTGTACTTGACATTAATTGTTCACGCATTTTTTTTTTTACATTGAATTTTTTTCCAATTTTAGGTCCTATTGTTAGTGCGCTGACCAACAAATTTGGATGCAGGGCTGTCTGCATTGCAGGGAGCATCATAGGATGCCTTGCATTCGTCCTGAGTATATTTTCACCCAACGTCAACGTTCTCATGATTACGTATGGATTTATGGGGGGTAAGCAAACCGTAGATTATTTTTGAGTCTCTAGAATTATTATTGATAAGTTGTAGTTACTATTTAACTAAACAAAAACAAATCAATTCAACTTGTTATCCTAAGAAATAAATTATTAATAAATAATCAAATGTCATATTTAAAAAATCCATAATTTGTTAAATTATGTATTTAATTAAATGTGACCTTTCTAATAACATCAGATTTCATATTAATTATTAATCAAACACATACGAGAATAAAAATATATCGTAGGTGATTGAACATAAACATAAAGTTCACTAATTTCATGGTCCGCTTGACCAATTAATATATTTTAATTAATTAAGGTTTTTAGTTGAGATAAAAAAGTCAATGGCACAAGCGGGATTCGAACCCATGATCTTCGGCTAGATACGCCTCTGCTCTACCACTTGAGCTATCGTGACCTCGATCCACTCGGACATCAACTTCCTATCTCAACCCCACCTTCTGAATTTTCCCTCCTTTTTACCATTTTTCAAATGTCGTGTAATCGGGTTGGATTCTCGACGACAAATGAAATGGCCACGGAGAGCTATAGTGAAGTATACTTCATTCCAAATCATTAAATTCACTAATTCGCTTGACCAATTAATATATTATAATTAATTAAGGTTTTTAGTTGAGATAAAAAAAATCAATGGCACGAACGGGATTCAATTGAAAAATGGCAAAAAGGAGGGAAAATTCAAAAGGTGCGGTTGAGATGGGAAGTTGGTGTCCGAGTGGATCGAGGTCACGATAGCTCAAGTGGTAGAGCAGCGGCGTATCAAGCCGAAGATTGTGGGTTCGAATCCCGCTCGTGCCATTGACTTTTTTATCTCAACTAAAAACCTTAATTAATTATAATAAATATAAAGCTTTTTTTCTTTTTTAAACAAAACGTTTTCAACCTATGACATGTCTTCTTTAGTGTTAATTTTTGTGTGTAAATTAACACTGATGAGGACTCGTATCATGAGGTCAAAAATGTTTTGTTAAAAATTAAAATTTCATCCTGCAGTATATGTTCAATAAACTACAATACAAAAAAATAAAGTTTTAAAAATAAAAAAATTTAATTAATGTTAAAAAATATATAAAGAATAGAAATCAATAGCCAGTCAAATTACCAGTTAATCAGATTTGTGAGACAGTAGTACTGTCTTAAAAAAGTTTTACCACCAATTATTACATTTAAATTAGAAATTAATATATACTTTGCTGTTTTCATCCTGTAAAATACAATCTATCACTACAAGCAAACTTTATTTATTTCATTTTATTTCTTCCCATTTTTATTGGAATATTATTTGTTGCTTGAGTTTTACAGTATTTTATAATGATTTCAGGTGTAGGATTTGGTCTTATTTACCTCCCAGCAGTAGTATGTGTTGGTTATTATTTTGAAACAAAGCGATCACTTGCAACTGGTATTGCTGTTTGTGGGTCTGGGTTTGGGACGTTTACGTTCGCCCCGCTTGCCACATTCCTCCTGGAACACTTTGGCTGGCAAGGCGCCAACCTGATATTAGCCGGCCTCATCCTTAACTGCGCCGTAAGTGCTTCGTTGATATAAATCATGTTCTGATTTCATTTATTTATGTGATGTCTTTAGGTTTTCGGTGCAATGATGAGGCCGTTGGAATTTCCGAAAGGGCCCTCGTGCAAGCCCCTTCTCCAGAGAATGGCGGACGAGAAGAGATTCCAGATGGAAAGAGGATCGATAGGCGGATCTTACTTCATCGTCCAGCTTCCTGACGGCTCGATGGAGAAACGGATGAAAATGCCCATCAACATCGACCCAGGTGTCCACTCCAGCTTCAATCTCAACGAATTGGTGCCCGGTACGCCCATCACTCCTGTGCCGACCATGGCCATACTTCCGACCATCACTGAGGCCAAAGTGCCCGAGCACAGCGGCTCCTCCGGCGGCTCCAGCAGCGGTAAGCGTTTCTTCAATTTCAAACTTTCTATAAATCCTTTGAATCAGCACAATGGGTTTTCCAGACTGCACTAGGGTTTTAAACAAAGGTTCTTATGCACAATCACTTCTTCTCCCTTTACCGACACTAACACAATCACATATCAACTCTTTAGGTAAGGTTTGAAAGGCACATCAAATTTTGTTTCCCACAACAGTAGAAAACCCTGGTTTTAAATTATTAAGCGTTTTTAGTTAGAAAAACCGTTCCCACACGTGTTGTCACCATATTTACCACCATCCACTTAGTTACAAGAATGCATATTAGTATAAAGTCTTATGCTTCTTTTTAAAAAATTATTTTATCCAAATCTACTAAAATGATACTTCTCCTATCTGTTCCACATACTACAATTTATTTTTGTGTGTTTAGCACCCAGCATAGTGTATTTTTTTTTTTTAAATCTATGTGAGAGTCTAATTTTAAATAGTAGAAAATCCAACAGAATGGAAATTTTATGTTCTCTCTTGAGAGTTATAATACAATAGAAATGTCATATCTTTACCTAGTTTCTGTAGTAAATTATTGAAATTATTACAGGAAGCACAAATGATTTGAAAAAAGAAAAGAAGGAGTCAAAAGATGAAAAAGTTGACAATAATGTGCCAAAGGCGTCCATTCCAAGAAATGCATCACAACCAGCGTTTACGACACACGTTCAAGGGCTACCCAAGAATGGCTCCGTACCGTTCTTCGACCGTATACGCAAGACTAGCCAGGGTGAGAGATTCAAACCGACTCTCCAGGCGATCAAAGGTTCTTCCCGCCCGAACATCAACTCCAACGGTGACATCAGGAGATCGATGCATCTCCGTCTGTCCACCTCTTCAGTCGTCAGCGGCACCAAGAACAACAACTGTGACGACATGTGGTCCAAAACAGATGTACACACTATAATATTCTAACGAGATGGTCAGACAATTTTAATTATAAAAAGTATTTTTTTAGGTGGACACAGAGAGCGTTTGTTTTGCTACTAGCAAAGCGAGCATGACGGCTAGGAAGGAGCTGATCAGACCGCTTTCACGTAAAGACATCTTTTACTCCGGCTCGGTTGTCAACCTCCCGGAGTACCAGTCGCAGAGGTCATTAGCCGGCTACAGGCAGAGTGTTGTCTCCCTGAGGTACCAACACCGTGGCCCTGATGGCGAAGTCGTAGATCCACGTAGGTTTATTTGTTCATTTTTTTCTTCTTCTGTCGTCATACATTCTGAATTCAATATTTTCTTCTTACAGCTGAACTCTGCCCTTGCCTCACTTTGCCCGAATCTTTCAAGTCGGCTCTTGCAGCCATGCTTGACTACACACTTCTCAAAGACCCAGTCTTCCTTCTCATAGGTATCAGCAACATCTTCGGTATGGCAGGGCTATACGTGCCTTTTGTGTACTTAGTCGATGCAGCTGTTCAAGACGTAAGCCTTTTTTTTTAAATATTATTTTTTTAATTAAGCATCATAATTAACAACCATTACAATTTTTGATCAAGAATAACACAAAATTTTAAATCAGCTTGTTTTTGTGTGAAATTGATTTTTTTAAATAAACTAAGTGTGGGTTCCTGGTCACAGCGGCATTGCTGGAAATGAGATTGCGGATAGGGCAGCCAGAGAGGCAGCCATTTAAGGGCAGTTAGTAAGAGAAATTCTAGGCGAGATTATATTTCAAATATAAAATCAGAAATCTGGTATAGATGGGAAAAAGACTGGCACGATGTTGAGGAAAATAAGCATATAGAAATAAAACTAACAGCCTCATCCCCAATCTACCTTTTGGAAAGAAAAAATTATGTGAGACACATCGAGCAACCTTTCTCTGCATAAGGGGCACCTGCGCAGGTGTCAACCGCGTATGGCCAATCCTTAGTCGGGTGAGGACGATCCCTCATTTCCTGCTCAGATTCTCTGAGGGCCATCTACCGGTCGAGCTCTTGACTCGCAAGAGCCTCTCCGACGACCCTGCCCACTGATGCTGCCATCTTTCTTTTATCATACTTTTAACTGTATGTTTAGCGTCAGGGGGCCTGATCGCGATGGTCCGATCTGGAGGGTGGTACGTACCGGCTTTTGCTGCCTCGTCTGCGCGTTCGTTACCCTCCAGGCCGACGTGTCTGGGAATCCAAACAACAACCACCGTTTTTCCGAGAGGCTCCAGCTCCACGTGTTTCTCTAACAAGAGCACGACGAAAGGGTCCACAGAGAACCTGTCACGTATAGCCCAGACAGCACTCAGGGAGTCAGTACATACGAGGAAGGCTGAGCCCTCCCCATTTTACCTTAATGATGATCATAAAATAGTTTGAATGCTTCGTAGTAATAATAGAATTTTTTTTCATCAAGTCAGATCCATATTATTTGTGAATTTTCTCTTTATCATGAGCATGTATGACTTCGAAGTTTTCTCTGATAGAATTTTGTTTTTGGATTAAACTCTAAATCGGTTTGTTACAATCACAATTTGAGAATAGACCAGGAAGCAAGGGTCATGTGGGTTTTTCTTTCTATTGTCCACTTAGCCAGATAATCCTTTTCTGTCTCTTTGTGCTTACATTTTGTTGTAATTTCTCCTTGAGATCTGCAGAGTGATGAAACATATAGTTTGGTCATCTTAGTCTGTTTAGCTTGTATGTACACTTTCATTGGTGGGTTTGTATCCTTGTATAATATTTCTTACTATAACACCAAAATGAAAATGCCAAAACGATTATTGTAAACAACCTAATTTCATGTATGTTTTGTTTTGACATTTCATCATCTTTAATAATGCACCATACAGTGAATTACAGATTAGGATAAGTAATAGTTAAATGTGGACCAGTTTAATGAAATAAATACTGCCATAATTACTGCTGCTCTGTAATTTGATTGTTGTTTTGGGTTAAAAAAAATTAAACCATTTGAATGTTAGAAAGAAGCTTTACAGAAAACCCAACAAAGAAGACACGACTTATTTACAAAATCCAATTGTAAATACAAGTTGGGGATTTTATTTACCTCAGATCCTTTAAAACAGACCAAATATTGTAATAATATAATATGATATTGATAATTAAAAATATTATGGGTGGCCATGTTTTTGCCTCTCTGTGTATGTTCATCATTCTTCCATTCCATTTTAATTTATTTATCCTCCAAGTTTATTTTTTGTTTGTTTCTTCCGTAGGGTATTGATCAAGGATTGGCTTCATTTTTACTCTCCATAATCGGGATAACGAACACGATAGGTCGTGTCCTTTGTGGCTGGGTGGCAGATTTCCCTTCAGTAAATTCTCTTCTACTCAACAACTTAAGCCTCGTTGTTTCTACGATTGCTGTCACAGCGACTCCTTTCTGTAAATCGTATGCCGCCTATGTCACGATGTCGGTATTCTTCGGCCTTGCTATCTGTAAGTTCCATCCACTTCTTTTTAGCCTTATTTGGATTAAATTCGGATTTGAAATTTATACTATTTTACAGCTGCCTATATTTCATTGACATCGATTATTCTCGTCGACCTCCTTGGTTTGGACAAACTGACGAACGCATTCGGACTGCTGATACTTTTCCGTGGTGCAGCAGCTATCGTCGGCTCTCCTCTCGCTGGCGCAGTATACGATGCGACTAAGACGTACACGATACCGTTTTACATGGCTGGCTTCTTCTTCTTAATGTCTACGATAACTTCGTTTATGGCGCCGATGATGAAGCGTTGCACCAAACAGGAACCAGAACCTGTCATGATGGACGCTCTCACACCGATCGACGAGGATGACGAGGAGAATGAAGACATCCCAGAGATCGTCGAAACTGCCCCTTCTCCCGGCTCTCAGATGAATTCAATGGAAATTAAACAAATAGAGTCCGTTTTATAAGCCTAATTTGTTTCAATTTTCAATTAATATGATGATACGGCGATTAGAATATTATCCTAGTTCTTTTTTTTTTTTTTTTTTTGTAAATTTTTCTACAACATTTGTGATAATTTTTAATTTTAACCTTTCTCTCTTGGTCAATGTAGTCAATTACTGTAAATGAGAAATTATTTCCCCTCCTGAACTTCATTCTCGTGTTTTCACTGTAAATATGAAGTGCGAGTAGCATAGTATAGGACCCAAGCCAAAGCAGGACAGACAGCAGTCGCTTGCTGAGCACAAAATTTTGACGAAAAGAGTAGTGCAGGTGTGAAAATCCACCTGAAAATTGCTTACCCTAACAAAACAGAAACCTTGTGTATAGACATCGTTAATTCTTTAATAATATTAATAATAATGTAATTATTATATGTATTTTGTGATTACTTTGTGTTTTGTTTTAAATCGTTTGAAAGCTGTGTGGAAAAAATAGAGCATTTTTTTATTTATTAAGGTTTAATGAGAAAGAAAAAATGCGAGTGAAAATTGTATGAATTATAAAAGAAAGACAATGTTTATAAAGGAAAGTATATATTTCTGAGAAGTACGGTTTAATATTTTTTGAATTAGAAAATAAATTATTATATTGTTTTGCGATGATATTATATAACAAATATCCATAAAACTGTACAAATGTAAGCACATATTTTTGTACTTAAATTAATTTGGATGCATATGTGTAGTAATATTAATAATTGTAAATATCAGAATTGTAAGATTTTGTAATATGCTGAGTGTAAATTAATAAAAATGTTGAAAATTCAGAAGCGCATTTTTTCCACACAGTAACTTTTTAATTTGTTATCAATTTAGATATATAATATATTGTTACAATCAACAAGTCATTATTTTTCTGTATTTTATAAATGTAATTTGATATTTATTTGTATCAATTTGTAAATAATCATCTTGATTATTCTTTTTTGCTTTTTAAATAATTTTAATAATTGTAATAAATTTATCCTCCTAGTTGATTCTGTCTCACACTACCAACCACAGGGCATGGAAACCTCGTGAGAAGTAGTTTCTGGGTCGAAGTAAGACAGTCTCGAATGAATCGGCCAGCCGATCTCAAAGCAGTGCCATAAATGGCTCAAGAGAGTGCTTTTACTCAAAGCGTCTTGTCTTGGATTTTCTAGCATTCCGAATTTGAAAAGTTTTCCTTCTCCCTCGAGAGCTCATCGCGAAGTACGCACAACACCCCCCTCCTCAAGGGTCGAGGAAAAACGACAGAATTTTCTTTGAAAATAAGACTGATGCTCTAAATTGACAGTTTTTGTTTTTTTGTACGAAACGCATGCAAAAAAATGCACTCCTTGCACCTTGAGTATGGCGTTGGCTTTTACCGAAGCAGAACCCAATCGCAAGAAACTAATAGTTAATAAGTTCTACTGTGATAAATTATTCAAAAAAGAAATTATCTGAAGGTGTCTGATGAAAAACACAAAGCTTTCCTAATTTTATATGACGCACTTCTACATTTGAGTGTTGGGAGAGAAGATTGTAAACAAATGTTGTTTTTGTAATTTATAAGTGTATTTTCTTTTTCGTGATTTTAAAAATTTTGTGTATTTTGATTATTGACTATGGGGAATTTGTAAAATACATTATTTGTTGTATATAAGAGACGTATTTAAGAATAAATGTGTATTATGAAAACAAAAAAAGGTTTAATGTACAATTGTTTTTTTAACAAAGTGTAATTTTTAATTGTGTATTATTAAAATATTAGATTGAACGTTATGAAAAATAAAAACCATTCCAGCCAAACAAAGAAACGTCAGAACCTTTGCAATAACATTAAAATACGGAATTGATGTTTCAGTCATTCTCTAATATGACTAAATTCTTAGATAGGCTGTACTAAAAATATATATTGACTACTAAAATAGTTTGTAGTACTTAATCAGAGGGTTCTACATATTTTCTAGAAAATCCCTAACTTTGTTGAATTTTGAGAGGGAAAAAACCAATCCTTTTGAAATATTCCCAAGATCTATTTTTATAGGGCCGAGGAGGAGGGGTAGAAAGGATGTTTCAACCAATGTATACAAAATATAAAAAGGGTCCCTTCTATTTTTACAAGAAAATCTCGTATGCGATGTATAAGGCTGTTTAAGGGCACATATTTATTTCTGCTTGGCACCCAGGGAAGAAATAATTGTCAAGTACAACTGGTGAAACCCTTATTGTATATAGGAATTTATAGTAGAAGGATTAAAATACATTGCAAATTATTCTGTACGACTGTGTTTTATTTCACCCAAAAGTTCATGTATGAAATGTTCAGAAAAGGCTGTGTGGAAACGAACTGTTCCTATTCAACCTGAAGACAATAGTTTAAAGAAAAAAGAAAAAAAAACGTTTAAAAATTACATATCTTAATAAATGAAACTACCCCATCGATCTAAATTTAGATTAGATTATTGTTGATATTGGATGAGGGTCATGTACACCTGCCCATTGCCACGTACGGAGGAGAAGCTTGGGGAACAAAATTGCAAAGCAGGAGAAGAAGCATCCTCGAAACAAAAAAAGAATAGCGCTTCTGAGAACGACTAAAGCTTATAGGACAGCCCCTACTCAAGCCCTTCAAGTCCTGGCTTCCACTGCACCAATAGACATTGTCCTCCACAGTAAAATTGCAATCCGGCAGCTAAGAGATGGAAAGGAGCCAACAATGGTAAATTTGGATGCGGCAGATAGGAAAAGGCTACGAACTGCACCTAGAAAGTAGATCTGGGAGATCCTTACAGTTTGGATAGACAACTTGTAGCAGGAAAGATGGGACAGAATCACCAAGGGAAGGTTAATCCACGAGTTTCTACCCAGTATTGAGGACCGAACAAGAGCAAAGTGGTTTCAACCAGATTTCTGGATCACACAAATAATGACAGGTCACGGAAATTTCAAAGCTTACTTGCACTGATTCCGAAGAGCTAACAGTCCACTGTGTCCCGAGTGCGGAGTTGATGACAGTGTCCAACACAGACTATTCAACTGCCCCCTCCTTGAGAGTGTGAGGGAACCACTAAAGCTCCTCTTCCGCCACACTTGGCCACCGACCCTCAAGAAAACTGGTTAAAGAATGGGGTTTTTTGGGGTCCTCAAGCCTGTTAGCCGAGCTATGGTGGATAAAGTACCTGACTAGTTTTTTCTTTTTTTTTTCTACTTCTTCCTATGGACCTAGCTGTCAACAGCCCCCGTTGGTTGGGAAGCGGCTATCTCCTCGCATCTGACTTATATATATTACACAGGGCGGGCGACCAGGACTCTATCTGACTTAAGTTGGATACTAACGTCTCAGCCACATAACGGTGTAGGTGAACTCCCATGATATATAAACTCTGGGGTCTGCATATTGGGGAGTGGCAACCCTTCAGGGTAAAATCCAAACATATGATTAATAATACAAGTTACTTGTTAGATCTTAGCGTTTCCTTGAATTTTTAATTCCGGGCTGGTTACTCCTTGTACCCATAATTGTTATTTATTTATTAAAATATTGTATTTATTAGAAAGTCTATTCAAAAGTATTAACCAGCAAGAGGGAGACCTATTAGATTAGATAAATTAATAATAAGAAAAATATTTCCCTTCTCCCTTGGATCTTCCCTCTCGGGGCAAGGTCGAAGGAAGACGTTAAGCACAAGATCATCCCCTAAACTTGCATCCCATTTGAATTAGTTTAGTGGCCGTGGTCCGCCGGTATTGGGTCTCCCTTAGGTACGGCGGGGAGGTGGATGGGAAAAAAAATTGTATGAAGATCAATGGAGGAATTTATACTTCACCGACTAATCAGAATGAGTGCAATGTGTGAATGTATTTATCTGTGTGACTGTATTATGGAAGTAGGTTAGTTTTAGTTTAGCCTATAGCTTTAGTTGGGGACTGAAATGACCTAGCTATCAACAGCCCCCGTTGGTCGGGAAGCGGCTATCTCCTGGCATCTGACTTAAGTTGGATACTAACGTCTCAGCCACATAACGGTGTAGGTGAACTCCCATGATATATAAACTCTGGGGTCTGCATATTGGGGAGTGGTAACCCTTCAGGGTAAAATCCAAACATATGTGTTGTATACCCCATATAATAAAAGCTAGGGTTAGATTTTGTCAAAATATGTACATAGTTGGTGTAAATTTTTTATAGGTTGATAGTTTAAAATAAATTTGTTGTTACAAAATGACAAAAAAGTATTATTTAAACATTATTTTTTTCTGGTATCCATGGTTGCGCATAAAGTAGAATATTCTAAATTGTACCGATAATTTTCGTAGTTAAAAATGGCTTGTAGTAAAAGAATTAACTGCTCCAGTTCGTGCCCGATAAGGGATTTCCCTCCGAACTTCAATTGTTACGACGGGCACGAAATCGATGTGAGGAGGAGGAGGGGCCTGAGCCGATTGGGAAAGAGGCTGAAAAACAAGGTGAGGAAGTATGTATTCAATAAGTTGAACACCCCGGGACACGGTCAAGAAGGGTTTGGAAGACCGGTGGAGGTGCCTTGCACCCAGTGCCATGCCGAAGCACACCAATGGTACCTAGGCGAAGTCCAACAGCACGCCGAAGCTTACCATTACGCCAGTCTGAACGAGCTGAAAATGATCGAGGCCGATCTAGAAAGAGAGATCAACGAATTGTACGAGATCAACACCAATTTCAATTCGGGCCACGAAGCGTTCGAGAGGAAACTGGAAGCACTGTCCGAGAGCATGGTCAAAAACAGGGAGAAGACGGAAGCCACTCTACAAGGCGTATTTCAAGGGCTCAATTCTATTTGGCTTAAATATAAAAAGACAAAAACGAAAAATCGGCAGAACAAGTCGAGAAAAAATTGTTCGAACGTTAAAGAGACGACGAGCACGCAGACTGTCAGTACTCAATCCTTCAACAGGAGCGACAATTTGTACGTTCGGGGAGAAAACAAGCAGGTCTACGGAACCGACCAGAATCAACCGGACCCAGTGAGCCCGGCGGGGGACGGGGGCCACATCAACGCGAGGGGCAGGACCATTTTCACATTGAGAGATAACGGCAATAACGCAAACCGAGTCAATCCTATTTGGAATCAACTTTCCAAGTCGGACAAAGAAGCCCTCTGTCCTAAAAACGAACATTCCGCCATGAGAAGCACGACATCAGCGGTGATCAGTACAAATCACGATACTGATTCATTTCAAGATTTGTACCGCCAGAAAAAGGGTAGGCCGAAAATCAAAAGTCGAGCGGAAGTGGTGAAAAACGAGCCCGAACAGGAGAAATGCAGCCCTACCGAGGAAAAGGACCGGGGACTTCTTTCTCTCATCAAGGACCGGCTAAAAGAGGCGGTCGGCATCGTGGACGAGATGAACGGTTTCCTCGAAATCATCAACGTCGATAAGCCAAAAGAGAGTGATCAGGATATATTAAAAAAGAAGTCCAACGAGAGCGAGGGATCGGAAGAGACGGACAGATCCACTCCTCGGGCGGTGTTGAAAAACGCGACTGAGAAACCCGTCAAAAAGAAGAAAAACACAGAGAAGGTACAGGGCACATGTAGAAAAAGCCAAGCCCAGGTAAAAAAAATAGGTGATAAACCCGACGAAAGGAATAAAAGTTTGGAATCCGCTTCTGACGAGAGTGACGCTGATCGAATATCTGGCAAGACAGCAGAAGGACCTGACAGAAGACAAGAAAAAAATAGGAAAAAAGTTTTAGAGGAATCCGACAGGTCTTTAACCGAGAAATCCGACCAGGTAAGAAAATGCCAGCAGAAAGAAACCATTTATCAATATGATAATGACGATAAGAAAAGCCCGAGGAGGAAACCCTCGACGCAATATCTTTCGAGATTCGACATAGAAGTAAAATCGGGAAAAGGGTCCACAGAGTGGAAGATCAACGCTGGCAAAGAACAAGTCATTTTGCATCTGAAAAAAGAGAAGAAAAAGCTCGACCAAAACCTGCACGGAAAAGGCGTCGTTCAGAAGGTCTTGATGGAGGATACTTCAGAAGAAGAGTCAGTCGTGTCTTCTTTCCATTCGCACGTGCTCAGAGGGAAAAGGACTCCCGTCAGAAAGGACAAACCGCTCTCAAAAAATTACATACTCAACTTTATCCACGAAGAGGAATCCCTGAAGAATCGGCGAGGGAACAATCCGGGGCTTTCTCGGCGAGAAAAGAACCCAAAAGAAAACAAGACGGATCGAACGCATTACTTCAACAGAGTCCATAACGACAGGGAGCAGGAGTGGAACGACGCCAACACTGTCTCTCTGAGCCCGTCCTCGGCCAGAAAATCGCGCCGGTCGACGAGCGAAACCGGGCGGACCCTCCGCTCCTCGGAGCTGAAACCGAAAGTCGCCTTCGCAAGTTCGTCCCGCGGGCAGACGTTTGTCATCGAAGAGACCTTCGGCAACTCTTCGAAAACCAACTCGTCAGACGAAAGTTACGCCATTCACGGAAAACGAGGGCAATTGGAATTACCGAGCTCCACCTATGACAGCATGAACGGTAGTGAAATGTACTTCAAAAATGCATTTGTTAAAAGCTTTAGCAATTAACATGATAATAAAGTGTGCTGAAGATATTTTATTGTTTAATTAGAGTAACTAATGATAAAAACAACTGTTTATAAATAGAAAAATAAATGTAATCGCGACAATCCGTTACATGACTGTACTGAACTGTTCACATAGGTTTTCAGCTAAATCAAAAAACCTATAAATATTTTGTTATATAGTACAAATTAATAAGAGTAATTTTGTTTGCTGGTCAAATATCCGTTCAAGATTTATTCCCCTCGATTAGGAATTGTTCCAAATATTAATTTATTTTGTTGGTACAGACGGTGTTTTACTACGGTTACGGGATGCAGGGCACATTTAGGCGGAGCATAAAACGGTATGCTTAGCAATAAAATCGGCCACCTGTTCGCGACTCTGGGAAAACAAAGGCCAACCTGGCCCGTGTGGGGCCGGATTTACTTTCAGATGTAAGGTCGGATAAAATTCAAAACGGTACATGATAATATGCAAATTTCGCCAAATTGGGGTGCCAGGCCGTTGGAATATATGGTGATGACAATGGACTAATTTTGGCCGAGGTTCCGATGGTGATAAATAAAACTCTTACCGGTTCAGCTAGTCTCTGATGGAGTCATGATGAAGTCGCTAAACAAAATATACATTTGTATTCCATACGACGAATTTTATTTAAAAAAATTACTTCTAAACATTTCCAAAACCCGAAGGAATCTAAATTTTGTACTTTTATTAGTTCAACAAAATTATAACTGAAGGTCTCATTTCATTCATGAAACTATTTTCAATTTACCTTAGCTGTAAAGCTTGCCAATTGCTAAATAGTAAATCCAAAAATGTCTTCAACTCCTGGACACCACGAATAAACATTTTGACATAAAACCCCATCTAAATTTATTTTTTGTTTAATTAATTAATTGGCCACATTCTCTCATCGTGTTATTTTAAGTATTAAACCGCCAGAGAATTACAGATGTAAAAACTTTCCATAATGTTTTACAATTGCAAATACTTAGTTTCCTTAAATTTGAAGGCTTTCGACCACTTTCGTCATTTCCAGCTCCTTAAGGCTGAAATTGAATTTTAAAAATTGTAAATTTTTAATGAAAAATAATCACATAATCGTGAGGAAATTATAATATTAACTGTGTGGAAAGGGTTCCTGTCGTTTTCACCTCCCTTTCTATTAATCTCTCTCTTTCTCTCTCTCTCACTCTCTCTCGCTCTCTCTCTCTCTCTCTCTCGCTCTCTCTCTCGCTCTCTCTCTCGCTCNTCTTTCTCTCTCTCTCTCTCTCTCTCTCTCTCTCTCTCTCTTCTATGCATTTTTCTCATTGTGGTTCTCACTTTATCCGCTTTTTTATTATCTCATTTTCTCTATCCTTTCCTTTGTTCACTTTATCTACTTTTTCGTCTTCTTCCATCCTCTCCTTTTTTCTCGCTGTCATCCTCACTTTATGTATCACTTTCAATGCCTTTCAAACTCTCTCTCTCTATCTCTCTCTCTCCCTCCCTCCGACCCTCTCCCTCACTCTGTTTCATTCTTTCTTTCTAAACCCTCATTTTCTCTCGCACTTTTCGCCCTGCTATTATGGTCTATCTAGTTATCACTTCTTTATTTTTTCTCTCTCTATATATTTTTTCTTACTCACATTTTATCTTTCTTTTTTTTATACCATTATTCTCTTTCCATCTAGTGAGTCCTTTCTCTCACTCTCCTTGTTAAAGGTGTCAAGATAGTTCCTAACTTAATATAGTGATTATAAAATTTATTAAAAAGTCATTGGTAAACTAATGATGGACTGCTTAATTGTATTGTATCATATGAGACTTCAATTGTAAATTTATTACAATTAATTGGTCAAGCGGACCAGGGAAATTAGTGAATGTAAATTTATTTTTGTAAACCTGCTAAATAAAAAAAATTGTATAATTGAAAAATTGTTTCGTCATAAAACTCGAATGACACAATTTTTATGCTGATTTAAGAAAACCTCAGTTCAGAATAAATTACAATTTTCTCTCTCTTAACGTTAGAATTTTAAAACGTTATTTTCACGATTAAGATAAAGCATATTTTTATAATTCTACGTAGGTATCTTAAGTTTACTCGGTGAAGAGAGATTAGAAACACCCTGTCGTGCTAATACTGTTATAAAGCTACTTAGGTTTTTAAATCAATTTTTGGGCCGAGAGATGTTGTTGATGTTTTCGTCCGGTGTTTTTAAAGCTGGGGAACGGTGAGGGTGTACGAAGGTTGGCGTGGGAACTTGGCAGAGTACGCAATTACTTTTCCACCGTAAGTAATCGTCTTTCCAATTGTCTTCAACTGCTAAGACGTTATTTATCGTGTCTAACAGAAATAACAAGCTTGAAAATGTAAATTTGTCCACGAAGAATAATTTACATGAATTTGCCATTAATCTTCACAATTGTCAGCAAAAAATAAGCCAAATTGATGTTTGTGTATCCGGTGTTTTTCGATGAGCGGACTTGTTTGAATTTTTTTGATACGTTTTAAACTGTGGCGAGTGGATTTGAATTACTGAACGTAGCGGTATCGATTGCGTGTCCGAAAGTTTATCGAGCGGGACCCGAGTGTCGCGGATCGATTGGCGGCCGGTCGTCCAGCCGGTAAAACGCGTGGAAATACGGGCCCACGGCTTTGAGAAAATATCGTCCAGAAAGTCCCGTGAGTGGGCGGTTTCGTCTTTCGGCCAAGTTATTTGTTAGGGAATAAAGCCGAAGGTAATTGGTAGTAGTGTGATGTGAGGGAAACGGATCAATATCTCCGGTCTGGGCCACTCCACTCCGGCTATCCCTCCCACAACACTCCACTTATACACACCTTATACATTGTCATATTTAATTAATCACCGTATATAATCCCTCTCGTGAAATTCGTTCAGAATCCAACAATAAGTCAAACGGCCCCTCCAGCCGTTTCAACGGCGTGGGGATTAATTAAATATTTATTTTAAAAAAGCGGGGCTTTGCCGTTTTGAGGTGCTTTGTAAAATAAGCATTGCATTCCCCTCCTTTACTTTCCACGGAAACATAACTCTTCAATGAAACCTTAAAATAAAAAATAATGTAATATTACTCCTCTTGTACAAATTGTGAAATCATTGAAGGCCACGGCTCAAAAAATAAATCTATTCATATTTAGTTTTGCTAAACTTATCCCTTAATATATCATCTTTTCTTGAAAATTCTGTAAAAATAAAATAAATGTACTTTAAATTATTTTTTGAAAAGTACAAGTAATAGAAATGACAAATCTAACTATCTTTAGGACAAAAATCTTTAGGAACTATCTTTTTATAAAGAGGTTGAACATTTGAAGGATGTTCAGCTTTCACTTAAACTTTTGCCAAAAATTATTTATTATTATTAATTATTTATTTGCACGGCGTCAGGCTACTCGCATTACAAACTTTCACCTGGAATGCAACAAAAAGTTCGTATGTACCATGATCCGATTTTCAACCCTTACGCAGATATTCAAAATTTTACCTTTTTTCAACTATACTGTTTTCGATATAGATATACTCGCAGGTCTTGATTTTTTTTTTTTTTTGGGGGGGGGGGTAATCCAGAAAAGGCATCGAAAAAAGCGTTAAATTTCCTTTAAGAAGGCATCCTTTGAGAACTTTCAATTTAATTTTTGATAAAAAAAAAAACTAAATCTTTCATAACTGCTAAATTTAAAATTAACAAATAGCAGTAAAAAACTAAAGTCGCTACCTCATTAGAAAAATTCAGATGGAAAATTTCGTAACAACTTCTTCGTTTAATTAGCTTTCTAGTGGTTTACCCTTTTCTTTAATTAATCGAGCCGAAATGCAGAAATTTTATGCTAAAAGGAAAAAAGTGGTGACGGTGTGACAAAGGGAGATTACACGACATTTGAAAAATGGCAAAAAGGAGGGAAAATTCGGAAGGTGAGGTTGTGATGGTCCGAGTGGATCGAATTCACGATAGCTCAAGTAGTAGAACAGCTGCGTATTTAGTCGAGGGTCGCGGGTTCGAATCCCCGACTTTGGTCAACTCTGACACAAACTCCCCTTCTCAACCTCCTACCTTTGAAATTTTCCCTCCTTTTGCCATTTTTCAGTCCCGCTCGTAACAAAAATTTTCGACCAAGACCTTACGTAAAAAGATTAATTAATTGAAAGAAGTAATTTGGACAAAATACTTAATAAAACTGCGCGACAAGAAAATACATAAAAAAAGAGACAATAAACATAGCGAACAATCAAAGCAGAAAAATTGGACAAAATATTTACACTAAATACAGACAAAAGAAAAAAAAAGATTAACTAAACAGAAGAATTAAAACCAACTTTAACCCAATAAAAAAAAGGAAAAAGTTTATAGTAATTTGGTTGTTCACTACATTTTGTCTATTTTTTTATGTGTTCTTTTTTGACGTTGATTTTTGTGTGCTTTTTTTATTAAGTTGAAATCGATTTATACAACTTGTGTATTGCCCTTTTTTCTTTTTTCTATGTTTAGATACCATGTCCAATTTTTCTGCTCACGCCCGCACATGTCGCAAACTTGGTTTATTATCACTGGCATAGGTCTTACATCAAAAAATCAGAACAACCCGACATTTTATAAGCTTTTTTGTGTAGATTGACTGGCATAATAGCTTTTGTACATAAAAGTCAAGCTTATCTACATATCTAACTATTCATGTTTCTCTCACATATAAATTTAAAAAAAAATAAAACACCAAAACTCCTTTTTTTTTTAAAAACATATTAAAATTCAAATGTATAAAATTAACAGCAAATTTTAGATATTAAATACACAAAATCTCATTAAGTTTGGTCAGGCGGTTTGGAAGATTGAAACCGAAGGGAGGCCAATTGTCTCATTAGATAAGGTAGAGGAAGTGGCCCTTCTAAATTATTACATGGCCGTAAGCTTAATTTTGAAATAAGCTTTGTTCAGTGAAAATCTCAAACAGTCCAAACAACAATGTTGTTTTCTCGTTTCTAATTCTCAGACAACATACTGGAACAACCTTACATTAAACGGAACATTCTTGCATTATTAACTGTTGGGAGTCTATTGGGTTAAACAAAAGGCCGATTTCCTTTATTAAAACCTCTATTCAATTATTTTTAGGGCTAAATTCGAGGTTCATTGTTTGCTTCTATTGATCAATTCACGTTAACAATTTTGTTCGCCAGCAGCCAAATTCAAAATGGCGCCGACGAACACCGCCGGAGAGAGGAGCTGAAGTTAATAAGAAGATTGTTTCGGCACCAACGGGAAGGGAAGATTCCCGATTGAAAAGGGGATGTTAGTTTACGAATGGTTAAATGAAGGAATAAATAATGAACGAAAGGAGTAGTTGAAGACTCACCGTTTAATGAAATTTCTATGGCTTACAAGATGGCGTTTGAGCGTATTGGAGATCTAAAGGCGATGAATCCCTCTGAAGGCGATGAAGAACGGAAAACGGTGAATATCTCCTGAATGCGATATTGTGCGTTGTTCAGCGGTGATTAGGCCGGTATACCGACCAGGTTCTTGCAGCGTCGTTGATGATGAGGATGGATGATGAAATCCAAGTAGTAGCCAGTGAGATGATGGAGTCTTCGGGGGATAATGATGGATGATTCGTTCGTGGGATTATGATGATATAGATAGAACAAGGGAGATGAGATATTAAGGGAAAATGGCGATGAGAGGTTCGGGGACCATGAGGTCGGGAGATGGGACGCACGCGGAGGTGAAGATCGTATGGCGATTTGAAAGGGAATCCGTGGGGATTCGCATGGCGAGGAAACTTTAAGAAACGGCGATCTTAAACGGAGGTGAATTACTATGGCGCAACACTTTGGCGAGATAGGGCGATAGGACGTGTGCTCGCTCCGAGAGCTGGCGGAGAAGAGAGCCCGAGAGGGTTGGAAGGATGGGTTTTTGAATAAAAAGGAGGGAAGTGTATTACGATTGGTGGATTTCCAGAAGATAGGGGTTGTAGAGGGGTACAATGTACGTCGTAAATCGGGCGCTTCGGTGACGGAGACGCGCCTGAACATCCCGCCGGCCGAATGGTCATCATGAGTTGGAATTGACCATAGATTGATAAGTGGTCAGGTGATAACGTCTTTGTTGGTGGTGAGTTCGGCGACTCAGGAGATGCTATAGCGTTCTGAAGAGGTGCGGGTGATTCGACCCAAGGTCATCACAGCGGTGGAGCGTTGTCCTTTAACGAACAATATAAAGATAACGTGAGAATGACTAGTAGAGAAAGGAAACGGTGGGAATCTAAGAGAGAAGAGTGAGAGAAGGCGAGAGAGAAAAAAAGACTGTGATATACACGGTGTCCTTTTTAGATGACCCGGCTGGATCATCATCTCATCATCATCATCTCTTGAACCAATGATGATGATGATGATGGTGGTGATGATGATGATGATGATGATGATGATGATGATGATGATGATGATGATGATGATTGGTGTTTAATATTTTTTAAGCTAGTTTCAAATTTTTACCTTTATTGGACAATAATTATACAGGATACCTCATGCCCAGTTCCACTTCAAATATTCAAATACGAACATACACATCGTGATATATCATTTTTTTTACATGGGTACGCAACAGCAGAGATCATATCAACCCTCAGGGAGCCGGTGTTTTCGAAAAAAGCCCATTTGTAAATATGTCGGGTTCGAATGCAGGGCCGCTGTATTCGAACCCGAGACCTTTACCTTACAGTGATGACACGACGCTCGAACTTCCTTCCTTGCGTAAAAATGCAAAGATTTACTCTTTTTAACCACTCTTCACCGGTGCTCATAGCGTTAGAGTCAGAGGAGATGGATTGACAAGCATTTTTCTTTATTTTGCCGCAGTTCTTAAACTTAGATGGCTGGGTTATGATTGACTTAGACACTGTTTTTTAAATGGCTCCACAGAAAATAGTCAAGTGAGTTAAATCGGGTGACCGATGAGGACAACAGATCGGACCATGAGGACCATCCTATCCACCTATCCCGGAAGTGACGATTCAAATAACATCTCACCTGCAAAGAATTGTCTGCGGGGCATCCATCAAGCTGGAGAATCATTCTTTGTCGTTGTTGCAGAGGAACATCATCTAATAGTGTTGGTAAAACCTCCCTCAAAAAATTGAGGAACTGAGCACATTTAAACTATTTTCGTATAAATAAGGCCCAATTAATTTATTTCCGAGAGAGAAGTCCACACCAAAAGTTGATACTGTGAACTACCTGATGATGACAAGAATACGAAATCTCGGAAACCACGTTCGAAAATTCAAACGGTTTAGTATGTCATTACAGGTGAACTTGGATTCATCGTCCATAGGAATCCCGAAGTCCCTGGACAAGATGATTGTGAAACGGTATAAAATTGTAAGTCCGGAATACATCTCTAATTTTATTTTTTGAAAAACTTCCCCTTTTTTCCTGAAACCCGTCCGGAGAGAGAAATTCGGATTTTCGCGAACATGCAGTAAAATATTCAGCTCGTCGAAATTATGCTGCCGGTTTCTTTTTGCCAAAACGCAAATGTCAATTTGGGTGGTGAAGAAAACTTTCTTCCATACACCTATGGACTGATGAATCCAAGTTCACCTCTAATGGCATACTAAGCCGTTTGAATTTCCGAACGTGGGCAGAGGAAACTTCGAGAATTTTGTACTCTTGTCAACATCAAGGTACACAGTGTCAACGTTTGGTGTGGATCCTCGGAAATACATTTAATTGGGTCAGATTTCTTCAAAAATAATTTAGATGGTGCCCAGTTCCTCAGGTTTTTGAGGGAGGTTTTCCCAACACTCTTAGATGATGCATTCCTCTGCAACGACAAAAAATGATTTGATGATAAATAATGACAGCTTATTGGATGCTTCGTACGCAATTCTTTGCAGGTAAGACGTTATTTGAATCGTCACTTCCGGGATAGGTGGATATGACCTCACGGCCCGATATGTTGGTCTTCTTGGTCACCCGATTTAACTAACTTGACTATTCTCTATGGGGATGTATAAAAACCAGTGTCTTCGCCATTCATAACCCAGCAACCACATTTGAAGAACTGCGGCAAAGGATAGAAAATGCTTGTCAATCTATCTCCCATGACACTATCGCTCTGAGCACCGGAAAAGAGGAATTAAAAAGATCAAATCTTTGCATCTTTATGCAAGGCAGGAAGTTCGAACATGAAATGTGATTAATAAATAGCAAACCAAATGATGTTTTTTTTTAAAAACGCTTTGACTTAACATATTTTCACCAATTTAAAATCCGATAACACTATTGTTTTCAGCGTAAAAATGCTTTAAAATGATGTGTCAGGATGTATAGAGTCGTATTTGGAATTTTGAAAGCGAACTGGGCCTGAGATATCCTATATAATTTTTCTCCAAAAAAAAGTAAAAATTTGAAACTAGTCTAAAAAATATTATTGTTATAAAAACCAATGTCTTCGCTATTCATAACCCAGCAACCTCATTTGAAGAACTGCGGCAAAGGATAGAAAAAGCTTGTCAATCCATCTCCCCTGACTCTAACGCTACGAGCACCGGTGAAGAGTGGTTAAAAAGAGCAAATCTTTGCATCTTTACGCAAGGAAGAAAGTTCGAACATGAAATGTGATTAATAAATAGCAAACTAAATTACTGTTTTTTTAAAACTCTTTATCATAACAATGTCATTTTTTGACAAATTTAAAATCCGATTGTACCATTGTGTGTAAAAAAATCCTTTAAAATGGTATATCACAATGTGCATGTTCGTATTTGAAAATTTGAAGTCGAACTGGGCATGAGGTACCCTGTATAATTGTTCTCCAAAAAAGATAAAAATTTGAAACTAAACTAAAAATTATTATACACTTTTTTATAGCATAATTGGTTCAAGAGAAATTCGGCTCGGTCATATAAAAAGGACACCCTGTATAATAATGATAATGGAGGAAAGAAAAATATGGTAACGCAAGAGCAAAACGAAATTAGGTGAACTGAGTTTAGTCAGTAAGTGTGAGTAACAAATTGTGAAGTGTATTACTTTGAAAGTCATAGCACAACTAAGTTTTTATTCCGGTTTCTTCCTTTTTATTAGTCGTTAATATTTAAGCAGAAAATTCACAGATTCATTTCTTTTCTCTACTAAATGAAGTGCTAACGTACTGTTGTAAAATTCCCTGAATAGGGAAAAGGCCTGGCCATTTGAAAATTTAATTTGTAAGTTTATTTTTAAGAAAGTTCTTCTCTTTGAAAAGATTACTGCTTTTTGTGGCATGGCCCAATTTCACGCCCATGCATATTAGCCTCTAATCTTTTCTCAGATATATCTATTCAATAAAATTCTGCTGTGATCAGTGCTCCTAATGTATTTAAAACTTGGATCGATTCTTTATTTATAATGTTTCATTAATAATTTACACTCAAAGACTAAAACCGGGCACTCCTATTTTGTTATTTCGAATTTTATGTATGTATTTTTATCGTTGTATTTATTCAGAAATTTACGAGTTTTAACATAAACAATTTAATTGTTTGATTGAAAATTCACCAAAACACTGGAAAATCGTTCAGTGATAGATTAAATTTTAACCTAGTATTGGTCTCAGTAACCACGTACTACTTCCTCTGGCCTCAAATTGGGCTCTAAATCTCCTAGACATCGAATAAATAAGCGACTTGTAAAACAGAATTCTTCAACAACAGCGGTTTGAAGCTGTTCAAAGCTTGTTGGAGGCGGCGAACGAGGTCTAACCCGTCTCTTTATCAAGTCCCATAAGTGTTTTATAAGGAGAACGCGCCGATTCATTGTGTCCTCCAAGTATTGGGTTGTCCGGAAAATAATGCAGGATTTTGGTATTAAACAAAAAAAAAGAAACTAGTTACTTTAAAGCAATGTTCTTTAATCAAAATAATTTCCCANAATGAGTAATCCTGTAAACGTAAACAGAATATTTTATATAGATTTTTTTTAATGAAAACTTAAAATCCTGCATTATTTTCCGGACAACCCGATAATTGGTGACAATTCAAGCATGCCATCGAGCATTATCAGCCGTTAACAGGAAATTGTACCCAATAAACGGAGCGAATGGGACCACAACTTCCAGCCGAGTTTCCTCCATGTATCTTAGTGCAGATACAGATCCATTCTGTACGATAATCAGTTCGGTACGAGCAAGGACGGTGACCCCATATCATAATGTCTAATCATGGCACATGAAGGCGTTCTCCACAAATGGTCATCGGATTGCCACAAATCAAACCGGCTGTCATCAGCGTCCAAGCTTATTTTGGTAATGCCTTAAGCTATCCTCAGGAAGCCTTCTGCTTTAGAGCTCACCCGTACCTTATGGACCGTTCAGAGTTAACTATCTATCAAGGAAGCCGTTAAATGACGATCCATAGTGCGGTAAGATCAATAAAACAATGGTCTCTAGCCATCGTACATCGCGGTCGACTACTTCTCTTCGATCGAGACTTCCCGTAGATAGAGCGCAGCATAATCAGGACAAAGGCCATGACTTGGATGGATGAATGATTTCGAAAATCATGAAAATCTAAAAACCTGTAAAAACACATTTTTTCGAATTTTTGTTATTTTTGATATTTCATTAGTTTCCAAAAGTAATTTTACATAAAAGGTACAATTTTCGAACCGATAGGTGCCTGAAATCAAGTTGACCTAGTCGAAAACATCCATTCCCAAATCGCAACTCGCCCCTCAAACCGTAGGTGAAAATCTAAAAACCGGTAAAAACACATACGTTTTCAAAATTTTATGGTATTTTAGTTATTTCATTAGTTTCAGAAAAGATTTTCACATATTGGGAACAGGTTTCGAACCAATAGCCTTGACTAAGTTATAACGTAAAATAACTGTCTCTACTTCTCTGCCGGGCGAGATCTTTTCGACTTAAGATCTTGGTTTTAATAAAAAAATTACTTAATTTTATTGTTTCATTCTAGAAAAAAATTTAAAAAACCAATTAATTCACTGAAAAAACGGCTCTGGACACGATTAAATTGAACTGATTTTTTTTTTTACTGTGTGAGGGTGTAGAATAATAATAAGACTTTATAAAGGTAAACAACACGTTATTTATGTTGTGTGTATGTTTTAAGTCAACATTAATCTTTTACCTTACAAGTGTACATTATTTTGTTTTCAAGTGCATACCATTCTCATTTTGCAGTCATTACCATTTTTATTTTTTTAACGTTTACAATCCTACGCTTACATGCCAGCTTTATATTTAATATTACTTATTAAATCCGTTATATTGAGCTATTGTGACTTCAAGTGGTTAGAGCAGCGGCGTATTGAGCCGAATCCCGCTCGTGACACTAACTTTTTTCATTTCGACCAAAACCTTACACAAAAAGATTAATTAATTGAAAGAATTTAATATTACTGTTGTTAATATTTGTGTCAATATGTAAAAGGCCAATTGAAAATTTCTTGTTGAGTATTTTGATCTAATTTCCTTCAATTTTGATATGTATAAGAATTTTTTAAGGTTATATTTAATCCTGTTGATATACCGTTTGCTTTTTTCATGGTTATTTCTCGTGTATATTTAACACGAGGGCGTTTTATATTAAATCAACAAGGCGGTAATTTGTTCCCAGATTTAATAAACCCTCATAATTCAGGATGGAGGCTATCTCGGAGGAAGACCCCACCCCCATGCGAATGTTCTCGATAAGGCAAACGCAAACAATATAAAGACTTTTAATAGCCGTGGGCATCGTGCTGAGCTCCAAATTAATCGCTAGGAAGGATTACAGAGCAAGACATGAGATTCGGAAAGGATAACCCATCAATCACTGTCAAGTGGGAACAAAAAAAGATTAATTTCCCAATTCTTAAAGCGATTTTCTTTTTCGAATAACGTTTTTATTAAAAGGAAATAAAAAATAATGATTCAAAATATTCAAGTTGAAGTTATTTTTTAAACTATTCTTACCTTAATATCAAAAGTGCTGTGCATGGAGCTGTCCTCAAATAAATGATCAATTCTGTCGCCGACTAGGTAGACGACTCTATGACACCCCGAGTCATAAGGACATTTATGACAAAACCATGCCCTATTGCCATTTGTTGATGAAAGGAAGAAGTGCTCTATGCCTTAAACACCTATACAGTTGGTTTCGGTAGTTGTATACAGATTGTTCGTTGTACTAGCAGCCGTTTGTTCGAACAACCAAGCTTAGCTGTGGTTCAGGGGTTCTTAGTACTGGAAGAATTATGTCCTGACAACATGCATATGATAGACAGCCTCATCACCCTTGACATGTTGAGGGATGTAAACTTATCACTTGCCAGTTATAAAAGACGCCAGAAGAAAACTATGGTTTTTGTCTGAGGAATTGGGACGGACGATACATTTCTCTTGGGTCAAAGCTCACACGAGGAAAACGAGCTGATTGCCGAGGATGCCTGCTCCATCATCTTACCGATCAAGTACAAGAAAGTGCATTTCTCATTCTTTGAACGTCAGTTGATATTATGTTGCACAATGGAATGAACCGTTGGAACATGACAGCGAGTCATTGTGTCGAAGATCCTCAGCGGTCACGGTAGAACGAAAGCTTACCTCCGTCGCTTCAACATAATGGAAGTCCAACATTATCGATGCTCAAAACCATCACCAAACTGTTGAACACGTAAGCATGCACTGTACCCTGTTGGATCAAGTTAGCGCTTAGCTGGTCAGGACAGTTAAAGTATGAGGCGAACGGTGGTCTCTTGAGCAACTTCAATTGCTCATGGAAGACCGGTGCATCGTGACGTTTGCGTTTGCTTCATTTGTTGTTCTCTCTCTCTCTCTCTCTCTCTCTCTCTCTCTCTCCTCTCTCTCTTGTATTCTCATTTTAACTTTATTTCTTTTATGAATGTGGTACTTTATTTCAGAAGGATGAAAAGGAATGAGAAAGAGATGAAGAGGGTTTTATGCAATATGGGAATTTGTCTTCATCACTGCAGTCTATTATATTTTGATGAAGAAAATAATGTCTTACTATTTTACACAAGAATTGCTTTGTTGTATTTATTTGCGAACAGTAACCATCCATCGACCCCTAGATTAGTGATATAGCTTGTGTATCGATCGAATGAAAAACAGCAAGCCCAGATTTACATTCATCGTTGGAGTAAGTACATGAATTTGAAAATGTGAGAGAGTGTGAGTGATGTGTATTTAGTGCGTAATTTGCATGTGTTGCCGGCTGAAATTGCCTAGTTGTCTATAGACCTGGAACGACCAATTCTGGAGGCAGGAAGGGAAACTGCACATCGTGGATGGAAAAAATAGATATTTAACATGATATTTTATTGTTTATTCCTTTCTAAGTTAATTTATATATGTACATAGAACAAAATGTTCTCATGAATTATAGAAGTAACAATAGCAATAAAAGAAGATTACGATCAAAGTATAAATAAAATTGTTAACGTGAATTGATCAATAAAAGCAAACAATGAACCTCGAATTTAGCCCTAAAAATAATTAAATAAGGAAATCGGCCTTTTGTTTAACCCAATAGACTCCCAGCAGTTAATAATGCAAGAATGTTCCGTTTAATGTTAGGTTGTTACAGTATGTTGTCTGAGAATTAGAAACGAGAAAACAACATTGTTGTTTGGACTGTTTGAGATTTTCACTGAACAAAGCTTATTTCAAAATTAAGCTTACGGCCATGTAATAATTTAGAAGGGCCACTTCCTCTACCTTATCTAATGAGACAATTGGCCTCCCTTCGGTTTCAATCTTCCAAACCGCCTGACCAAACTTAATGAGATTTTGTGTATTTAATATCTAAAATTTGCTGTTAATTTTATACATTTGAATTTTAATATGTGTTTTTAAAAAAAAGGAGTTTTGGTGTTTTAATTTTTTAAAAATTTATATGTGAGAGAAACATGAATAGTTAGATATGTAGATAAGGTTGACTTTTATGTACAAAAGCTATTATGCCAGTCAATCTACACAAAAAAGCTTATAAAATGTCGGGTTGTTCTGTTTTTTTAATGTAAGACCTATGCGAGTGATAATAAACCAAGTTTGCGACGTGCGGGCATGAGCAGAAAGATTGGACAAGGTATCTAAACATAGACAAAAGAAAAAAAGGGCAATACACAAGTTGTATAAATCGATTTCAACTTAATAAAAAAAGCACACAAAAATCAACGTCAAAAAAGAACACATAAAAAACAGACAAAATGTAGTAAACAACTAAATTACTATAAATTTTTTTCTTTTTTTATTGGGTTAAGGTTGGTTTTAATTCTTCTGTTTAGTTAATCTTTTTTTTTTCTTTTGTCTGTATTTAGTGTAGATATTTTGTCCAATTTTTCTGCTTTTGTTGTTCGCTATGTTTATTGTCTCTTTTTTATTTATTTTCTTGTAGCGCAGTTTTATTAAGTTAAAGTTAAGAAATACATTTTGTCCAAGAATAAAAGTTGAATTTCTAAACTAATCCCATTCCCCTTTTGTCACAGCGTCACCACTTTTTTCCGCTTAGCATAAAATTTTTGCATTTCGGTTCGATTAATTAAAGAAAAGGGTATACCACTAGAAAGCTAATTAAACGAAGAAGTTGTTTCGAAATTTTTTCTAATGAGGTAGCGATTTTAGTTTTTTACTACTATTTGTTAATTTTAAATTTAGCAGTTATGAAAGATTTAGTGTTTTTTTTTGTTTTTTATCAAAAATTAAATTGCTCTCCCTCTCTCGCTCTCTATCTCTCTCTCGCTCTCTCTCTCTCTCTCTCTCTCTCTCTCTCTCTCTCTCTCTCTCTCTCTCTCTCTCTATCTATCTATCTATCTATCTATTTATCAATCTATCTCTATCTCTATCTATCTACATCTAACTCTCTCTCTCCCCTTCTTTCTTTTTCTCACAATTATATGAACATATTGTCTCCTAAAATCTAATGTACTTATACATAATGTTTTTTATTATCTTCTTCTCGTTCTTGTATAATTAGTAATAAATACCGACATTCAACAATGCGTGTAATCTATTTGATATGAAGCATGCTGAACATGAAATAAATTCGAAGTGATATGGGAAGATGCAGGGGTACGGTTAGAAGGAAAAAATAAATCATAAGTAGATATTTATGACAAAGAGTTTTTTTAGTACCAGAATAATGAAAAACCTTTGAATTTCTGCATCAAATTCTCCAGATAGAATGTACACCGTGCAAGAGGATAGCGCCGAGCTTCCTTTGAGAAATTCCATCCTAAACATTTAGCCATTTAATTTAAATTTGACACAAAGCGACTAGTAGGTGGGTGACATTCCACCCGAGATTAGTTTAAATAATAATAATAAATTACAATTAATTAAGGTTTTTAGTTGAGATAAAAAAGTCAATGGCACGAGCGGGATTCTAACCCACGATCTTCGGCTAGATATCCCGCTGCTCTACCACTTGAGCTACCGTGACCTCGATCCACTCGGACACCAACTTCCCATCTCAACCCCACCTTTTGAATTTTGAATTCAAAAATGGCAAAAAGGAGGGAAAATTCAAAAGGTGGGGTTGAGATGGGAAGTTAGTGTCCGAGTGGATAGAGGTCACGATAGCTCAAGTGGTAGAGCAGCGGCGTATCTAGCCGAAGATCTTGGGTTCGAATCCCGCTCGTGCCATTGACTTTTTTATCTCAACTAAAAACCTTAATTAATTGTAATATATTAATTGGTCAAGCGGACCCCGAAATTAGTGAATTTAATAATAATAAATTTATGGAAAACTGATCAGAGAATAAGATCGATTAAAAAATAATTTTTTCTCGCTTGTTATGCCATTTTTTCAGTAGTATCTAATAAAAAGTGATTAATTCTTAATGAAAGTGAGATTTTTTTATATTAAAAAAAAATCAAAAATTGCGTAGTCTCCCTTGAGAAGAATAAATATGTAACGAAAAAGCATGAGAAATAAGTTATACTAATTCGCCGCTTCAGCCTCAGTTACTATCAGTCTTCCTCCAGCAGCAACAAACCTGGAGATGGGACAAAACTCTCTTGTTAAGGATTGGATCAAAAGCGCTCACTCAGTGAAAGGAATCAGCTTTTTTCATGGCTCACTGCTCGCCGCTGCTCGGCTTACCAAATTTATCTTATGCTGAACCGGCATAGGGTCCCTTATTGGGTCCGACTTCACTCGCGGGTTTACTCAATTACATAATATAAAATTTATCTTACCTATAATTCCATGCGTAACTTTGGCGCATTTTCCGAATTTCGGTGTTTCAAAGCTCGGGTCATCGTACAAGTTGATTGTCAGAATTACGGCGTTGTTATATGAATGAAATGAAGATTGTGAAGATGATGATCCGATCCATTAAAGAGGGGTGTGTCCCATTTACAGAAGATAGGTGGGTTTGTTGCCGCTGGTGAAAGATAGTCTTTTTATATTATTGCCAATAATAAATTTTAATTTAAAAAAAAAAACGAAGAATTAAATGAAGAGGATTGAACAGTTCATTATTTCGTTCATCTAACAGCAACCTTCAAATTTTCTTACGGTTTTCTTGTGAACTTGATAATTGACACCCCATTTGCCCCTACAGCTGCCCCTACACAAAACAATACGTCATGTATAAAATGGTACATTTCGTACAGTGTAGTGATTCTTGTTACATTATTTATAGTCAGATTTATTTTTTCTACAGAACAATTCAACTTGTTTTTTCACTGCGAAGGTAAGTTACCTGTCTATAGTGTATAATGAACTATAGTTAAAAAATTTCTGTACATGTTTTTAATGGCCTTATGATTCTTATGAACTTTGCATATTAGCCAAGGAACTTGATGATATATTTATATACATGATGCGTATTTATACATATATTTTTTTTTTGGGGGGGGGGTGATTACAAAATAGGCCAGGGGCGACGGTGATCGAACCCACGACCGGGATTTTTGTTTATGACTGATGATTGTATTTACACAATCTCAATGGGTTCATCGTATTATGAAAATTAACTTCATCAATGACAGAGTTTGTTTTTGTTTCAAATATTCCGAGTCCCAATTTAACTATAAATAATTCATGTACTCTAGGGGCCCATTATATAAAAAAAATGAAGGAAAGCTCAATATGAATATATTTTGGCGGAATGCTTTTTTTCTCATGATCCCCAACATTGGGTTTCCTTACGATCGCTGTCGAACAGTATTGCTATGCACAGAATCTACTTTTGCCTTGTCATCAATCACGTAAGGAATGGCGTTTCGAAAGCAAATAACGACCTTAAATTTCTGAAAGTTGAACGAGTGTGAAAGGCAAGACGTTTATTTTTGTGAACCTCGATTTTAGTGTAAATCCTTTATCGCTCTTTTGAAAGAGAAAACTCGGTAGATTCAGTACTGGCCACTATAAAAGTCAGCAATTGTCCAGACTGAAAAATATACATAAAATAAACAATGAAACATATTTATAAGGAAAGAATTGGGGGCGTCGGTGGCTGCAACGATTTAGGCGTTGGCACGGCGCTAAACACTGTAAGGTAAAGGTCCCGGGTTCGAATCCAACGGCCCTGCATTCGAACCCGACATACTTACAAATGGGCTTTTTTCAAAAACACCGGCACCTTGAGGGTTTATATGAAAGAATAAATAGCTTTAGGACAGGCCAGATGTACTGACCGTTCGTACCGACACTATTCTAAGGATGAAAATGTAGGGTGATAATTAAGGAAATTAGTAAAATTAAAAAAGTACCTTACCTGAGTGAGCTGTATAACTTTGAAATGTCTTCTATTTTTCTTCTAAATAGAAAAAAAAAATTACTTCTATATTTATATAGAAATTTCTTCTATTTTGGAATTTATCCTATTGAATAGATTTAGCTACCTCCTGGTTGACAATATTTTCATTTTTCAAGATTTAAATAATGCATTTTGTATTTAATATATTTATTACAATCGGTAAACTTATTTCGAAAATGTAAAGAGTTGAATTTACAAATGACAAGAATCATGTATCGTGATTAAACTCGACTCAACCTCCTTTTGTAGATAGCGAGGCTATCTCCTTTTCAGTCATCTGTTAGGATGATGCGGGTGGTTTCTACTGGATATAGATTGGCCAACTCGATTGGGGTGAGAGGAAAGTTTATTGTGGAAAGTGGAAAATGTTTTGAGAATTATTTTTTGCTCGAAAGGGATTTGAGGTCATTGTGAAGAGTGTTTTTGGAGAAATAGTGAGGATCATTGATTCTGAGGATTTTGGACTGTACTATTTCAAGGATGGAATGTTTAGCGTGCTCCACAGTTCTAGTCCGAACGTCCAGATTGGTTTTAATATTGCTTGTAGATTATCAGTTTGTTTTCGTTGATACGTTAGATTTGCGTGACTAGTCTGTAAAGTAGTCCGAAACTTTGGTATATTGACTGTCCTTTTAGTCGTGTGTATTGGAGGCAGCGGACTTGGTTGGATGATGCTATTACCTTGTTCTTTATATGTGCTGGTGAGCAGGTCCGACGATTGAGCGTAAACGTATTTTTTTTTTTTTTAATCGTTCAACCTGATACGCCATCGAGTGCACCAGTCGGTATGAGGTTCAGATGTTGGATAGGTTCCGTGGCTAGGATAGTATTGGTTTGTGTATATAAGATTGTCGTGACATCCTCATAGGTTGAGATTTTGTTTATTGTGTATATGGTGTAGAAGATTGGTCCTTGGATACTTCCTTGAGGAACACCAGCTTTGAGGGATACGTTTTAACTTGTAAAGGCGGCCGAAGTTCTATGCTCGGTTGAATGCTTCGGTAACGTCCAGAATAACGGCACGTTTGTTTTCTAGAGTCGAGGACTGCTAAACAGTAGAACGGAGAGATGGAAATCCAAATTGATGGTCGGGAATTAAGTTTTTAGATTCGAATATGGGAATTAGCCTTTTCAGGAGACATTCAAAGAAATTGGATAAAACAGGAAAGAGGGTTAGTGGCATGTTTTGTTCGAACTACTTAAAACTGTACACAGAAATAAAGCCTAATTTTCATAATTTTTAAAACTTACTTTCGATCAGTTCCCTCTGCAAAGAATCTCAACATGGTGTCCTTGTAACCTTACCTTGTTTGCTACAACTTCCAAAATCTTCGAAATTCATTATATTCTCAGGGGAAAAACAGAAGAAGAATCTAGATTTAGAACGTTTTACATTTTTTAAATATTTTATTTTAACAAAGATGGTGAAAACAAATCAAGAGTTGAGAAAAGATGCTAAGGACAGCAGTTTTCATTTTTCGTGTAATATATATAATTTTTTTTTTTTACAAAATGTAATTTGTTAACATTGTCGCATAAATGTTGTACACATATCTAAAATTGAAAAGAGTGAGGACAGACAAGCGTTGCTTCATCTATAGATTAGAGAAAGGGCTTTTGCTTTTATTTTCGCACGGTGAGTCCGACGGGAAAGCCGTAAATATTTGAAGGTTTTTAGATAATGGCTTTTTTTTGTCAGAAAAATAACCAGAAAGCAATTATGAAAAAGAGAAACACCAATATATTTTCAGGTCCCTTTTTTCCCCAAGAAAGAAAGCGTTTTTGTTTTCAGATACATGAAACTAGGTTTCCCTTTTTCTTCTCAACAGTTAGAACATTGCCTGACCACACGATTTTTGCCGTTTTTTATTTGTTCGAATTTGTAAAGTACTGCCTCAGGTGTGTACCCTGTGGTTCAAGAAACGTTCAAACGCACTTTAGTATAGGCACAATAGCAAAATTTTTAAAATATTACTTTAATAAAAACAGTGTTTTCTTGTATACCATTTAAAAAACTTTTTAATACAAACTTTCCATTTAACAGTTAAAATTTTCTTTCACGACAGCGCTAGAATTTTTTTAAACTTTTTTATTATTATATTTACAATATTTATATTTTTATACTATATAATTTTTATTATATTACAAGATTGATTCCTTTACAGCTGATCAGTACTGTAAAAAGCGATTTAGAATGGACTATGTTTTTTCTTTTGTAATACACCTTCTAGCTCTAGGTAAAAGCCAGAGGGAAATCACAATGCTCGTCTGTGCTTTAAGCACTAGAAAACAATGCAAATATAGCAACCCTTTAAAAATAATTCAAGGTGGGATTTTTTATTTTTTTATATTATTATTTCGATTTGTCTATTTTCACTATGTACCACCTATGTGCTGAACCATCTTAAACTAAAGTAAAACAGAAGTGTCTTTTGACATTTCAAGCCTAAACCTCATGTGTTCCTTTTAAAAATAGTATGTACAAATGACATATTTTCCCAATAAAATCTCAACGGCAATTTATAAATGCTGTAATCACAATTACTGAGCAGCGAATATACAAAAAAGACATGAGCAGGTTTTATTTTTCTCCAAAATTTAGAAATTTTCTTTCTTAAAACAGCGATTTTTTTGGAGGGGTAAATGCGCGTACGCTCTAAGTGCAAAAATGATTTTCTCCCGTGCTCAGAAGTTTCACAACCTTTAGAAAAATCGTTTTTCGTGTTTTATTTTCCACTTTCGACAGAACAAAGAAACGTGGGAATCTTCTTCCTTCTGAGCCTAGATTAACCGCCCTTGCTTAAGCATAAAAAACAAAACGGAAAAGTCTACAAAAGAATTTGTGATTTTTTTTTCATTGCATTTTTTTTATTATATCAACAAGTTTTTTTTTCAATAAAGGGACGAAATAGCGATACGAGCTCCTCCGGTGTGCCGATGGTTGAAAGGGTTTCAGTGCGGTTTCCATGAGATGTCAGGTATGCGTTGGAAGGATCGTTTCAGACTTGAGCTATCGGCCCAGGGGGCGTTATAATACTCGTCGTCATCATCTTGTTCAAGTTTCTGAAACAGAAAATTTTTTTGTCAGTTAATAAATATCCACATTATTTACTTAATAATGTAATAAATATAAATAATATATAAGATCCCGATCAGGCGATATCCCTGAATTCAATTCATTGATGGCCATCAGTAAGCACGGAGCTTTGGACTTGTAAGTCCTTGTGATAAAATTGCGATACGGCAAGGGAGTCTGGGAGCCGAGGTACTATTTCGACAGCCGTCAAAAGATAGTCGTTGTCAAGTCGGTTGCTCTGATGATGACCACAGATTAGACATGCTGAACATCAACTGTTCAGAACATACGAGACAAGCTTATTTGTCGTTTAGTAGCGATAATTTCTGGACTTTTTAATATGTTATTGTGTTTTCATGCACATTACAAGATATTTTGATTAATTTAGCTTGCAATTTGGATATATTAGAATAAAATTAAGATTCTAAAAGCAAGTCGTAAATAATTGTATCAAGTTAAAAAAATGGTTCGAGTTGCCATTCATCGTCAATTTGAACTTCCTCCAACTTCATACAATCTGATGTCAATAAAGTCCACCTGGCGTAAAACGATTCGTTTTCATTCTGTCCTGTATCGCTTAACTGTATAGGCTTTGATGTAAATTAACAAAAACCACGTGCGGAGCTGAACCGTTGCAAAGGAAGAGCAACAGGCGTTTAGAGGCGATCCATTGAGTCCCGGATCGTGAACCATTTCTCAACTTCACCTTTTCCTATACGCGGACGTCATCAGTCTTCTACTTTATTAACGGGAGAAGAGTAAGGTGAATTCAAGTATTCAACACACCAAGTTTCTCGCTGCATTAAAACTATTTAATTCGTAAATTAATGAGCATTAAGCACACTTAGAGATCGTTAGAAGGATGTTTGAATAAGCAGAGTAATACTTGTATACAAAGAAGATAAATCTGAGGAAAAGGTATCAAAACGATGGTAATAGAAGGACAAACAAATAACAAAGATTCATTCAAAGGACCAGTCACACCTGAGGTAAGGTCATGATCAATATGGGACATAGTACTATAGAAATAGGAATAGAACTGTCTCTTGTGCATTTTTTTTTTTTTTTTTTGAGTTGGGCTGTTTCCTCCACTGCGAAATAGATGTATTGTGGAACCCCTATAAAACATAACCAAACTTTTAAGTACTCCTAGACGGTTAGGCAATAAAGGCACTAAATATTTATGGACTTTTCCTATAAGCCTAAGTACTTTTCACGTGCCACATGGCTCATCTCTTGCCTATCGAAGTGGCTGAAACAGGATTTATGCTTCACGTACACAGGATATCAACGTCTCTGGCTACTCCTGAGAGTCGGCATGTTTTTGTCTCTGCTTTGCCCATATTCTGTGCGTGGTAGTTAAGCGGGCAGTGGCCGGTATAGAGGCCTACAATTTTACTAAGATCCTTCCTGCAGAGAGGATGTAGTTTATTCGCTTTCCTTTTTGAGAGATTTATATCTCTGCTTGCCCCATACCTGGTGCTTTTGTACAGAGCTTGATTTTTCTTTCTCAAGCCATTTCCCCAGTTCCAACTAAAGCACACACTCAGGCCTCCTAGTAGTGGCACCAAGGGTGAGAGAGCTGCCCTTTTTTGGCTTCTTCATTTCTTACTATATTTTCATATCCTGTAACCCTTAAATTGTGTAACCCAAGTCTCCATGGTTCCAAGGATGCAGGGCAACTCGCGACTTCTATACCGTAATTACACGGATCAGAAGCAACCATGGCTTATGAGGTGCTCATAAATATACGATTGGCCTGAGGGAATCTGCCAATTGTGCTTCCTGTGACTGTACAGAGGACATGAACGATATAATTATGGATGCTCAGAATACGAGGACATGAGACAGAATCTCATCAGTGGCATCGAATCCTTGGTTGGAGTGGCCAGACCTTCTTCATTGGAAACATTAATTACATCTGGGAGAAGAGACATATACCATCTAATTTATTGTTTCATAAGGGAAATTTGCATTGAAGTGTTATTCAAAGGTAGACATGTAACATGGGGTGCGTTCTTCGGCTCGGGTCTCTTGTCACCTGCCTCGCTAAGTGGTGTACATATTAAAAAAAAATTGATGCATGGGTAATATAATATCATAAACCAAAAAAAAAACCTTAAACTTCATAATCTTGTGTTTTCCTAGAGCCATTAGGGAATTTCAGCACTGCCAGACAAGTTTGGAGTTGAAAGCAAACGCATTTAGTACGTCTATCGCTGCCTGACTGTCTCAGAATAAGTAAATCTATACACCTTTCATATTTTTCTTTATTAACTCCTGTGCATAGAGTTGTATTGCATGGACCTCAGCTTGAAAAATTGTTGGGATTACTCCAAGGGGCATATTTCGCTCCTTTTACCCCTACAACTTTTCCCTGCTCCATGTGCGATCCATAAGTGTACCATATTAACGCCCCTTCTTGAACCCTTGAGCTACTTTTCTTCCAAAGGTCTCTATTATGTATGACCATTTGGAAGGGTCTGCCAAAGTTGAGTTTTAGCCATTCCACTTTGTTTAATGTGTGGTGATTAGTGACCGTTAATCGATAATTATTCAGGAATCGTGAGATGCGGTCTGGTGTGATGTAGGTTTCTGATCTACGTATTTAGTGATGAAGGGTAATGTGAAAGGAAGTTGTTATTAAAGATAAATGGCCCAACATAACACCACACACAAGTCTATCGAACACGTTCATAACAATGGTCCGACACTGCTGTGTTAACGGATATTTTACAAATCAATTTTACAAACAACTATTTGGCATAGCCATGGGTAGCAACCTAGGCCCGATACTTGCAGACATAATCATGACACGTCTATTAAATACAGACATAGCGCAACTTCCTTTCACATTACCCTTCCTCACTAAATACGTAGATGATATATTGACAGCTGTTCCCTCAGATAAAATACAAACTGCATTAGATACATTTAACAGGTTTCACCCACGCCTACAATTTACCCATGAAATCGAAAACAATAAAACTATTTTTTAGATACACTCGTAATAAAACAACCAGATGGCACATTAATCACAGATTGATATCAAAAACCAAGAAACACAGATCGCTACCTCAACTTTACATCACGCCATCCTCTTCACACAATAATAAACACGGCCAAAGGGTTACTTCACAGAATGATTACCCTAAGCCATGAATCATTTCACCTCAAGAATATAAAGATATACAAACAGATCCTCCATAACAATCTCTACCCTAAACCCATAATTAACAGAATAATCAACAACTACAACTCAATACTAACACCATTCACTATTACTAATAATACTACATTAAGTCTATCAAATACAAAAACCAGCATACATTTCCATGCCATTTATTCAAGGCCTATCACATAAATTAAACACATTTCTCCCGCCCGATAACTTCAAAATAGCTTTCAAAAATTATTGTACAATTCAAACACTTTTTTCCAAAGTTAAAGATCCTACACCAATAACAAATAAATCTGACGTAATCTACAAAATCAACTGTTTAAACTGTCCGGCAACTTACATCGGTCTTACATCCCAATATCTGGACAAGAGAGTAAAGCAACATATCTATGATTGCAAAAAAAGCAAGCAACATCCTACAGCACTCACTACTCACCATTTTGAACACTAACAATTTTGACTTCAACAATCCAACAATATTACGCACAGAACAAAACAAAAATAAACGGAATTTTTTAGAAATGGTTACATCAACAGAGATAAACACAGCATCAATTACGGAACAGATACATGTAAACTCAGTCGCAGCTACGCCAAAATCATTAATCAAATTCAATACAGATAACATACATATACATCTCATCACATTCCACACATCAAACATTTGTCAAGTAGACTAATTTTTAGAAAATTTAGCTTTCCTTTTCGTATTTATCCCCTTCTATATAATCCTGAAAGAATAATTTAGCCGAACCATTACCAACGTTTTTTCCCTTCGCCGGCTCTTTTCACCTCAAAGAAGCCGATGCCTTATACAAAAATGTCTTTTCTATACCGACTTCCTACCCGACCCCTTCAAAATCCAACGTATATAAACATAAAACAGCAATATTTCAACACGACACGCAAGAATGGCACAATTACACAGAAGACAAACACTGTGAGTGAGTAGAAATACTTTGATTGAATATTTAAAAAAAATTGCATTGAATAAATTCACTTTTCTCCACATCCTACACGTATTTGTTAAATGTAAACAATGTTTGTAAATCCCAGGCCCTGAAGATGATCTTACTAAAGATCGAAACGTTGGCACGATAAAGAAAATGTTTTTCTGAAACCTACATCACAACAGACCGTATCTCAAGATTCCTGAATAATTATTTTGTTTACTACTCTCCAGAATTTTGTGGTGGCTCGTCCGTAGATCCGACTCTATTACCTTGAATCTATGAAGTACTAGGTCATTGACTGCCGTTCCATTCACTTTGTTTTGTTTCTATCCCAGGTAACGTCTCCATCGAGCAATGTTTACATTCGAAGATGATAAGTGTGGCTGTTCCTTCCTCTTCATAATGTACAAATTCACTAAATTCGTGGTCCGCTTGACCAATTAATACATTACAATTAATTAAGGTTTTTAGTTGAGATGAAAAAAAGTTAATGGCACGAGCGGGATTCGAACCCACGATCTTCGGCTAGATACGCCGCTGCTCTACCACTCGGACATCAACTTCCTATCTCAACCCCACCTTATGAGTTTTCCCTCCTTTTTGCCATTTTTCAAGTGGTAGAGCAGCTGCGTATCTAGCCGAAGATCGTGGGTTCGAATCCCGCTCGTGCCATTAACTTTTTTTCATCTTAACTAAAAACCTTAATTAATTATAATATACAAATAGGAACTACAGGGTACTAAAAATGATGTAGCATTTCTCGAAATATTCTACTCGTTTATTTTTAAAACAAACGTTTCAGCTCATTTTTAATTTAGTCGGAACCATCTGTTGATCACGAGATTACCGGTTTTTTAAATCAATTTCAAATTCAAATTAAGTCAGTATTGTTAGGGTCTAATGGATGACCTCGTGACAGCGTTTTGATTATTTCTGAGTGAATGATGATTCTTAGTCAAATAGGTTGTCACCAACACAAACATAAAATATAATTAATAATAAATCAGTTCAATATTGAGATTTATTCAATTGGGCTAAACAATTGCGGTCCTCGTATGGCATGTCCAGTAATGTGGGTTATATTTGCAATTAGCTTGTATCGTACACCACCACAGTGTTGAAAGTAGTTCCTCACTTATTTTTAGTGGATTTATCTTTTCATTGCCAGTGAGTAAAAAATGTTTTCTTGTTAGACCTTCACAGTAAGTTAGAATATGTAGTTTGGCCGTTTCCGATCATTTTGATCACTCAGGCGTGTTTCGATTTCTCGTCATTTTCATTGTTGGTTCTGTCGTATTCTTTATTTTCTACTTCAAACACAGTACCGCGAATGGTGAAACCAGTTGAATAGCGCGCCTGTCCTATGGTGTTGCAGATTATCCTTCTTCAACAAGTTTATCAGCTTTTTCTTTCCTTTTTATTCCTATTTCTACCAGAGCTTTCATAAAATATCAAGTCTTAACTTTTTCCAAAGAAACAATTTACTTTGACCAAAGACTCAAATGGAGAAAACACATAGGAAACACCATAAAGCCAAGATTCTATTAAGCATTGGCTAAAGAGTCGATTGCACCGAAAGAAGGAACTGCTAAAGTACGATAAGCCAGAAGGCTGCAGTAATTGGGGAACAAAAACCCCACTTCCTAGTATCCTCCATCATCATCAAAACATACTAGGTTTATACAAATTTTACAACGCTTGACAATTTTTACGATGATTTTATAGCAAATCAAAGGCGTCATTAGATTCTTAAAATCAGTCGACGCGTTAAACAAGGTCTAGAATCATTCTATAAATGAAATCAATGCTTGCCACCTGTTGAGAGCTACAATTCTTTATTTGAAACCGCCCCCAAGGGATTCGATTACCGAATGAATAAAACCGGCCACTATTCTACTTCTTGTTCATTTTCATAAGTCAATTATTTAAATCTCACAAGACCTGAAAGGAAAAGCTGGCACGGAATTTTACAAAAGTTTGTCATAAAATTGAACCGACTTGCTTTCCGTATTTAAACGGTTTGTAGGTATTTCGTCAGTGATAAAAAGGTTTTACGGTCTGCACATTGCCCGGTGATCCTTCAAGTTGAATAAGACTTGATACATATGAAAACTTTTCCCCTGTCCTCGTGAATTATGAGACTTTGGGAGAATAACGTAATTAAAACTGTTGTAGGATAGCTACTCTACCCGCAGCGGTCTCTTTTGTATTATGATTTACGCGGGCGCTAATGGATAGCTTTTAATCAACATGTGCGCGCGGTTAACAGCTTATTTGAGAATACACTAGATTTAAAACTAACTCTTCATTTTCCTACGTTCAATATTGACTAATTGCTCTGAAATTCACCTTTACTTGCCTTCTTGTACAATTTCAGATGAAAAATTCAGAGATGAGCCCCGATGGAGCGAACAGTTCGGAACAGCCGAATAAAGAACCGGGGAAATAAAATAAGAGCTTAAAGCAGGGCCGATGTTGATCTTGAATAAATCTTTTATAAGGGCAGTTTTTCCAGAACGTGATGTGATTCACCAATCGTGAACTGGGCACTCCATTATACCAACACGGCCAAGGAGGATGCTGAAGAAGCTAAAACTTGAAAGCGAAATTGAGTCGGACATCATGGAAAGATTGCAAGGGATCATGTTTCATTATTTATACCATGTTTTCAACTTTATAAGACACATACAAAAAAATCACCTTGTATAACTATATCCTAGTTGGTCGTTTCCTATCATTTTGTTTTGTCCTATTACACGAGTTTCACTTTCTAGCAATCTTTACTATCAACTGACCACATACATTAAGTGAGGAAGCAAAACATGTTTGACAAGCAAATGAGTTCATTCTGAAGCTTTTGTTTATGATCGATCAGTTTATCCGTTTCCCATTATCCAGGACTGCCTGGTTTGCCAAACTCAACACAGCGAAGAGTAAAACACCCACAACTCGTATCGCAATTCAAATTTTCAATTCAATTCAATTTCATATAATTTATTTAACTTGCAAGATAGCAAGAGCTAATACACTAACTAGTATTAGCTTTTAAAAAAATCGTTTCACAAATTAACCAATTTGTTTATTTGAATGATTTGTTGTAAAATTATAGTAAGAACTACTTGGACATTTCGGGAATTTACACCCATCATTTATTACTTACAGCCCTTGGAAATGTTGGGACTGAATCGGTCTTCAAGGAAATTTGAGATCGCCTGTAAACATTTAAATATGTCAATCTGTAGACATACGTATTTAGTCTGATGATGACCTTAAAATAGTTCCACAGCTTGGCAGTAGCAATTAAATTTGGTTTCTTCCTCAAGACCGTACCTGATCCAGAGTGGTCGGGAGATAAAAAATGGTCGATACTTCTAATACTTGACATTAATAATAATCGATATATTTACTAGCGAAATTAAACAATTTTTTTTTGTCGGATTGTTCCCCAAAAAGAGGCAAAGGACCAACACTAACTCAACACTCACACATTATGTGGGTTCAGCCTATTTAAAATTTTCTAATGTTCAATCTACTTTTTTAGAATAAAACAAAATTTTTAATATGTATTATATACATTATATCTCAAGGAATGAATTTATCAAAGGATCAATTTTTTTTTATTTCCAACTATTGGTGATCTATAGCTATAATGTATAGGATAACAAGATGGAGGTTATATTTATTCGTTTAAGTTAAGTATAACTTGAGTATTGACCGTATTGTATACGATAACTGGATGGAGGTTATATTTTATCCGATTAGCTTAAATGGTAAGTGTTGGCTGTATTGTATTCGATAAAAGGATGGAGGTTATATTTTTGAAATAAAATGATCGACCCATGCTAGGTCTTGTTCATTGTAAATTTTATTTGTTTAGGTTAAATGGCTAGGTGTTGGCTGTAGTGTATAGGATAAACGGATAGAGGTTGTATTTCACCCATTTAGGTTAAACGGACAGTGTTGGCTGTACTGTATACTATAACCGAATGGAGGTTATATTTATGCGTTTAGGTTAAATGGTAAGAATTGTCTGTACTGTATACGAAAACCGGTTGGGGTTATATTTTTGTAAATAAGTGGTGATATTTCAATTATTCATTATTGTGTCCTGATGAAGTGGATATATTCGACAAAAGCTCCACGAAAATCTGTATGTTTTTTGTTGTTGCTGGCCCCTTCCGTATTTTTGAATCAATTATATTTTTTTATCTAAGGTTCCGGGATCCCGCTCGTGACATTAACTTTTTTATCTCAACCAAGGCCTTAGATAAAAAGTAGAATTAATTAAAATAACTTGTACGGCCAATTACGAATACTGAACTTATATAGATTAATTGATATTAATTATATCGAAGATATGTACATAAAATCAAGTCCCATTTTCTTGCAAAAAGTGTAAAAGCTTGAAACAATGTAAAGCGTATGCGGAAGTTCAATTCCGTCCGTTAATATCCGGGTTTTAGACCAGTACCACTGAGAGCTTGTACCTAATCTTGGCCAACAATAAGCTGCCTCGCTATCGTGCCTCTTTTGCAAAGGAAACGTGTACGATTTGATTTGAAAATTGAAAGGTATTTGTATTCTCCCATTTCTCAATTTGTACTTCATGCATATCCTATTAGGTCATTAAGCGGGCATTCATATCGTGCCTGTTTATTGATTGAGCTGCATGTCGAAACTGGTCGCCAAGGTTTCTTTAACGTTCTATTGAATCGGATTCATAGGCAATAAAACCGCTTTTAAATTGTTAAGGAGGAGAACCAGGAACTCCCAGGGCGAACTCAGCGTCCAATTATTATCCGGTTTGCCAATTCTCAAGAGACCGACAACGATCTTTCCTAATGCACACTCCCATACATTTTTGAAATATTGCTATTTCCTTGAAAACCCACTCAGTCCCAACATTGCCAAGGAGTGTTGGATAATCCCTAGTTTGGAAATAAAAAAAATATAGATCCCTCGATAGATTGACTCCTTAAAATATTCTGTATATAATACATATTGGAAATTTTGTTTTGTTCTAAAAATGTAATTCAAACTTTTGAAAAATTGCAAACATGCTAATAAACTAACTCACAGTCTTTGGCAATGTTGGGACTGAGTCGGTCTTCATGGAAATTTGAGATCGCCTGTAAAAACCTAAATATATCAATCTGTAGACATATTTAAGTGTTTTGTTCTGATGATGACCTTAAAATAGGTCGAAAGCTTGGTAGGAACAATGTTATTTGCTTCCTTCTTCAAGAACATCCCTTGATCCAGAGTGTTGGATTGTTCCAATACATAAGACATAACATACATACATACATATACATAATAACATACTTCCAATACATAAAATGATCGTTACTGACAATAATAATAATAATTAGTATATTTACAAGACAAATTAAACAATCATTTTTTTATCGGATTGTTCGCCTAATAGAGGAAAGGACCAACACTAACGCAACACTCCTATGTTCTGCGGGTTTAGCCTATGTAATTTTTTTTCTAACGTTCCACTACACTTCAGAACAAAACAAAATTTTCAATATGTACAGAATATCTCAAGGAATCAGTCTATCAAGGGGTCTATATTTTTATATTTCCAAACTAGCTATGATACGGTAGTTTCAGTAATTAATAACAAAGATGCTTGTTTCAATTATTGAAATCGGTGTTCTTTTAACACTTGATCCTCTTTAACCAACCCTGAAATTTCTGCATGTACGATTTGTTGTTATTATGAAGTCTAGACTAATCGGATCATATTGTAACTCAAGAAACCTCACATGGGTATGATAACCATGCGGAACGTTTCGCTATAACGAAGGATTTGTTTAATAAAAATATTTTTTTATTAAATTGCTTATTTTCAAGATAGTGCGACAGGTAAGAACTTGTAATGAAGATGGTATTATATAAATGTTAATAGTTCTTAGTTATTCAATTTTTTGCGTTATTTATTGCTTAATGTGTTGATGAAAATTTGCCCACGTCTATGAACGTAAATGTTTATCAAAACAAACAAATCGGAAATAAGAAAGTCCAAGAGCCACATTCGAAAAAAATTAAAGCATAAAAAATTATTTGTATATCTGAGAAACTACTTTATCAATATTTAAGAGTATCATTTTGTTCATGATTTACAAAGTGTGACAGTAGTTAGGTAATTTATTGGACTTTTCCAACAAATTAATTTATTTGTTTAATTTCAGGGATTGACCTGTCAGCCATCTAACCGTTTGGAGAAGTTTTATTTTGTTAATTATTAATTTTATTTTACTTCATGTTTTGGTGGAGAAGTTCAATAAATCACCTAACTAAATTTGTTGAAAGGACCAAGTGAAAAGAGAAGTTCGAGAAATGCCGAACTATTGTCCATTCATAATAATAAAAAAATTAAATTATGTACGCTAAAATTACTACGTTTACATTTATTTATTTTTCGATACTTAACGGCAACACGTATCTATAACGTTATACTATCTACGTGACTTGAAATTTTAAGCGTAGTTTCCTTTCGTAGTGTTTTCATAAAACTTAACCTATCCCGTGAATTGCACGTTACTGACTCGAGTACATTATTCTTGGTGCATAGTTTGTAAGGACAGAAACTATAAATATTTAAAGGGCAGTTTCAACTACTCAATAACAGACGTAGTTACAGCTACACCTAGGTGTATCGTTTATGGGTTTTATTAAATTGCATCTCGTACGTAGATGAAATTTCATTACTTACAAAAACATAATTCATCTATTGTTTCTATATATTCAAATTAATTATATATGAATTTTCGAAACGAAAAATTTTGTCACAGGCGGGATTAGAAACCACGATCTTCGAATCAAGACTGCGATCCTTTGATCACTTGACCTACCGATCGTCCATGCCACAAAACTTATAAAAATATAAAAATAACAATAACAATAAGAAATAGTCTATTAATTCTGAACGACATTCAGTTTCTTTCAGAAATGGATTTAATGTTGTCCCGTGCAAATTGCATTGAACGTTAATTTGGTATAGACGGTTTTAACAGTGAATTCATTATAAATTATTTAATAATATTTTTTAAATAAACGTTAGATTCGTCCTCTCTTTCCCTCTCTAGCACTCTTTCTATCTCTTCCTATTTCCCACAATTTCCATTTTCCCTCACTCACTCATTCTCTCTCTCGTCCTCTCCTTCTTTCTCCATCTTTCTCTCTTTGTCGCTTTTTCTCTTTCTCTCCGCTCTTCCTCCTATCTCACTATCAACATTCTTAACTACCTCATCCTTATTCCTTACCTCACTCTTTCTCTTTCTTATGTCTTTCCCTCTCCCTCTCTTCTAGTTTTCTATATCTTTCTGTTTTCGTTGTTTCTATTGCCCCTTTACCATTCTATATTACAAACTTCTCTCTCTCTTTCTATCCATAACAACCTTTCTCTCCTTTCTCTATTGCCATCCCTTACATTCTTCCTAACTACTCTACTAAGCTCTCTCTCTTCCTCTCTTTCTTTCTACATACGACTCTCTCCTTTCTCTCTCTGTTTCTCTCTTTCACTCTCTCCCTATGTTTAGCTCTACGTCACTACCTTTTTCTCTTTTTCTTATTATCTACCCCTCTCATCTCTGCCTCTTTTTTTCTCTCTACTTGTAACTACCAATGTGTTTTTAATTTTACCAATCTATCATTGTACTTTACATCAAACTCACCTCTCACTCTATTATTAATTATCTCTCTCCTGTCCTTTCTTTCTCTGTCTTTCTAATTACCCCCTCTTTAACTCTCTCTCTCTCTCTCTCCCTTTCTTTATTTTCTCTCTCTCACCATCATCTTTCTTCCTTTCAACTACCTTTATCTCTCACTCATTACCATCTTTCTTGCTCTGAACAACCACACAAACACAAACACCCACACGTCTATCTACACCAACAAACAATAAAGAAATGATTAAAACCATTAGTTCAAAACTGATCAATACCAACTGCTTTTTTAACCTTTTAATATGTGGAATAAAGAAAATATTCAGAATTATATTATGATGGTTATTTTAAGTTGATTAATTAATCAATCAATCAACTAGGCACAATATAACATAAAAAATCACATCTCGTCCCGATTCGTAACAAACCATCGGACAATCGGATTCTAAGCGTATATGTAAAATATAACTTTAACGAAATTAGTATTATAAGATTGTCCCAAATTTAAATAAAACCTTTATTATTTATTTTACTTGTAAGAATGTTTTTTTTCTAATGCGGTATAGCTGGATGTATGGAAACTAGGCATCTATAGAAATTTTCAAAGATTAAATATTTTGTATTTTTCCACTTTTTAATTGTCTCAGTGATTGCATGTTATAAATTATTATTGGGTAACCCGCACGAATTCGACTAGTTTTCGAGTTTCGTGTTTATGTAGAATGCCTTGAAATCGATTTTACATTATCTTCAATCTGCAAGGTGATGGTGAATACTTGCTCAGTACTTTTATATACGGAGCTACATTTTCCCGCAAATGTCACAGAAAATATTAATGTAGCCAGTTCGTCGATCGATTTTGCGCCATGGTAATCTCGTTTTAATCGCATTTTCTTACCTCTTGTTCGAATATTCAAGCATTAATTTGGAAAACAATATCACTAAAAACTGTTCATCATGGAATGCCAGCAAATTATTTTTGTTTTATTGCAAACGATTTTTTTTTTGTTACAAATACTTATAATAATTGTAACATAAAACACCTTGATTGGTGAAACATAATATACAGTCGGTCACACTTCTTTTCAATCGATAAAGTCTTCGAGGGGTCAAAAGGTCTCAGAGCTTTTATGAACTGTTTAACCATTGATATCATCAGTCATGATCAGTGCAATTTCCTTTAAGAGGGGAAACTTGAGTACCAATATGAATGGTCTTTAAAAAAATACCTAAATATTTACAATCGGGGGTTAAGCAAATTTAATATTTATTATTTTATAAATGATTTAGTTAATTGATGGTATATATGAATGAGTTCTAGATATATAACACAGTGACACAACGAAAAGCCTAACTAGGATGATTAAACAAGAATATATTTGAACAAAAGCATCATCTGTGACGTCACAACAGAAACGACAACTCTTTAAGTCTTTGCCGAGCTTTCGACATTATATCGTCATCATCAGGGCCTATTTATCGTAGCAAAATATCGCAGTTAGAAACACGTTATATCATTAAAAAAACAATTACAAAAAAAAATTATTTAACTTACTTTAACTAGATGAGTGTTTAAATTTATCTGGAGAGCAAGAAACTGAAATGGACAGTGTGGAGTTAATTAAAAAAATAAAACAATATAATATAAAAATTTAAAAATTATTTAAAACCACAAACCTGGTCCTATAGGTTACCTCGGTTACACATAACTATAAGTACACGTCTCTTTTTCTTAATAATAAAATAAATAATAAAATTACTTTTTTTTTCCCTCAGGTTCATTAGAATATCACAGTTAAGATTAGTTTAGATTTGTTTAAATCGTACTATATATAGTTAACTCAAATAAAAAAATCTATAATTTTTAAATTTTTATATTATATTGTTTTATTGTTTTTAATTAACTCCACACTGTTCATTGTTTTAGATACTGAGCTTCACCTAATTGTAATTATTCTTATTATAAATGCAATTTCTCGCTCTCCAGATATATTTAAACACTCATCTAGTTAAAGTAAGATAAATATTTTTTTTGTAATTTTGTTTTTTTAAATGATATAACGTGTTTCTAACTGCGATATTTTGCTAAAATAAATAGGCCCTGATGATGACGATATAATCGTCGAAAGGTCGACAAAGACTTAAAGAGTTGTCGTTTCTGTTGTGACCTCACTGCAGATCCTTTTGTTCAAGTTGTTCAACAAGCAGGTCGATACATCATCTCATCTTTAAGAATATATTTTTTTAAATTATGTATATTTGAAAAATTATTTTAATGTCATACCATTATCGTATAATATTATATTAATTTTGCCCATAATTATTTTTTAATTCAACTTTCCACGCTCCAGCAAATAAACTGTGAGTATATTTTTGTGACAGTTCAGTCACAATATTATAATTTATATAGGAATTATATATGATTGTGTCTTATTATATGGGCAGCTTTCAACGTGTCCTGAAATATATTGTTCTCACATCATGGGAGTCACAGACTTTTGGGAAAACTTAGGCGACTTTCTATCTTTTAATCTAACTTTGCCGCCCTGGAAAACAACTAAGTTTACAGAGAGAAAAAACATTTATTGATTTTATGGCGTCGCCAGGACAATAAAGATTTGATAAATTAAGCCGCCGGACCAGGAGGTGGCCGCGCCGAGAGATTACTTCCAGAAGAGAAACTTCAATACCCGCCAAGTTTTTCTTGGCGAATTTTCGACCACCGTCGAAGGCTACCTAAATTGATGTACACCTGACTTACAACAGTCCGATCTTGCTTACGATAAAATCATAAAAACAAACATAAATAAGTAAAAAGATCTATAAAAGGAAAATATAAATATATATATAAATCAAATTTAACGTTATTGGATGTTTGTAAGAATAAACCGGAGGGCTTGCTTGGATATGTGTCGCTAATTACTTTCACATTAATTAAATATATTTGTAAACAAAAATTTTCTCCAAGTCTGACAATGACAGTCGTCGACCGACTTAAAGTTTTAATGGAATGGCACTCAGCCAAGTGGAATTTCACATTTACATAACTTGCTTACGTTTCCATCTCGATACTCGGATGCCACGTCCATTAAACTTCAGGCTTACATTCGATTAATTATATCGTACTGATAATAATGTATTTATTATAAGATTCCGTACTAGAAAGTTTCGTTCCTTTGTAATAGTATAGTTTGGCTGAAATCATCAAGTTAAATGAACCGGCCGTCCATTATTCACCCCAAGATCATGGATTTGGTCGGGCTGGAATGGAATACGAACTTGCTAAGATCGAAACGGTGTTTCCATTAAATTCTCAACTGGGCCGATTAATTACAGCTGTCGAGGATTAGTGAGAATGCGTTAGAGGCAACAAATGATTTCCCTTCAACGCAAGCCTGGAGTATTTGAATTCTGACCAACCCGGTGCAATATAACAGCATAAATATTATATTACAAACGTTTAATATCTTTGAAATGAATAATCACAAACCATCACACAACACCCCAATTTCTCTTTTGTTCGCACTTCTTCGTTCTTTTTGCCTACCTCTTTCTCTTCCTGTCTGCCCCGTTTCCATCTATCTATAAAATTTCACTCGAACGCACACTTTCTCTCTCACTTTCAATCTTATATCGTTCTCCCTCCCTGTCTCCTTCTTTCCCACCATCACTCTCTCTCTATGTCTCTCTCCTTGTCTGTCTGTCTCTCACTCTCTCTATCTACCTATCTATTTATCTATTCTATCTTTCGATCTATTTACTTAGCTATCTATCTATGTACGTCTGTATCTCTTTCTATCTATTTACTTATTTATCTTCTCTCTTTCCTCACTCTCACTCTCTCTCTCTTTCTCTCTGTTTGTCTGTCTTTCTTTCTCTCTCCTCTCTCTCATTCTTTCTCTTTCTCTCTGTTTGTTTGTCTGTCTGTCTTTCTCTCTCTCTCTGTATCTCTGTCACTCTCTGTCTATCTATCTATCTATCTATTAATCTACGTTTCTATCGATCTATTTCCTTAGCTATCATCTATATATCTATCTATGTACGTCTCTCTCTCCCTCTCACTCTCTCTCTCTCTCTTTCTTTCTCTTTCTCTCTCTCTCTCTCTCTCTCTCTCTCTCTCTATCTATCTATCTATCTATCTATCTATCTATCTATCTATCTACCTTTCTATCGATCTATTTACTTAGTTATCTATCTTTGTACGTCTCTCTCTCTCTCTCTCTCTCTCTCTCTCTCTCTCTCTCTCTCTCTCTCTCGTTAATTGTATGAGTTCGCGATCTAAATTTACGAGATTTAGAAAACTCGATACTAGATTATAATCTAATAAACCAACGTATTTGTGCTCTAAAAAATAAAAATTAAGGCAACCATGTCTAGCAGGTAAGATTTAATCTATCGAGACAAAGCCTCCAAAACTTAGAGGCCAGAGGACAATTTAAATTCCATGAAGTGCGAAGCTTTACTACGTCCAAACGTCTCGCTGTGAAATTGGTTGTTTTTGGGATTTTTAAAACAGAAAAAAACTTGTACGTGGTGGTTGTAAAATTAGAATTGAAGGTTGAACATATTTCTTCATAAAGGATCTAGATACTGAATTGTGAAATATGGCGAAAAGTTGTTGAAAGCAAAGGGGAATTCATTGTGGATTAGTTCTTCTTGCTATGAAATGAAAGATTGTGTGTTTCGGTCGTAAAAACTGTCTTTTCTTTCTTGTAAGTGACATATATTACCCAGGAGAAAGAAATTACCGTTTTTAGCATTATTCTTCTGAGATTTCTAAGTGCATAATGATAATAATAATGAGCTTTATGTTCCGGTCATTATGTTGATAAAATAAAATGTTTCGTTCTAAATTTAATTTTGTATATAATCTTCAAGTTGTGACATGTTTATCGACCTTCGGTGAATGTTTGCACAATGTTTAATGTTTTTTTCATTATTTTTAATTAATAAAGAGAACAGTAACAAATTAAGGTCATTTCAAAGACTAGGTTGTTTGATGATGACAGGAGCATTTTCAACTACACCACCCTAGCACTTGAAATCATAACCAATACCACACCTCTTCACATTGAGGTTAAGGTCAGAACACTAATCAGCTGCTACAGATTAATTAGCGAGTGCAGCTGAAATCATAAATGCAATAACATAGGTGACTCAATAATCTCACAACTATTGTTAGGTTAACGGCCAATTATTAAGCGTTAGTGATAAAAAGATTAAAACCCCTTCGGGGAAAAAGTACTTTCAGATAGTCACCCCTTGTGAATATAGTTGGAATTTGGATGATGACTATCGCAACATAGATTGCTACACAGATGGTTCACTTATCAAAGGTAGAGGGAGTGGTGCAGGAATCTACATACCTAAATTAGGAATCAGCATCTCCTCCCATCTTGGCAATAACACCTCCCTTTTTCAGGCGGAAATCTGGGCAATTAATGTGTGTTGTCGAAATTAAAATTAAGGGAAAGGATATTAGAATTTCAGGCTAGTCTTATGTCATTACAAAAAGATTTGTCAACCTCAAGACTGGTGGAGGAAACCGTACTACCTTGAAAATAAGGGACTCCAATAAAAAATATATTTGTTAAACAAATCCTTCTTTACAGCGAAATGTTCCGCATGCTTATCATGCACATGTGTGGTTTCTTGAGTTACAGTATGATCCGATTAGTCTAGACTTCATAATAACAACACAGCGTACACGCAGAAATCTCAGGGTCGGTTAAAGAGGAAAGGATCAAGTGTTAAAAGAACACCGATTTCAATAATTGAAACAAGCATCTATGATATTAATTATTGAAACTATTGTATCATTGCTAGTTTAGAAATATAAAAAATATAGACCCCTTGTTGATAGACTGATTCTTTGAGATATTTTGTACATAATTTTGTTTTGTTCTGAAGTGTAGTAGAACGTTAAAAAACATTGCATAGGCTAAACCCGCAGAACGTGGGAGTGTTGCGTTAGTGTTGGTCCTCTGTCTCTTGTAGGCGAAGAAACCGATAAAAACAGATTGTTTAATTTGTCTTGTAAATATACTAATTATTATTATTGTCAGTAGCGATCATTTTTTGTATTAGAAATATAGAACACTTTCTCACACACGAACACTCTGGATCAAGGTACGATCATCCAAAAGAAAGCAAATTTCATTGCTACTCCCTCCAAGCTTTCGACCTATTTTAAGGTCATCATCAGGGCGAAACAGCCTTAAATGTGTCTACTGATTGACAAACTTAAGTTTTTACAGGCGATTTCAAATTTACTTGCAGACTGACTCAGTCTCAATATTGCCAAAGACTGTGAGTTAGTTTAGCCTATTTACAATTTTTCAAAAGAACAAAACAAAATGTTCAATATGTTTTATATACAGAATATCTCAAGAAGTCAATCTATCAAATGATCTATACTTTTTATATTTCCGAACTCTTCAGATCTTGAGTACTTGGCAATGTTGGGACTGAGTGGGTTTTCAAGGAAATAGCAATATTTCAAAAATGTATGGGAGTGTGCATTAGGAAAGATCGTTGTCGGTCTCTTGAGAATTGGCAAACCGGATAATAATTGGACCCTGAGTTCGCCCTGGGAGTTCCTGGTTCTCCTCCTTAACAATTTAAAAGCGGTTTTATTGCCTATGAATCCGATTCAATAGAACGTTAAAGAAATCTTGCCGACCAGTTTCGACATGCAGCTCAATCAATAAACAGGCACGATTTGAATGCCCGCTTAATGACCTAATAGGATATGCATGAAGTACAAATTGTGAAATGGGTGAATACAAATACCTTTCAATTTTCAAATCAAATCGTACACGTTTCCTTTGCAAAAGAGCCACGATTGCGAGACAGGTTATTGTTGGTCAATATTAGGTACAAGCTCTCAGCGGTACTGGTGCAAAACCCGGATATTAACGTACAGAATTGAACTTCTTTGGCAACATCCTTTCATATGAAACATTTTTCGACATTACAAGATTATCGCATACGCTTTACATTGTTTCAAGCTTTTCCATTTTCTGCAAAAAAAATGGGTCTTGATTTTATGTACATATCTTCGATATGATTAACATCAATTAATCTATATAAATTTAGTATTCGTAATTGACCGTATAAATTATTTTAATTAATTCTACTTTTTATCTAAGGCCTTGGTTAGGATAAAAAAAGTTAATGTCACGAGCGGGACCCCGGAATCTTAGATAAAAAAATATAATTGATTAAAAAATACGGAACGGGCCAAACAACAAAAAACATGCAGTTTTTTCGTGGAGCTTTTGTCGAATGTATCCACTTCATCAGGACACAATAATTAATAATTGAAATATCAACACTTATTTACAAAAATATAATCTCCAACCGGTTTTCCTATACAGTACAGACAATTCTTACCATTTAACCTAAACGCATAAATATAACCTCCATTCGGTTATAGTATACAGTACAGCCAACACTGTCCGTTTAACCTAAATGGATGAAATACAACCTCTATCCGTTTATCCTATACACTACAGCCAACACCTAGCCATTTAACCTAAACAAATAAAATTTACAATGAATAAGACCTAGCATGGATCGATCATTTTATTTCAAAAATATAACCTCCATCCGGTTATCGTATGCAGTACAGTCAACACTTACCATTTAAGCTAATCGATAAAATATAACCTCCATCCAGTTATCGTATACAGTACGGTCAATACTCAAGTTATACGTCACCTAAACAAATAAATATAACCTCCATCATGTTATCCTATACATTACAGCTATAGATCACCAATAGTTAATTGATAATAATTGATTCCTTGAGATATAATGTATATAATGCATATTAAAAATGTTGTTTTGTTCTAAAAAAGTAGATTGAACATTAGAAAAATTACAATTCATTAAGGTTTTTAGTTGAGATAAAAAAGTCAATGGCACGAGCGGGATTCGAACCCACGATTTTCGGTTTGATACGCCGCTGCTCTACCACTTGAGCTATCGTGACCTCGATCCACTCGGACACCAACCTCTCATCTCAACGGTATCAAGCCTAAGATCGTGGGTTCGAATCCCGCTCGTGCCATTGACTTTTTTTATCTCAACTAAAAACCTTAATTAATTGTAGTATATTAATTGGTCAAGGGGACCACGAAATTAGTGAATTAGAAATTTTTTAAATAGGCTGAACCCGCATAACGTGTGAGTGTTGCGTAAGTGTTGGTCCTTTGCCTCTTTTTGGGGAACAATCCGACAAAAACAAAATTGTTTCATTTGTCTAGTAAATATATCGATTATTATTATTGTAAAATATTAGAAGTATCGACCACTTTTTCTCTGCCGACCACTCTGGATCAGGTACGGTCTTGAGGAAGAAACCAAATTTAATTGCTACTGGCAAGCTTTGGAACTATTTTAAGGTCATCATCAGACTAAATACGTATGTCTACAGATTGACATATTTAAATGTTTACAGGCGATCTCAAATTTTCTTGAAGACCGATTCAGTCCCAACATTTTCAAGGGCTGTAAGTAATAAATGGTGGGTGTAAATTCCCGAAATGTCCAAGTAGTTCTTACTATAATTTTACAACAAATCATTCAAATAAACAAATTGGTTAATTTGTGAAACGATTTTTTTTAAAGCCAATACTAGGTAGTGTAATAGCTCTTGCTATCTAGCATAAATTATATGAATATAATAGCATATAAATTATATGAAATTGATTTGAATTGCGATACGAGTTGCGGGTGTTTTACTCTTTAGATCACCAATAGTTGGTTGATAATAATTGATTCCTTGAGATATTCTGTATATAATGCATATTGAAAATTTTGTTTTGTTCTAAAAAATTAGACTGAACGTTGGAAAAATTGTAAATAGGCTAAACCCGCACAACGGGTGAGCGTTGCGTTAGTGTTGGTCCTTTGCCTCTTTTTGGGGAACAATCCGATAAAAAAAAATTATTTAATTTGTCTAGTAAATATATCGATTATTATTATTGTCAAGTATTAGAAGTATCGACCACTTTTTTTCTCCAGACCAATCTGGATCAGGTACGGTCTTGAAGAAGGAACCAAATTTAATTACGGACGGAATTGAACTTCTTTGGCAATATCCTTTCATATGAAACATTTTTCGACTTTACAAGATTATCACATAGGCTTTCGAACTATTTTAAGTTCGTCATCAGACCAAATACGTATATTACAGATTGACATATTTAAATTTTTACAGGCGATCTCAAATTTCCCGGGATGGGTGTAAATTCCCGAATGTCCAAGTAAATGTTTCAATAAGTATTGAATTCACTTTTAAAAAAACGACGTGGATTTTTTTTAAACAAAAACCGAAAGATTTTAATTAATACAAAACCGGCCGCAAGAGCTACGGTTATGGAAGCATCAATTCGGACATTTAGAAGATGATTCATCGTGTTGCGGATGAAAAAATCTACTGCACCTTTTTAAAGTTTGGAAAATAGAATGACAATTATTGATCATTTAAATTAAAGAGAATCAATACAAACAATTGATCATTTCGAAATCTTTTTAAGTAAGAAATTTGTATAAACCGACACAACAAAAACTGCGTTAAGGGTGGGAAAAAGGGACGATTTCCAGCCGGACAAGTAAGACAACAGGGGGCGAAAAGCCGAGTCGATATTGGGCGAGGGCCCACTCGACGAGCTGACGAGTCAGTAAAAATACACGACGGCATGCGATTTCACTGCCGCCGCATTTCTAAATCTTGCAGACACTTTCACACCTTCAGCGATAAACAATGCAAACAATAAACGAAAGCTGAAGTGCCGGTTAAAAGTCGACACGCTCGATAGACTCACGTCCTTTGTCACATATTGAACAACTTGGGACATCCTGGAAGAATCGTCCAGTATTAGTTCTAATTAGAAATTTTTTAAAGTTAACGCAATTATTATGTGGGAAGGCAACTGAATTTTAGCTTAAATTGTAGTCTGTCATATCCAAATCTAGTTGCTGGAAGAGTAACCATTTTCTATGTTGGATGACTAAAATTATTGTACTTTTTACTTGAAATTGTAGAAATAACTCTTTTATAATTATTACTTTCTTAATTTGGAGCGTGATGCAAAAATTTAACAAGTAAACTTTCGTAGTCGTGTAATTAACCATTCTTGGAAGAGTATGTCATGTACTATAAAATATGCTTATTTAGAATTTTTTGTTTATAAATGACAACAACAAAGTAACAAATGTAAGCGTTTCTGTGCAAAGAGATGTGTTACAGAAACACGAAGCGGAATTTATTTGGATTAGGTTCATTTTCTGAACGAGTAATCTAAAGCAACATAAACGGAGAAACCCCTACATCGGTGGGACTTAACCAATTTTCTGGATGGCAAAGTTTGTTTGAACATCTGTACAGAATTTGATTGTCCCCAATCATCTTAATCGTCAATTTCTGGCTTTGTGCGGCCGGTTAGGTCCGTCTCGTCAATTCGCCATCTTCAATGAGTCTTTGGCGCTTAGAAAACCCGTTGAGTCTCGAATTGATCTCAATAGAAACGATCTATCTTGCAATTTTGACAAAAATCAGGTGCGCGAGAGATACACGCAGACATTCACGCAATATATACAATTGTCTGAATTGCTCCAAAGCAACGGAGAAATACCAATGAAAACAGGTACACTAGACTGGAAAAATTACTAGTTTAAAATATACCAGTTTTTTTATTCCTAAGTTATTTGCTCTTCCTAACCCTACCCCAAACTACATGATTTATTTAGAAACGTCCACTGACCTGATTTACGTATACATCTTAAAACTTCACTTTTCATTTATTTTCAAAATTTTAAATTCCCCTTACATAAAATTGGCAAAAATAACTGCGATCGAAGTCATCAGGAATAAGACCGCCTGGTATGCCCAATGGCTTGCGCTCTTTCAGAGATTTGAAGTAACCTGTCCCACCTACGAAAACCTTGCTGATTGGCCTGCTCTTGTTTTTAGATCTGTTATCTAGGTTCAAGGAACGGCATCGGGACGATTGCTTACTCCGAGCTCAGTCCCCGCTTAACTTTTCCTCATTCAAAGATTTGTCTCACCACCACACCTTATTTAATCTACAGTGAGAGAACCTTAATTCCCTTAGTCTTTCAAACTTAAGATGGCTACTAAAAACCCGCTGGGAGGCCCTTAACTTGAACTCTGTAGTTTGGTCGAGGGGCAAGGAGGGGGTTATGTGCCCTTTGCAATTCTCAATCTGTGGAAACAACTCTGCATTTTATGGACGAATGTACAATATTGGGCGAGATAAGGTTGTTGCACTTGGGATCTTTTACCCTCTCTAGAAGCACTCTGTTAAATCTATTGGATGGCCCAGACCCACGTGCGCTCCCGCAGTACGTCCGCCACGCCTTGAAATATAGATTAGACCTAATTATGGCATTCAATTTCTGACCCCTCCAATTCATTCACTCAATTTCCTTTATATAATATATGACTTTAATATATCAGATTTTTTGTCCCTTTACCATTAAGATTATTCCCCTCTGTTTGTTTTCTATTGGAAATAGTTTTACTATTATGTTTAACCTTTTTTGGTGTGCTGGCATGTAGCGAATAATGTTATAACCTCGCTTTATTTTTATTTTTTTTCGTTTATTCTTTTTCTCTTAACAACGACCTCCGGCAGACGGATTGTGATCCATGCCTGTACTATACTTTGCTAATAATCATAGTTACATTCGTAGAAATAAAAAGCATATATAAATAAATAAAAAAATAATAAATATACCAAACAAGACTGTTATATTCTATTGTATTAAAATAAAAAATGATCTAACATCAGAGTGAGTCGTAGTGTAAAAAACGTAACCATAATAATAGTAAATTCTCCCCCTTTGGTGTTAAAACAAAGAAAACGTTGCGGTTCTTATGACTGTATTTATACGGGCTATATTCTTTTTTTGAATTATATAGAAAAATGTAAAGAGCCCGACAAAGATCGTAGGGGGGAAAGTAAGAAGTCCGAGGAAAATTTATACTCAGCCCTACCAACAAAGCACTAAAGTCACAACTGGCGGGAAAGGGGCCTCGCCTCGTATGTTTTTATACGAAGTTACATTTTTTCCATGAGAATTTCCCCCTTGAGTGGGATGCAAGAGAGCGTAGAAAATAAAATTTTAAAAATTTATGACACGAATTATTATCTTTTTGAAAAGCTCTTTACGAACATTATTGCCATACAAATAAGTAACACAAATTGCCCCGATAAATAAAAAAATATTAAACTAACAACTTTAAATTTTAAAACAAATCATTAAGGAATATTTGCAAAGTCTCATAAATCATTTTATCAAAGTTTTTTAATGACATACAATTGAAAGAGAAAATACATTTAATTGCTATCCAATTAAATTTAAGGGCGTCCCAATTTGCAGCCATTTTCAACAGAAATCATGTCAATTTTTTTTAAATGACAAAAAACCAATTTTTAAAGGATTATAAAACATTTTAGAAACTAAATCATAGAAAAGCATACGCAACAGGTAATAAACCTGTACTGAACCCAAATTAATTTTCATTTTATTGTTATACACCCAATTTTGTAATGGCTGTAAAGTTAACTCACAGGTTTTACACAAAGGGACTTGCTGGATCCATCAATAATCCCGTTTTCCACTGTAAGACAAAGACCACCCTCTCTTCACAGACGATGATTTATTAGATGATGACAGGTATTTATTATTACGGCTGTCACCGGAAAGCTTATTGAGGGGGGATCGGAGAGAGTGGATCGATATTAAAACGGAAATGATACAGGTGGAGTTCCATCCCTGAAGAGGAAGACTAAGGAGGCCGAATAATTCCATCAGCTCCTTTCCAGCACGTCTGACAATCGATAAATGCCCTTTTACTTTTATCACCCATTTGACGACATTACTTTGAAGATTTGGCCTAATCCATTAGTTTTCAATTGTGGTCAATTTAATTGTAAATAAGACTTCATATTGTAAATATAGAAAGGAGAGGGGAACTTTTTAAATAAAGCGATATTCATTCATTCAATCTCTCTCTCTCTCTCTCTCTCTCTCTCTCTCTCTCTCTCTCTCTCTGCCGCTCCCTCTCACTCGTACTACCACGTTTGAACCTCTCTTTCTTTCTTTCTCTCTCTCTCTCCCACTCTCTCTGTTTATTAAATTCACTAGTTTCGTGGTCCGCTTGACCAATCAATATCTTACAATTAATTAAGGTTTTAAGTTGAGATAAAAAAGTCAACGGCACGAGCGGGATTCGAACCCACGATCTTCGGCTTGATACGCCGCTGCTCTACCACTTGAGCTATCGTGACCTCGATCCACTCGGACACCAACCTCCCATCTCAACCACACCTTTTGAGTTTTCCCTCCTTTTTGCCATTTTTCAAATGTCGCGTAATCAATTTGATTCTCGGCGACAAATTCTCTACTTACTACTCTACCCCTTTTCTTTCTTTCTTTTTCTCTCTACAATCCATTTATCTATCAACATATCTAAGCTACCTATCTGTGGAATATCACTCACACTCGCTCTCATTCCCGCCCACTTCTTCTATCTACTTCTCTACCTCTCTTTTTTTCTTCTCTTCCCTCAACGTGCTTTATATGGTGCACTCCAAAAGAAATGAAAGAACCAATAAAAGGTATGGAAACTCAAAATATAAGAAATCAAACCTAAAACAATATATAAGGAGGGAAGTTCACCTCGGTCTTTCTACCTGACTTACATGTTTTAATGTTTATGCCATAGAAAATGTTAAACGATTGCACAAAAAATCATAAATTCTGACAACCATCTTGCCTTAAAAGCATCAGCATGGAAAAAAGGTCACATCCCAACTAATCGGTGAACGGATCCAAACCTTTACAATATACTGAATGCCATGGCATACAGAAAATTTGAGGATATGCACGTTCTATAATTGCTGTAACAAGATCAAACATAAATTCATCCATCTCAGGATGGGTACACAAAAAACAAAATAGAAACGAACGAACGAAGGGTGCCTCACATTATATTTAACTCGGGTTGAAGAATCATCACCAAAATTGATTAACACGTTGATATAGCAAACCAGGGCAAAACTCAGGGGAGGGAAAGGACGTTATTTGGTGTGTGTACAACACCCATTATAGGGCGTAGCACCTAATTACTGTTTAGAGGAGGAAACTACCACCAGGTATACAGATGACTTCAAAGTCACTGAAGGAACCAAACGCAGTTTAACTGTGTAAGCCATATTCACTAGGGAAGTACATCTCAGTCACCAAGCTGATACATACTATCATTAGGATCAAAAACCTGAAAAGAGGTTGCACCTTAACGTCATACATGCATGAACCCAAAACCTGCAAAACTACCTAACAATGTCTTGTGTCAGGAAGAATTCCGGGTAAAGAAAACGCAGACCAACTAGTAAGAGGAGGTTCTGCAAGACCCTAGACCAGAACATAATTGTGATAACGAGATCATAGACTCCTCCTTGTTAGAATGGGCCTACAAAAAAATCTAAAGGAGAAATGAACGAACTACGGTTGCCAGACTTAGTAAACTCATCATTAGAGAACCCTTGCCAAAACTGGCAAACATACAGGATAAAACTCAATATTCCGTGACACCGGTCATTGGAATTTGAGATTATTACGCATAAATAATCGAAATATTCAATGGTGACCCGTTTTGTAGGTTTAGCAATGAGAAGGAAAAAACTGCCATCCTATTATCTTGAAATGTGAAGCAGCCGTTCAATGGAGACATTACATTGGGAAGCAAAAACAATTCCAGCAAACCACTTGAAAGTAGATGATGGGTCAGTTGAACTGCACTAACGGGAGAGGGTAAGTACAATAAGCCACAATGCTTAGGAACCCCTAACCCCTTTTTCCAACTATGCTCCTCCTTCATCCTGTATTTAAGGAAGTAAAGAGTAAAAAAAAATATTTCAAGAAAGGTTCGGTGTAAACAAAACAAAAATTGTGACTTGGCGTTATTGTTCATATTTTGTTATTCACGGTTTGTTAACATCTTTCAGGTCACCAAGTATAATGGTAAATGGACTTAACCTAGCACTTGAATTAGTTAATTAAATCGTAAGTGTTTATAGATCTAAAGTGTATGAATATAAACTTAATAATTTAAAAAAAATATTTTTTACCAAGAAAATCAATTATAAGCGGGCATTCCAATTAGAGTGAAGGGAGAACTAATTAATGACAAATGGAAAAAACAGATTTTAAAAGTAGTTTAGAGTTTTCATTTTTTTAATAGTCTAAAACCTGTATAAACGTAAAAGGGCGTGAATCAGTTGTTAATTTGCGAATAACCATTTCAAGAGGAACGAAATCCACCGGCCGTAAATCTACATGCAAGCGGAAAGATTAATTGCCGAGCAAAAGCGTGAGGATTTGTCCAAATCGAACCAATTGGTTACCGGTATTCTAATGAATAATGTATTTCTTTGTAATCGGACCTGGGCAACTGAGAATTAACATTTGAAAGAAAAACACGCGGACCGGGGTTTAACGGGTTTTCGCGGGTGTGAAAAAGTGAAAATTATCGTACCCGCTAATTCTATTTTCATGTAGTGGACTTGTTACCATGCGGACGAACCGTAAAAGAAGACGTTATTAACTTGACCACCCCTCTGTTTGCGTGTTATGGAGGTTCATGTTGGATTTTACCTTGTTTTCCTACCCGGGCCATTCGGTCAATCCTTGCCGACAACATTTAGTACGAAAATATTACTAACGGTGCATATCTTTTTCGAGCACTGAACGGTTTTCTGGCACGAAAAATCAACAGATAATTAATGATCTCCTTTATTTGATTCAGCCATTTTACAGATCAATATCAATCATCTATTTCTCTCCGTTTTTGCGGTAAACTCACTCAATCAAGCATTGTACTTTTTCAGAAAGTCAAATATCGTCCTCACTCCTAAACCATATTAAAAGGTAGAATAAACTAAAATAGTATTAAACGTTTTTTTGTAACTGCACAAACATTATCAATACTTCAGTTCATTCAAGAGAAACAAACTGATTTTAAAAGATTCGCAAATCTATTGAAAAAAATTAACTACTTTCTTAACTGATATTTTTAAAGTGATTAATTGCACTGTAAAATTATGATTTATCGATACGCTCTATTCCAGTTAGAAAATAAAATATGGTAGGAAATGCTGTGGTTTTGATGGTTAACCGTTCAAAAATGGAGGGCTCCAAAGGATTTTCAGGTTAAACCATCAAATTGAGAGCTCCGTAAGATTTGGAGGGTGAGCTAAAATTGAAAGCTTCTAAGGATTTAAATGGTTATTCATCTTAAAATTGGGACCTCCGTGAAATTTCGATAGTTAATCAACTTAAAAGTGAGAGGTCCGTAGGATTTCTTTGGATAACCATACTAAAATTGAGAGCTCCGTAAGATTTGGAGGGTGAGCTAAAATTGAAAGCTTCGAAGGATTTAAATGGTTATTCATCCTAAAATTGGGACCTCCGTGAAATTTCAATAGTTAATCAACTTAAAAGTGAGAGGTCCGTAGGATTTCTTTGGATAACCATACTGAAATTGAGAGCTCCGTAAGATTCGAGTCAATGTTTCAAACATTATTTTGCAAACATATTGGCAACACGTATCTTACGTATATATATTGCATATACAGCACATTTATTTTAAAGACTTAATATTTAATTATTTCATAACAATTTAAAACTTTTATTTATTTTACATCTATGTAAATTATTTCATTTTATTGTAGTATGATTTTAAGATACCCTAACTATTTTAATTAATGGATCTGAATATAGCATTTCATTTTTTGTTCATCAGTTTTTCTCTCGTTAGAGTATTTTCTTATTCTTAAAATTTTCAAATCCATGACTAATGTAAACAGATTGTCTGAATCTCTACATACAAAAAATTAATACATACAATCATAAATTTTTTACACAGGTTTGATACATGCTATAAACTCCTATTTCCTCAAATAATGATTTTGATTTATATTTGATTTTTTGAAACGTTTTCAGAGATCTTTTCGTAGGATATAAACTGTCTCAACAATATATCTATATGTACCCTGCCAAGCAGTAATTCCAAATTGCATTACTGATTGGAAAATGGTTGTACATATTAATTTTTTAACTTGGAAAAAAGCATCATCGGTGAGGTCACAACAGAACGACAATTCTTCAAGTTTTTGCCGAGCTTTCCACGATTATATCGTCATCGTCAGAGTTTTAACTCGATGAGTGTTGAAATATATCTTGAGAGAAAGAAACTGCATTTGTAATAATATTATTTAAAATTAGTTGAAGCTCAGTATCTAGGTTAAAATATACATATAATGCATGTATAAAAAAATATGTATGTATAAGTACATGCTTCTTTTTTTAATAAAATTACTTTTTTTCAGATACATTTGAATATCACAGTTAAGATTAATTAAGCTTTTTTTATATAAATTGTACTGTATATAGATAACTTAAATAAAAGTGCTAACTTGTACCACAAGGGAGAGACATGAAGCTCGGGCGGTATTAGTTAGCACTTTAATTTAAATGCTTAAAATTAGCTTCATCTAATTTTAAATAACCTTATTACAAATGCTGTACATTTTTCTTCTTTCATCGAGTTAAAACCCTGATGATGACGATATAATCGTCGAAAGATCTGCAAAAACTTAAAGAATTGTCGTTCTGTTGTGACCTCACCGAAGATCCTTTTTTTCCAAGTTGTTCAACAACAGGTCGATCCATCATCTCATCTTTAATATTAATTTTTGTTTTAATTTGGAATCCTTTTATTCATCGTATACACACATTTCCTTAGTTTATCGCATAAATATTCTACATGTTTATTCCATTTCATGTGATTGTCCATGATTAGCCCAAGTTATTTAACCTCATGTTCTCTTTTAATTGGTTGTCAACGGTGTGAATGTTCCTCAAAACGATGTAGACATTTCTACTTTAAATGACAAAACCGACTGTTTACGCCTGAATTTAAATTTTATTTTTGTTTTAATTTAAGTTAGTCTTTGTTTGGTCTCGTTGGTACGGGGAACGAATGTTTACGCCTCCCGTTGCTATGGGAACCAAATGTTATGCTTTCGGTTGCCATGAGCACCAGTGTTTACACGTCACCGTTGCTACGGTGAATTGTTTTGTATTTTTCATTACCATGGAAACGCCGCTTCTTTTCCCAGTCGCGTCTCAACCGCCAAGAAGACAGCATACGCTCTGTTTCTTAAATTTAAATGTTTCAGGCAGTAATTTTGTATAAGTTATTTGGTATTGTGAATTCGATAGTTCAACGTTCTGTTCTGTCAACAATACGGGCGTTGTTATTATTATTATTCGTCCGCCGCCCTACAATCAGTTGTGATCTACGTCTTGATTCACCACGACCGCACGCCTGACATTTCCCCGCACCGCAGCATAAGTGGGCCCGGCTTCATCAGTCTTTCCCGCACAACCGCAGCGCCACATCACATCTATGCATCAAGCGTACTCACAAGTGAACTTTTAGTTTAATTTAAATATATATATTTTTTGTATCTTCATTCTAACTTAGTTTTTTCTTTCTTTTCTAAATTCATTGAAGAGCTCTTCCGTTATTTCTCTGTTTAATTAATTTTTTAATTTAAAACTAATACTATAATTTTATTTGATAGTATTATTATTATTACAATAAGAAACTAACTTTGTTTACCTTTGCCGTAACTTTTTCTTATAATATATTTGTTATTTCTATTAGATAACATTTTATTTTGCATCTTATTGCCTATTAACGCTATCTTAAGGATTTTTAATATACAGAAGCTCTAGATCTAATCAGGTGAGTGATTTGAGTGGCAAAGTGTCGTAAAATAGATCTGGCAACACATTTGGGAAAAAGATTACCTCCCACAATCGGACGAGGTCGCTGAATACCCAGCATATACATACATTTCCTTTAGTTTATCACATAAATATTCTACATGTTTATTCCATTTCATGTGATTGTCCATGATTAGCCCAAGTTATTTAACCTCATGTTCTCTTTTAATTGGTTGTCAACGGTGTGAAAGTTCCTCAAAACGATGTAGTTGGTAAAAAGACATTTCTACTTTAAATGACAAAACCGGTCTATTTTCGCTCAGGAAGAAAGATTGAAAAATCCTGGATCGCCTGCCCAAATATGGTTTAAAGAACATCGGCAAAGAGAAAACGTAATAAAAAGTAATCGATTCACTGATAAGTGAAATGGGAAGCAACTGAACAGGAGTGATTGACGTCGTTAGAGTTGTAACTGTACGAATCTTGCAGCTGGTCCGACCATCAATAGATAAAGACTTGGTTCCCCCGAGAGAACATTATTGTCTTTATTAAAGTATTAAAACAAAACTCAGCAACTACAATTGACGATTTACTTATATTGATTTTTCTTTCTATTTTTAAATTATAAATTTGAAGAAACTAATAAACAAAACAGTTTGCTAATAAACATCTGATTTAATAAAACAACGTACATGATGGCACATTATTAACACTTTTTTTTGCTTGTGAGAAAACCGTCCGCCTTGATAAACTACCGGTAACAGCAAAAGGGTTAAACAACAATTGATGTCAGAAAGCTTGTTTTCAGCAGGTATTCCGTGAATAAAGGTGAGAAAGAAACGGAAGTGAGCTTCTCTTGCACGCGTTTAGGTGTTTCAGTCCCGATTTTGTAGAAGAAAACAGACCAACTTAACAAAAGTAGACATTAGAGTTTGAAAATGAACATTTAACAACGTTATAGTTGTTGGTCGAGGCACGGTCGGTATGCAAGGGATGAAAAAAACAAGAAAAGTTTCTCTGAATAAAATATCTATGAAAGAAAAACCGGCCAATAAAAAAAAGACTTCGCTCCATGATGAATTGTTTAAAGACTCGGAATGGAAAGAAGAACCGATTTTCACATTCGGCCTAATTGTTTTATTTATGCACCATGTATTAGCACTTTGTACGTTAGTATTTCTAGTGCGTGTCACTGCGTGTCCGGTGGGGGGTCCGGTCACGGGCCAATGGATGTTTCACGGTGGATCTGTGCTCGGTCTGGTGTTCGCGTGGATCGTGGACAAAGGTACCAACAAGTTTGACTTCGCCCTGATCAGTTCGACCTTCGTTTTCGTCCTGTCGTTCGTAACGGTGATCGTGATCATTTTCGACGGCGGAAAAGGATATATTTTTTGCCCCATGGCCAGTGTCGTGTATATGTTTGTCGACGCAACGATTGGGACCACTTGTTCGTTTTTCCTGGAACAAGTGAAATATTTGAAATTCCAATTGAACACGGATTACATGCTGTTCATCTTGATTTGGGGCTCATTCTTCATTGCGTCTTTGTTAACGATTGTTTACCAACTGATCATACTTTTTTTCGGCCCTAACCCTTTCTATTATATCGTTTCGATCTTATCTGTGATCTGCTTCATTAACAAAATCATTCTTCTACTCTTGATATCGAGACGCGTTTTCAGACCGGCAGTACTGTTCAACTTTCCGTACATGGTTGTTCTGTTCGTCTTAATAAAAGTCAAAACTGGTTTTAAAAAGTTGATATTCCAGGAAGGAAGTTCAGAGCGTCTCGCTATTCCACTCGACGTCGTATTGATATGTGAACGATTTTGGAAAGTCGCCGGTATAATTCTGTTTGTCATCCCTTTCGGCATTTCCAACTTGATCGTTACCAATGCTTGGGAGAACGCTTGGAACTTGAGCGAAGAAATGTTCGTTTACTGCAAAAATTTTACCGCGTATTATAACTTCAGCACGACAGCTTTATTTCCGATATATTTCTTCTGTTTGTATGTCCGCAGGAATAAATACGAGTGGTTGACTACGGAATTGCGACAAATGGGTTTCGGCAATATAATAGTTATCTTGTCGATATTGTGCATCACCGTGATGAATATCCGCATCGAAGAAAGCAAATTCCCTCTTCCGTCGGATGGCTACGCGCAGATCAGATTTTTCAACATGCTCAACACGTCCACTAGCGTAACATTTCGGTACGTGAAAGGGAGAGTCGGGCCGTACGGGTTCTCGACGTTTTCGAGAATAAGAATGGACGGTTCATTGGCCAACAATGCAATCGAGGTGAACAACAAGGAGTACGGCCTCAATCTTAAAACGTCAGTCGTCGGAGTGAACGGAAAGTCCGTCTGTTATTACATAGGCCATTTAGGATTAGTGTACCTGGGGATAGAGCCGTTGGAGAGTAGCAGCGAAGTCAAATCGACTACTGTTTATCTCATTTCTGACATAGAAAATATCCAAATAAAATTGCAACACCATCAAAGTAGCAAGGTTTTCAAGACAAGCGGGAGTTCGTCCAAGTTGAAATACACATATGTCGATCATGGGAATTATAATATTTCTGTGACGTACGAGAACAATTCGATTGCCAGCGGGTCGGAGACCTTCGACCAGGCCAGCTTCTATGCGCTTTTAGTCACCGACTCGTTATCGGGGCTAGTCCTTCAGGTCTTCACCATCGTGTCACCACGATTCGCTCCCGTCGAAGGTATGGTGCTGGTGGCTGCGCTCCTCGGATTGGGTAACAGCATCGTCCAGTTCTCGGCCGTCAGATTTCTATTGAACGAGTGCTCGCCTATGCTCTACACCACTCTCATCGCCATCAGCTACGTTTGCCAACATTTTGTCTCGTTTATACATTCTTTCCTGAATATAAGTCAAATTATCGGAGGGCAGTCCATCACTTTGTACCTCGCGTTCACCGCCAGTCTGATCTTCCTTATCTTGTACATCTACGCAGCGATGTCGTACAAATATTTAAGTGACACTACCAGCGAAGTTGAACAGAGTCCACCGCAAATGTCTCCACCCATCGACTTTTCAGAAGATGGGAGTAAGGACACACTGCATTATTATCGATAGAAAAATAAAATAAATTCAAATGCCGTTTTCTGTTAATTTATCCACTATACTATAATATTAATGAAAACTGGCCATAAAAAAATAAATAAAGACATTTGGCAGATGACCGACTCCAACAATCACCAACTGATTGTATCAATTAGCATGGACAATTTGAACATGTCATGTTAATAATCATGGAAAAAATTGGCCGGGTAAAAATTCTTTTATTTCGGTAAATTAATAAACACATGGAACTCAGATGACCAAGAAATACCGTTCATTCATAAAAACTTTATAATCAAAAAGCATCATAACATATTTCGATTTAATTCACTTCATATAATTCATATGCCCATTTTTAATAGTCATACTCATACCTCAATAATACAATTTCCTCGCACCGTAATTGTGGATGTTACGGATGCCTTTCGATTTGTTAAAAAACCATAATTATGAGGAAAGGTGATGATTTTACCAATGATACGGATCGAACCCAAAACCTTGAAATACGAAATTGTAAAATCTGCATAAGTAAATCTGCTAAAGACAAAAGATACGCAACAATTATATATTACTATACAACAACTGTTAGCGGAAATTTTTGCTAATTTTTACAATTGCATTTGTTCGATACAATAAGTAAAATATAAAGTATGTACTTATAAACAATAACATGGTAACATGAGTATCGAGATCCCTTCTAGGAGACGGATGTCAAGTAGTGAGGTTGCCGCAGGGTCACCTTTGCTTCAATCTCCTCTCAGGGTTGTTAGGTTGTTAGGTAACGTGAGGACTGGCTTTTGACGAAAGGGTTCGGATGTAGGGATAGTTTGGAATAGAAGCTTTAGTAGCAAGATAGGGCTAGAATTACTTTCCATGGTTTAATAAATGTGTTTTCCACATGGGAACTTAAATTTTCAATGTTCTCCCTGCTACAAGTAGATTAATCTAAATGAATTTTTTTAGTTCTTGAAAGCCATAATACCTTATAGTTATATTTATTAAGTCTAATTGTATTAATTTATTTGTAACTTGACGTTCATATGTACAATATGTAAGGCGGCAATTGTATTATTGAAAATAAGGACCTAAAAAAGGATCAATTTGCTGTATTATTTATCTTACTTGCCAACTTGTAATCCAAAGAATATCCCTAGCGCATCGGTTTTCGGAAGCTGCAAATCCTGGAAAACTCCATGGTCGCTTGTTTGATCAACAGTATCATTTCTTTAACCGCACTTTGACCCCCGAACCCAACAGAGTATTACTTTCTTATTCTGAGGGAATTCAAATGTTTTCTTTACGACATCGCAAAGGAGAAACCGGTTTTGAGTTATTGGAAAAGTTTTTAATTTTGTCTATTGAGCTTTTACTATATGAAATGTAGAATCTGGTGTCCGGTAATGTCAATATGATGTCAACGGCTTTGGCTATAGCGAACATTTTGGCAGTAAAAACGGATAAGTTGTTAGGTAGTGAAGAATTTACTGAAACCGTTTTGGGAATCAAAAAGATCGCATCCAACTCCTAGCACCGATCCATTAATTCAATTCCATTTTATCCATTTGTCAATCACCAGTCCCAAATATTTACTCGGTAGTTAAACTTGGCGAACCAAGTTAAGCTAAGGGTTGTTTCAAAATGAACGATCAAGAAGGCCGACAACGACAGACAATAACCGATTTAAATAAATAATTCAATAATCCAAAGTGTACCACCGAATCTCAAGTTAGTGTAGTTTCCCATTAAGCTCGTTAACCGACAGAAGTTCAGAAGTTTGTGATTCGCACTGTTCAAAACAGACAAATTAAATGTTTAATGGTTCAATTACTTATAAGTTAAAAACAATACAGAGATTTGACAGCATCTGAAAAAAGGTCCAATGAAAAATACGTACTCTTTGGAAGAAAATGTGTTATTGAAATACTTTTTTTAATTATTGTATTGACGTTTTACATTAAATAAGTTTATTAAATAATAATAATTTAATTTTTTAATAATAATTTTAATTCCATTAGATTTCGTGGTCCGATTAATCAAATAACGTCTTTCAATTAATTAATGTAAGGCATTGGGTGAGATAAAAAAGCCAGTGCCACAAGAGGGATTCGAACCCACGAGCTTGGGGGACCGCGGTAGCCGAGTGGTTAGCATGAGAGACTCTCACGCCGCGGTCGTGGGTTCGATTCCCACCGTTGCCCCTGGCCCTTTTTTCCCAATAACCCCCCAAATTTGAACACACATATACGAATTTGTCACATGGCTAATATGCATAGTTCATAACGCCAAAAAAAAAAAAAAAAAAAAAAAAAAAAAAAAAAAAAAAAAAAAACCCACGAGCTTCGGCTAAATACGCCGCTGCTCTACCACTTATAATAATTCGTCCTTATTTTTAAAAAAAAGTTTGAAACGTTTTATTTTGATATACATTGTTTATTACAGTCCTTAACAAATGTTGAGACTGACGGTTCAAAGAAATTAGAAACCGATTATTTACAACTTAATTATGTCAATTTTTAGACATCTTAAAGTTTTTTACCCCTGATGACCTTAAAATAAGTTGATCTCAATTTCGAAAATTCGAAAGATGGGGTTGAGATGGGAAGATGGAGTCCGAGTGGATCGAAGTGACGATAGCTGAAGTGATAGAGCAGCGGAGTATTTAGCCGAAGGTCGTGGGTTCGAATCCCGCTTGTCACACTGACTTTTTTATCTCAACCAATCCCTTATAATAAGATTAATTAATGGAAATAATTTTTTTCCACTCCTACGTGTATTTGTAAAATTTAAACAATGTTTATAAACCCCAGGCCCTGAAGATGATCTTAATAAAGATCGAAACGTTGGCACGCTAAAGAAAATGTTTTTCGAAAACCTACGTCACACCAGACCGCATCTCACGATCTCCGACTATCATTGACTAACGGTCACTAAACACCACACATTGAATATATATAAGCCATTACTGAAATAATAAACCGTAAAATCCTCTCATTTGAGAATACTTGCAAATATTGAGGACTTCAATATATTCAAAATTATAATTCTTCAGAGAAAAAAAAGTGAATATTTCCTTTTGTTTTGTGCGGGTTGAACGACCCCATTTGAAATTACTCTGCGTCAATATTGATTAAAAACTATTGATATCATGGGGCTGAAATAGATTTGGCCCAAAAATAAGCCGGCTCGATGTTTAGCGATTCGTCCAAGTGAAAAAGGACAAATTTCTTTTTATTTGTGTTATTCCAAACATTTTCAAAGTTTGGATTTTCGTCCTATTTATTGATTAAGGAGAGAGAGAGAAAAGATGCCAGGACGCCACTCCTTCCTCTGCAATTCAACGGGAGATATTTTTATTCTGCAGATAAATTTGCAAGATGAATTTATTACTAGAATAGAAAATTTCTTCTTTTGAAACTTCTGACCACCAAAATAAGAATATTTTCAAAGTATAAGAGAAAATGCGTAATGAGATAATGCAGAAACAATACTAAGTTTACAAGTACAGAATATTCAACACTGAATCAAGTTAAATCCCGATATATCGTATCTTTAATGGGATAAGTACAATACATCGACATGTTCACTATATCGAGGGTAAAAAATGAAAAATACATTATATCGAAAGTTTTCATTTTTTTAGTGTGTTTTAGTGTAAAGAAAGTTTTTTATGTGTACTTCTATGTTATTTTTATAAACATTACGTGTATTTTTTGAAAATATTGATCAATTTTTGTTTGCATGAAAAATTATTTAAACGTGTTCAAATATAAAGATAAACAATATAAAGACATAGGTGTGGAAGTATTATTCAAATGGATCCCAGGCCATGCTGGAATAACTGAAAATGAGAAGGCAGACCGTATTGCGAGAAAGGCAGCCTTGAGTGGTATTCCTCACGGAGGGGTCTCCTTCAGTGGCCTCTGCTGTCACTTTAGGCGGCTCATCTGGGGGGCATGGAAGTGTGAATGGGGTGCCTGCACAGGAAACAAGCTCCTCGCAATAAAGAAAGATGTAAAGAAATGGGAATCCTCTTCCAGACCCTCCCGAAAAGAAGAAACCCTCCTAACCCGGCTTTGAATTGGCCACTCCCGACTCACCCATAGATTCCTACTTGAAAGAACTCCTAAACCTATATGTCCGCTCTGTAAAACTACCATCACAATATCCTACATCCTAATAGATTGTCCTTTATACACTTCTAAAAGATCCCTCCATCAGATTCCCAAAGACCTCCAATCCATACTAAGCAACAACTCAACATCAATAAACAAAATTTTTAACTTCTTAACAGACATCCAACTAATTGATAAAATCTGATATCCCATCCCCTCAACTCTTGTTTCCTTTGCTGGTTCCACATGTTGGCGGTGTGGTGCGGCTGACTTCTGGCGACGCCCATGCGGGGCCTCGGGTGCTGGTCGGTCTTGGGCTGGATTGAGGGGTGCCTCCCCGGACTCTGAGGTCAAGGAATCTCCAGCGAGCTTAGAGGAGGTGTCGATGGTGACTAGACACCGACCCCTCCTCGATAAAGTCCTGCGCGCAATATTAAGACTAAAAGCATCAGTTGCGAGAGATCCGTGGGGTTCCGTTCTTTCTAGGCCTGGGGCTGCCACTGCGCCGGGGTCTGCGGGGGCCTTGCTCTGAGGGGGCCGGGCTGCGCCGTTAACTTGCACAGACTCAAGGCTTAATGACCAATAAGGTTTCAGCCTTTAAATTATTTAAAAAAAAAAGTGTTCTGTTTATTGTTAGTTTAGTAGTGTGAATGCCACGAAGACGTTTTCATCGACGTTTAATTCCTCTCAAAAATTACGTACGCGATTGACTAATTTCATGGCCTCTTCAGGACTGATATATTTTTCTTCTGGTTCTTCATATTCTTCGCCATCCACATCGTCTGTTTCGGTTAAACTTTCACTGTCGTTAAACCAGTAACTGAACCCCTTGTCAAAAATAACGAAGTCAAATGCGACGGATTTCGTTTTCCGGTAACCATGGCCGATATAACCTCCGTCAGGAAACCACCAGCTCTGAAGCAATTTTTTGTTGCCCTTAGTGGTTGGCATTACCTCTTTCTAAGCTTTGTCCGCAATATTCATTGCAATAAGCAATGCGGTTAATCTTTAGACAGTGGCATCGGGTATAACAAAAAAAATCCTTGAAACAACTACCACTGGTCACAGACCCTTCATGAAACATGATGCTTGGTCCATACTTGTAAGGAAACCCTAGTTCCCTACCATTCTATTCACATGTATAATCGGGTTTTAAATGCTAAAATACGAATCGTAAGACGTTTCGATTCTTTGAAGGCGGAAGAAAAGACGTTTCACCGCGGGGACTGAAAGTTGTACGATGTAACAAGATTTATTCAAGGCACCAGCACTTTCTTGCGATATATCGAGCTAAAAAATATCGAAATTTTAAATATATAACGCTCCTTTCCATGCAGAAAAAATAATTTGTTAACAACTATTAAATCATATCAATAATCTTTTGTCTATGCATCAATATTATTTTGTTATTGGAAAGTATAGGAAACAGGCAGAAGGGATTGGGAGAGTTGGCGTAGAATTTTTTGAAGAAGGATCCCATCAGTTCGTTGACAAAAGGTATATTGAGGTCCAGTGGATAGTGAGATTACCGATGTAGTAAGGAACTATGACAATTTGCCTGAGAACTTTTGATCATAGGATTGGATGCGCTGGTTATTCAATGACTGGCGGAACTCAGGAACTCCAGTTTCTGCCCATGTCTAACAAAGCGGTCGCATTACTACCTTAAAGTGCATTGAGTTGGTCAAAACAGATTTCGGTCTCGAAAGTCTTTGCGGTCCAATTTTTCTACTAAGTTTTCTCTTAAATATTGAATGGGAAGCTACTTGCAGTTGATATACAGTGAAGGGCGGTAGAGCTTTTCAATATAAACGCACACTGAGTGGTTAATTTAAATTTATTTAGAAATCGTGAAATGCGGTCTGGTGTGTTGTAGGTTTCAGAAAAACATTTTCTTTATCGTGCCAACGTTTCGGTCTTTATTGAGATCATCTTCAGGGCCTGGGATTTACAAACATTGTTTTCCATATTACAATCACATTTTGGATGTGGAAAAGTGAATTTATACAATGCAAAATAATTTTATATATTCAATCAAAAAAAATAAAAAATAAAAAAAAAAGTAGTTGGTAATGTTAGTGTTGGGACGTTCGGGTTAGAATATGTGACAGGATGGGACCAAGAATGCGCCATTGTGGAAAGAAGGATTGTAATATTCTGACATGTGATTATAAGTTACACCTGATTCATTAAATAGATTCCAGGATAAGGTATTAAAAGGTACGTAGAATTTAAGTTTATAATGACGTGGGTGTCAGACCCAATCAAAAGTTCAAGCCACAACCAAGTGGCACCAAGTTTATTAATTAAGTAATAAATTTGGATTATAGATTAAAAATAGTAAAAACTTAACTTGTGACTAGTATAAAAAAATCTGAAAAATCAGCTCTCTGAGATAACAAGAAAAACTAGCAAATGTGGCTTGCTTCTGTCAAAGTAAAAATTCGTTTGAATAATATTAATTATGTAGATATTTATTTGATGAAAGAATCCTCACACTGTTTATCGGCATTCTTACGAAGAATTATATGTAAACATAAGTATAAAAAGCTCCTGTGTAAGTTATTGTGATAATTAGGGTTATTATCGTAATGTATTGTCAAATTAGGCAGATTAATTATCCATGGGTGTGGCTACTACATAAAAAAAAAGTTCGCTGCTCATCAAAAGGAGAAATTAATTTTGATTGAATATACTTAGATAAAGTAATTATTTATATGATTTCCATCTGATTTTCCTTTGATGAAGGAATCGTGCCAATATTTATTCAGTCCGTCCACTAAATTATACGTAAACTTAGGCAAGTGTTCAATTTTTGCGTTCAATCATTAATAAGTAATTTTTTTTACAAAAAAAAAATTAAGTTCGTGCAGTTAGTAAATGCAGGCAGTATTTCTCTACTGGGTATTCACTTTTTTACAAAACGTTTGTTTTACGAGCGCCTTTCCTGTCACTGCTTATCTCCCATTGAATGAAATATGCCGCCGTGAATCGTTGGAAATCCTCGGCTGTTTTTCAAAGTACTTCCCAGTTTATGGCCGGAGAAGGAAATCCAAATTTAGAATATTGGACGAACAAAAAGTCTTTAATTGTTTTAATGTCCAATGTAGCTTTTTTCAGCTTGCATTTCACGGCATTCTCTTTTTTCTTGATTCCTAACTTGTATGTAATGGATATTTCGATCATTATACATTTTTCGTGCCCATTTTAGAGCTAAATTCAGTAAAGAACTTGCAATTTTCCTGTTTCTCACTGAATATGAGTTTTTTTCAATTATTATTTTTTGCGCGTGCAACTTTACTTACAATTAATTAAGGTTTTTAGTTGAGATAAAAAAGTCAATGGCACGAGCGGGATTCGAACCCACGATGTTCGGCTAGACACGCCACTGCTCTACCACTTGAGCTATCATGACCTTGATCCACTCGGACACCAACTTCCCATCTCAACCCCACCGTCGCGATAGCTCAAGTGGTAGAGCAGCGGCGTATCTAGCCGAAGATCGTGGGTTCGAATCCAGCTCGTTCCATTGACTTTTTTATCTCAACTAAAAACCTTAATTAATTGTAAGATATAAATTGGTCAAGCGGACCATGAAACTAGTGAATTTAGTTACAATAATCAAATTTGGTAATTCTTAGCATAATATGGTAAAATTAAACATGATGTAGAGGCCACCCTCACACGGCGCACATCGCTGAAGCAAATCGCTAGGCAATTGCCTCTTCAGCCGACGAGGAGGATTGTTAGATAGGGTTAGTGTGAAAAGTTGTTGGACGAGGATATTGTGTACAGAAAGGATGTTGTGACATTTCTGATGTGTTCTTGGCACGGTCGTGAACGGATGTAATATGGAAGTTAGTGTGGCTGGTTTTAGTGTAGACATAAAGGGAAACATTAAGGATTTTTCTTAGGATTTTGGATTGAAGCTAAGGATCCTTCCTTGGGGGACCCCAGATCTTACTGGAGTATAAAAGAAAGGGATGTATTGCGTCTGTCTTTGTGAGGATGAGATAAGATAAAAGGTACTGGGAAAAATCGTCTTGAGAATCCACAGTAAACCAGGGTGCCTGGTCATAACTGGTCGAAAGCATGGAATATTTATAGGAAGACATCAATACAGTTTTCGCTCAAGAGAAACGGCAATAGTGTCCACACACAAAACACCAGTTGCACCGTTGATTGAAGTGAGCTGAACTGAAAATATAGGACTGTAAGTTTTTTGCATTCTCAACAATAGGGATTAATCCTTTAAGGATGATTTTTTCAAGGATTTTCCTAGAACGGAAAGGAAACTTATAAATTATAGGACGATAGGAACTAGGAAGTTGGACTGGTCTGTTAGGTTTCATAAACAGTTTTGTTAGAGCGTATTTCCACTGAATTGGGAAGTAAATCATCTAAAGAACTGAGTTGTATATGTATGTCAAGTAACGCAATCCTTTTCTACGTAAGTTTTGCAACAATTTAGTAATTAGGTCGTGTCCTGATGCTGGCAGATTTTTTATGGTGTATTGTTGACGGACTGATTGCTTTAGTTGGCAATGAAAATTATAGTGGTACACGACAAACAAGTTTTGTTCAACAGGGTTTTGGAAGGAAACCGCAACAGAACCAGGATTCTTCTGGCTGGATTCAACAAACACTATGCAGCTACTGCTAGTAAGAAGAGGAGAGTGCAGAACACATTTTATGTTTTGTTTAAAGTTCTATTTAGGTATTCTTGCAACTAGGAGAGGAAGCCACGAGCTAGATCCTACACTAAGGAGCCGCTGGCAAAGCTATGGAACTATGGACAAGCTGAAGCTGGTCGGTGAGTATAAAAAAAAAGATGGCACAATAGATCTATTCAGGTCGAGGTGCAAAAGGCTGTGTAGCCGCCTTTTTTATCCCTATTCCTATCCCTTGTTCAACAGTCCATGCGTCCATCTGGTCATAGATGTCATTGTGCGATGAATATACATAAAAAAAATTGCGCGAAAACGTTCGTTTTTTCCGGGTCAGTTCTAATCCAGAGTAACAGTCACGGCGTGGTTCTTGTAAGATAGTATCTTCCTGGAACTGCACCAAATACATTTATCTTTAGTCATCAGAGAAGAGGTGTATTGCGATTGTGTGCTGATTTAAGTCCGCGAAGTTCTTTTTTCAGAAGTTTCGTAAGTCTCGTGAAAATAAGTACGAGTGAAAAAGAAACCAACGACAATAAACGGACCAAGAAAAGTGATCAGTTCGAATTTAATCAAAACCACGTTTCAAACCAGTTAAAGATATTTTCATTTCAAATTTTTGTGATGTACGAATATTTAAAAAAATGCAGTTTTTGACTATTTCCGTTTCTTCCAGTTTACACGAACCGTAATTAAATCCAAACTATTAAAAAGGGTCCAATTCGAATTTCGTAGTTGAAAGAGGTTTGAATGAGCCAGGGAGAAAGAAGTCCCGTCATCGAACCATTCAAACAGAAAGAGTTCGGATTAAGCCGTAATTAAATTAACTTAATGGAGAGTGGAGTGGGCACATCCTCGGAATGCCCCTTCCAAAGAAAACAAGGATCTAAAGCAAAAACTAAAAGAGCGAAATAAAGAAAAAGTTAAAACATAGAAGGCAAGAAAATAAACAATTGGAGACAGACACAATTCATGTTGCTTGTATTAAAATCATTAATAATCTTGATCTCGGTATGGTATGGACGAAAAAAAAAAATTATTCATCCATTTACGTTTTAGTGGTCAATTGATCAAGTTGCTTCTTTTAATAAATTATTCTTTCTATGTAAGGTCTTGGTTGAAATAAAAAAAAATTAAAAATGGCAAAAAGAGGGAAAATTCGAACGGTTGTAGGTTGAGATGGAGAGTTGGTGTCCGAGAGGATCGAAGTCACGAAAGCTGAAGTGATAGAGCAGCGGCGTATTGAGCCGAAGGTCGTAGGTTCGAATCCCGCTCGTCACATTCACTTTTTTATTTCAACCAAGACCTTACATAGAAACAATAAGTAATTAGAAAAAAATGAATTTTGATCTGCTAAGCTTTCAACTTATTTTAAGGTAATCCGGGGTAAAAAACTTTAAGATGTCTAAAAATTGACATAATTAAATTGTAAATAATCGGTTTCAAATTTCTTTGAACAGTCAGTCTCAACATTTGTCAAGGACTGTAATAAACAATGTATATCAAAATCAAACGTTTCAAACATTTTTTTAAAAATAAGGACGACTTATTTCAAAAATTTGTTGCATTAAGAGAAACGTATTGTATGCAAAACTGACTTTCTCACAAAGGGACCGAGGCTGACAAAGAAAATCGGGCTCCAACAACCCCGACTCAGAGAATCTCCGAACCGAGAAATAAACCATAGAAGAATTCGGGGCACGTCCACTTCTTTTAACTCATCGTCATTCAACAGAAGGAGGCAATGGTTCTTAGACTACGTTACGAATTTTTAAAGAATCATTCCGGTTCTGCATTGCATCATTGGCATATTCCAACTCGAACAGGACCCAGAGAAACGAGGGCGGAAAACATTTTCTGATTCCGATTCGTTTGTCTTTCTAACTATCATCAATCTATTCACAAAACGTTCTGATTATTGCATAAATTCTGCAGTCGAAGTTTGTTGAAGTTTTGATGTTTATTATAAATCGATTAGGTTTCGTGGTCCGATTGACCAAATAAATTCAATTAATTAGTCTTTACGTAAGGTATTGGTTGAGATAAAAAAGTCAGCGTCACGAGCGGGATTCGAACCCACGACCTTCGGCTCAATACGCCGCTGCTCTAACAACTTGAGCTATCGTGACTTAGATCCACCCCCACCTTTTGAATTTTCTCGCTCGTGACACTGACTTTTTATCTAAACCAATACCTTACTTAAAGGTTATGATGTTTGTTGATCGACGTGCAGATAACCTATGTAGGTCTATAATTTTATATAGATGTCTATTTTCACCGTCAAAAATGTAGTATGCTGGCCATTTGCTCCATAACCTTAAATCCAAAACGCTTTTACAATTGTTTTCAGTCGTTTTTCTTCATTCTTGGGAAAGTATATATAGCATTTTATTATATTAATTGTATGTTACTGTGTATTTATTTTAATTTGTAATAAAATATGCCCTGATGATGGCACTATAAGGTGGCCGAAAGCTCGTTGAACCCAGAAATTATCTTTTTTTTTTCGCCTGTCTAATGACCACTACGAAGATTGGAACCCTACAGTTGTTGAAGTTCACTGCAAATCAATAACAATTCTCCCAAAACATAAACTAGAGATGTGAGCTTGTTGATATTCAGTAAAAAAAAAAACCTGCACATCAAAATTTACACATAGGCAAAGGCATATAGACCAAAATTAGACTAAACTCCTATTTACTCAAAACAGTTAAAGGCTAGATGAAAAGCACATAAGGGACTCCCTAAAAGAAAATCAACTTCACGCCTACCAAAAAGTACATCAACAATTGACCTCATGAAGTATTGACGTCTCTTCACAGGTCATCCAAACAACAAATACAAATCATAACCAAGACTATTTTCACTTATAATTTACTAGTTTATTACTATTACTAATATTTCTAGTAAGTAGTAAATATGTGAGCAATTTATCATAAAAAAATTTGTATATTTAAAAAACAAAAAATTGAAATAGAGGCTATATTTTAAAAAGGTTTAATCCGAGCAACGTACGGTTGCTGTTCGCAGGGAAGAAATGAATCTGAACCTGCCAGTCGGCCCGTGAATATTCATGAGTACCGGGGCCCGGAGAGGTCTAAAAGCTGAGATTACTCTCATAAAGCAAATGGATTAATGAGGGGTTCTATCCAGCATCGGCGATTCGCATTTCAAAAGTACTTTTGTCAAATGTTCCTGCAGCGTATTTTTAACTAGTAACAACACTTGACAAGGTACATATTCTAAAAATGAAGACTATTAGGTTTTCGTGCATCACTATTTCACATAACACAAACAACAGTTATTTATTTACATTTTGAAGCCTGGTATTCATGCCAACACATATATACGTATATGGACTTGACTACAGATGATTCTGAATGAGGGGGGAAGTAAATTACGCGGGCTTTGGTACATGCTCATAATGACAACCTTGAAAATACAAAGAATAGCAAACACTGATTAATAATAAAGATAAAACGAGGTATAAATTACTTTCATTGTTTATTGAACCTGGTGAGTGGTGTGAAACATTGATGAGATGCCTTTTCTAACCGGTAAGGAAAAATACCTCTTAGAAATCGATAGAGGAAGGATTTTCTAAATGGGATGGATCTCAATGCATAACTAAAATATTCTTTTGTCTTCTTTTACATCCAGGCTTTCGGGTTTTTTTATATTAAGTATAACGACAATCCACGACGCTTTCTCACCTCCGCTGGCGGATCCACCGATTCGAGGCTGTTTCCTCGTCGTCGGGCGCCAATTGGAGCCTACCCTTCCATCTTCATTGTGCTAAAAGCAGCCAATTGTTTCGAAGCGGCGGAGCCAAGGCTGTGGAAAGCAAACAGAAAAATAAACCCTTGTGTACAAAGGTGGTCAATGTACGAACACACAACAACAAACATTCCAAATATGTATAATTTAAAAGAAAAAGTTTGGTCAAAACATATAACACTCCAATTTTATGTTCAGCATGCTAAATCCCGTCTAAAGATTACGGTTGGTATTCAAGGCGATAGTCGTCCGGTTTTAGACAAAACCGAATTTTCGACCCTACATCACGAAGAAATCCAGTGTACCGTCTGGGTTTCGAAAAAAATATCGCCAAAAAGAATACAATCTCAATAATTTGTCAATGATTTGTCATGGCACGCAACAAAATTGTTTGATTTAAACAACCCACAAAAGTCTAAACCAAAAAATCAAATTCACAAAACACGTTTTTAACATAATATATTTTGCATAATTGGTAAAGAAACTTTTTCTGTGAATATATTTCGCATAATTCGTCAACACTTTATAATTTTAAGACCTTTAGACATACTGTTTTAAACAAATTGTCGTAAATAAAACGATTTCTCTAATTCAATTTAGCAATAAACTGGATTACCACAAAATTGGCTGATGAACAACACGAAAAGGCAACCTAGGAATTTGTTCTAGTAAACTTTGAGGATACTTGAACTTTCTACACGTCACTTTAGATATTCTTTAGTTATCATTTTGTCAGGTTTGTCAATAGATACTGGTTTAAAAGAAAAACAAATTGTAAATAATAGAAAGCATTTCACTTGTCCAGTTTTGCAGTCATTAGAAAACCAAAAATTGGCTGATGAACAGCAGAAAATGTAACTTAAGCAACGAACAAAAGCCAGGTCATAAAATACTTTTTAATTGTAACATATTAGCGTAATTGGTCATGTTTTAACTGTTTGGAGTTGAAAAAAATCAGTCGTCATAAAGAATAGAATTTCATTAATGGATGATTTTGCCATGACATGACACAAAATTGTCTGATAAAAAACTCAACAGTATAAACTAAAAAGCAATTTCACACACACACACACAAATTTTTTTTATTATAATATATTTTGTATAATTGGTCAATGAAACTTTTAATTGTAACAGATTTTGCATAATTAGTTAGCATTTTATAACTTCAGCGATACAATTACATGCTTCTTTATAAGTTCTACTTTTTTAATGACTTCCTTTGTTATTATAACTTTGGGGCGACTTATACTTATACACGTCGCTTTAGACTTTCTCTAGTTGCATTTTGTTTTCAAGATTTATTCATTGTTAGTGATTTAAAAGAAAAAATAAATAGTCATAAATAAACGACAAAATTTCTCTTATGATTAGCATACCACAAAATTGGGTGACGAACAACACGAAGTGCTAATCTAAGAAACGAACAAAACGTCGGTCATAAAATCCTTTTTAACTGTAATATATTTTGCATAATTGGTCAAAATTTTCTAATTTTTCTGCCACATGTAAAACATGCTATTTTATACAATTTAGTTTTACAATTCCGTCAAAGGTTAAATGATTCCTATATAACATTATTATTTAAATCTATAATCAACTAATTTTTGGATGGTGTCCGCCCTGATTTTGTGGAAATCCATAATAAGATTATGAGTAGGAAATAGAACTATTGTGGAAAAATTATTTTCTACCTATCATCCCATAATCAATTATTTTGAATCAGCATACAACAAAATAATTGGCTGATGAACAGCACGAAAGCCTAAACCAAGGAAATTCGCAACAAACGTTTAAATTATTTATAGAGTTCCTCTACTATTTTTTCAATTAGATTATGATGAATTATAGTAAAGTTTTTAAAAATGTCTTAATTTAGAACTATGTAAAAAACACCTATTAGTCATATAACCATCACAAATAACAATGAGTCATATTATAAGAAAGCCCTAGAAATTTTTAAAGCATCTTCTTGGAGTAAAAGAAAAATTCACTTTACTGATCTTATTGGTTTCTTTGTAACATAAAAGATATACAATTTTCTTGAATTTATCTTTCTTTTTCATGGTTAGTAGTCGTAAAAATGTCTATGTTGACGTTCTTATCACACGATAAGGAGTAGACAAGTGTAGTTGTATGTCGGTCGAATTGTCGCGAGATACTTCAATGTCTCCAACTAGACTGACCTATATTCAAAGCTATCGATTCTTTTGGTTTAGCCATTTTAGTCCACCCGGTTGTTTCGATAATATCTTGTTTCACTGCGACCCTAAAAGACTAGTTCTGGATTGGGTCAACAAACTTAGGGAAGTTATGAACAAAAATCGTTAAAATAATATGAAAAATGCTGTTTTGGTCTGTCTAGTATACTTTTGGTTTGTTTGCGTTTCGGCATTTCAACTTATTAAGTAGTGCCTTGATTGCTTTTACTTATTTACATATTATTTAGAGGTTCATAAAATGTGTATCGTTCTTACATTGTTCTTTCGGCGCTTTTAACATATTTTTTAACAAAGCAAGAACAGGCAAACTGGAATGAACTAAAAAAACCAAATTACAGGTTCATCTCTTCGCTAGTTTAGACAGAACCTAGTTCACTTTAAGTTGGTTCACGTTAAAGTACAAATTTGATATATTGAAAGTAAATCTTTGAAATTAAGGCGAGAAAGATTGGTTGAGGTATAGCCTGCATCTACAGCCAGTACAGCAACAACAAAGGGTGTTCAGGAATACAGTCAGGAAGGTGAATTAACTATTCACTATTATAATAATCCCGATTGATTATCAGGTATTTCATCGTCGGTAAAGAATACAGCCATAAGGGGTTAGGGACAAGATAAGACACTTGACAGGAAACTTGATTGGAAAGGTCATATTAATAACATATACATGAAAGGAACCATATGTAGAAGAATTGTCGGTAAAACATGGGGCATCAAACCATGGGTAGCCTAATGGCTATATACTGCAATTATTCTACCTAGATTCTTTTTCGCAGCTTTAGTGTGGTGGAAAGGTCTAGAAAATAAAGGGAACAGTAACAAATTAAGGTCATTTCAATGACTAGGTTGTTTGATGATGACAGAAGCATTTTCAACTACACCCACCTAGCACTTGAAATCATAACCAATACCAAACCTCTACCCATTGAGGTTAAGGTCAGAGCACTAATCAGATGCCACAGATTAATTAGCGAAGGCAGCTGGAATCATAAATGCAATAACATAGGTCACTCAACAATCTCACAACTATTGTTTAAGGTTAACGGCCAATTATTAAGCGTTAGTGATAAAAAGATTAAAACCCCTTCGGGGAAAAAGTACTTTCAGGTAGCCACCCCTTGTAAATATAGTTGAAGTTTGGATGATGACCATCGCAACATAGACTGCTACAAAGATGGATCACTTATCAAAGGTAGAGGGAGTGGTGCTTATATNATATATATATATGTGTATATATGTGTGTATATATATATGTGTATATATATATATATATATAGGGACAAGATGCTAGGGAAAGAATGGAAATGTGTCGGGCGAGGAACCATGTTGATTAAAATATATCTTTCGAATTGAGCAAAAATTTTCAACTCCCGTCTTCTCGGCTGACTACAATTTTAAGAAGCAAGGACTTAAATTTTTTAAATATTTAAGATTTCCCAAACAGTTAAGTAACACAGATGGTCTTAGATCCCTCTACTTCAACTCAAGCAGGTCTCCTGTGGAAAAAAACAGGTAAACCCTGATTAGGATGAAGGCAACATAACTTTAGCGAACCCTTATACTTTAGAATCAGGACTGCAAATTGGCACACCCTAAAGCAAGCTAAAGCGAAATTGAACAAATGGATGGAGAGAGAAATGATCACACACAGGACTAATTCCCCAGGTGCAAAATAAAAAGGTTTCCAAACATTTCCACCAGGAAAACAAAACTATACTCCTATTTCTGAAGGCAGGAATTGGAGAAAATAATAAGCCTAAATACTGGCCACTGATCACATACAACCTTAAAAAATCGTAAAACAGAAGCAGACTCTTTTCTGAAGCAAGATCGGAACCAGACGGTGCAGCGTTAACTCGAAAGCATTCATTTGCGTTTATTCACTGTAAATTACTCAAAAGAAGAGTTAATAAAAGCTCAAAACGTCAAGAAATGAAATGTATAGTTTTTTAATTCTTCTACACCTACGTCCCTGACCGACCTCCATTGAACACTTAGAGAATATTCAACCCGTGCTCATCCGGTAAAGTGAGTTATCTCGAATTTGGGAACCATACTGAAAAAAGACGAAAATATTTCGGGTTGTCAGAAGTTTTCACCACTAATGATGTTGTGGTTCCAAGAATCCAAGGTTTCTTTGGACCTTGTCGACTCTAGGTTTATCGATATACCAGAAGAGGCTTTACATAGAAGAAATAAAGCACGTTGGTCAAAATTGACCCCTTGGTTTCCTTAAATTGATTAAACTGTCAAGAGTTCTTTTCGCAAGTCTTCAATAATCTTAGAGTTTAATTTCGTTGTAAAATGTTTTATGTGATATTTTGTTATGGAGCCCTGAGATCTGCATATCCAATGTCATGTTGAGAAAATGCAAAACAACAGAAATGATTAATATAAGTGCAGAAATGAAGTTAAAAAAATATGGTAAATAAACATAGCGACTTACAAAAAATAAAATAAAACAATAATTTAACCCGGGCTCACTCTTCCAAATGAAAGAGTGACTCCCTGCGTTAATTTAAGTAAAGTTGGAACTGTAACTACGGCGGGTCTGGAGAGAATCCAGGTGCTGTGGATAACTTTCACGCTCCATAAATTAGCAAACTGGCCTTTTGTGAATAACAATTGTACACCTACCACTTGAGTTGGCTGTCGTCGAAATATAAATATTCCAATTAAAAACGTACAAAGCCGAGCATGGATCGATCCCGAGTCCCGAAAGGGTTATTTCGAGGGCCGCGAACTGCGCTTTTTGAGAGACGAATATAGGTTTCCGGGTGCAACTTATCGATCTATCAGCTCTTCTTTCGAGGCCACTCCTCGAGACACAACGATCCCAGACTATCACTCATCACACTTGCGTGCTGAAAAACGACCGCCGCCACTCCTCAAACATCTCGAGGGTTTGTCAAAATATTTATAGTGAGGAATTGTTAGATAACAATTTATTCGAAATTGTAGGGGGCGTTTTTTAGCTCTTTATACAGTTCATAATCTGCAATGATATATTTAGCCTGAGCGTATTGATTGAATTAGTTATTAGGCTTATAATCAGATTATGATGAGCCTTATTTCGGTCAAAGGGCTCTTATTAGAAATTTGCATGAACCAATCGATTTACCTACACATTTCTATGTTTTTCAATAAAATTTATGTCTCGTATTACTTAGAAATGTTATTTATTTATATTGTAATTTAACAGTAATCTCAAAAGAAGTGTAACAGTAATTGTATACAATGAATGATAGCACTGGGGATTAACTCTCAGATACTGGCAGCTTTAATTTCTGTTAAATTGTGCTGCAAATCGGATGGGATTGAAGAGAGAAAATGTATTTAAGGAAAAACAACACCCAGATGAAAATACCAAAATCATCAACAACCCGGCCTTACTTCAAATCTACTACTTTCTTCTTTTGTCATGGCAGAATTGTTAAAGTCCATGTTTAATTGATTAAATATTCTTCATCCGAAAAGCCCGTTTGGCGATTAAAACGTATGGATAATGTGTAAAGTCGCCTAATCTGCCTATGGCAGAGATAATCATGTTAACGCACATAAATCCACTGGCAGTTTGGATTTTCAGCCAATTAGAGGCCAACATCGCCACGTTCTCGCATAAGATCATAACGCTGTTAATACGCGACATGTAATAAAATAATAATAAAATAAATCTTTCTTTATTAACTTATTAATTATTAGTGTAATTTTGGTTGAGATTTTATGAAGGAAGAAGTTACGGAAACGGGCAAGCCTGTATCGCCAATCGTGAACAACATTTAGAGAATAAATTGACATAAGTAAATTTAAAAAAGGATAAATTTCATACAAAATGTCCAGTAAAAAATATTTTGACATGGTTTATTCATCCGAACAAAAAGGTTCGTATGGACCATGGTCCGGTTCTCAACCTTTTTATAGATATTCAACATTTCATGTTTTCTTGAACTATCTACGGTTTACGTCATAAATCTACTCGTAGCTTGGAGAAATCCAACAAAAACATTGAAAAGAGCGTTAAATTTCGTTTAAAAAGCCACCATTCTGGAATTTTCGATTTAATTTAAAAAATGCTAACTTTACAATTTGTAAAAAACTAAATTTGTAACCTCATTGGAAAAATTAGTGGTAGAGCTTATCAAATTTCATAACAACTTTTCGGTCGGTACGCCAGGTAGTCCTATGTAAAGGAAATTCCAATGGAAAATTGGAGTGAAATAGAACATATCGATTGGCGAATTAAATCAAAAGGTTCAAGATGATGTAGTAGCCGGAGAGAGAAAGAAAGAAAGAGAGAGGGAGAAAGAGGGAGAGAGAGAGGGAGAAAGAGGGAGAGAGAGAGAGAGGGAGAGGGAGGGAGAGAGAGGGAGTGAGAAGGGTGAGAGGGGAGAGAGAGAAAGAGGGCGTGAGGGGGGAGTGGGAGAGAGAGGGGAGAGAGGGAGATGAAGAGAGAGAGAGAGGAGAGAGGGGAAGAGGGAGAAGATGAGAGAGGGGGAGAGGGAGAAGGAGAGAGAGGGGAGAGAGAAGGAGAAGGAGAGGGGAGGAGCGAGAGGGAGAAGGAGAGGGAGAGAGAGGGGGAAAGAAGGAGAGCAAAAAAGACACAAATAAAATAATCAGTAATCAGATGTACGATAAATATGGATTATTAAATTAAGGATAAGTTACAACAAGAAACAGAAATGATTTACTCAGACCAGACTACTTTTATGGACATAAATCTAGGAAGTTTTATTACCAAATTTTTAAATAAAACAACTGCTTATCTAGTTTCAGCCTAATCTAGGTATCTCGAATTAATAAAGTTCAATATTCTCGTTATCAAGTATAATTAAGGCAAGCAACCGTTTGCGATTTATATAATATATATAAGATATAGCATTTGTCGCCGAGAATCAAATAGATTTGATTTTTCAAATAGGAGGGAAAATTCAAAGGTGGGGTAGAGATGGGAAGTTGGTCCCCGAGTGGAACGAAGTCAGGATAGCTCGAGTGGTAGAGCACCGGCGTATTTAGCCGAAGGTCGTGGGTTCGAATCCCGCTCGTGACACTGACTTTTTATCTCAACTAAAAACCTTAATTAATTGAATGATATTAATTGGTCAAGCGGACCACGAAAATTAGTGAATTTATAGCAAAGAATTGACAAATTATATATTAAAATCTTTGTCTTTGAGATGAATTTCCTTCCAATAATGCACGAAGAGAATGAGTAGTTTACAGTGTATAAAACAACAAGCCAATTAAACAATTTACTCAAAGTAAGCGAACTGTACTTACTGTTTGGTAAAGAAAGATATTTCGACAGGTTTGATTTGTCAAAGACTAGGGCAGCAGTAACGCAAAACTGGCCAAACAATTCAACAAACATAACCTCTAATCCCAATAAAATTAGAATTTTGGTTCTGTGCCACATAGAACGTCAGTGATAAACCTAAAAAAATTATCGTAGAACCAGAATTATAAGAAATTAAGACAGATCATGAGAAAAAGAAGGTTGAATGGTACTGGGGACTTAGCCATACCATTACACTTTGTGTACCATTCAAAATGTAATTTATATGTGCCTTCTTTTTAAAATAAAAAGTATTTAATCAAAATGATACCGGGGATTGCATTTAACAATCATTGACCGCTTTTCTGCCATTTTTTCAATCCCATGTGACAGCCTTAGAAAAATTCTTCTAGGGAAATTTCAATTTTTTGAATGTAAAAAAAGTAACCTGACTGAGCTAGGTGTGTACTATATTAGGAGAGGCAGCCCAAGGTCCTTGGTCGACAAGTTACCTAAGTTTTAATAATTGTTAGATTCGTGAGGAGCTGTCAAGAATGAGGAAGTTTAGAAAAACACCCTTTTCATTTTTTGCCTACGTTTCGACCTTTATTCGGGCATTATCATCACCGCATAAAGTTTGGTGTTTACTTATGGTGTCATATTGGTGCTGTGTGAAATTGTTGTGACACAAGTTTATCACACACAACGCTATCAAAATTTTAAAGAACAAATATTTTTCAAGTAAACTAGGTCATAAAATTTTGTTCGTTAAACTACTATGAAATTTCGTTTTAGGACCTCTAGAGACCCCTAAATGTAAATTTTTGAGTAAATTTAAATTTATCGGTTTTTTAAACCCCCCTCTAAAAGTGTGATAAAGTGTATAATAAACCATATATTTATTTCAATCTACGTAAAAAAATGTTGTAAAATGACATATTCTCATTGTAAAGACCAAATATTAAAAAAAAATCTCATTTCACCAATTTAAATAAACAAAATTGTCAGAGGCGCATTCCAATCGCTCCCATGATCCATCGGGTTCCCTATCGATAGGGCGTTGCAAGAAAATAAAAACAAAAGGGCATTCCGAGTTGGGAGCTCCATGAAAGTACTTGCTATCATCCGGTGAGTCAATTCCCTTTTTTTTCTGTGAAAAGAAAATCATTTCCCTTTCCATCTTCTGGGAGTGCGCCCGCTCCTTTCAAAAACAAAAGATAAATTTTTGTTTAATAAAATTATTAAAATAGGTTTTAAAAGAGATTTATATATTTTATTCATGCTAAGAGATGCAACTATGTTCATTTTTCCTGTGGTTTCATTCTTTTCATTTTAGTTCAGATCAGTTTCTTATTTTATTTTATTTTTATAATAAAAAGCAATTTTTTTATGTTCCAAATTTTTGTTTATTTCTTTTCCTCTTTAAATTTTGATTTGTGGGCATACTTGAAGCACAAGTCATTTTGGAACTTTCAAATATCATTTATATCATAGATGATTTGAGTAAGGAGAAAGCAGTAGAAATAAAAATATTAAAAAACGGAAAATTTCAACTTTCCAAATGTATTTTGGCGAAACCAGGGCTTATTCACAAGAAGTAATGGATTCGTGTCTGATACTTTGAAATCACATAAAAAAGTTTGGCTCAAATCCATGACACACCAACCTGGTCGACCCTTGTGGGACTTTATTGAGTCTGTCTGCTTGTATATAAACTAAGAAAGATAACATCAATTATGGACAAACATTAAATATCATTAACGTCCTGGGAACACGAGCATAAACCTTTAACTCTATTATCTGAAGAAAACCGTCCAACTATCAAGATTTAGCAAGTATTTTAAATTCAATTGAAAAATAAGGATTGGATTGTTGTTTCCCCGCAAAGCGGGAATACTTTTCACGTCGGGTTCAGAGACCTGTAGGTTTGCGCCTTTTTGCGCTCTGCCCTTTAGCTTTTCACAAGAAATTAGATGATTTGAGACAAACGCGTCACGTGATTGCTCGGGTTTTTTGACGAGTGCAACGTTCCCACGTCTCGAGTACCTCGGCCAGGTTGTCACGAGATACTGTAGTTTGATGAGTTTTAACCGTGTCGGTGCGAGGGTTTATTGACTCCAGGGGCCATTTCGCCCTAACCACCCACGAAGTTAAGTGCCTGTAAAATGCCAAACGATTTTTCCACTAATCACCTGGATTTAACAATTAATGGCGTTTAAAACCGATATTTTGTCTAAGTAGGGGGCTTGATAGAAGGATCAGATGCGAAGGTGGAGAAGATCAAGAGAGACACACTATTGCTTATTAGACTGAAAAATCCAGGAAGTTTTTTGCTTTAACACAGTACCTTACTGTACCCAATTGATTATCAATCAAGCTGTAAAATTCTGTTCACGAGAACACTAGGTTCATTCACCCCGAATATTCGATATTCGTCGGGGCGGAGTTAAACAACCGCTACCAGTATAATCATTAATAATTTTTCAATTAATTAAAGTTTTTAGTTGAGATAAAAAAGTCAGTGTCACGAGCAGGATTCGAACCCACGACCTTTGGCTAGATACGCCGCTGCTCAACCACTTGAGCTATCGTGGCTTCGATCCACGCGTACACTAACTTCCCATCTCAACCCCACCTTGTGAAATTTCCCTCCTTTTTGCCATTTTTCATCAAGGTTTTTTTATCTCAACTAAAAACCTAAATTAATTGAAAAATATTACCTGGTCAAGCGGACCATGAAAACTAGTGAATTATTAATAGCCAGTGTAAAAATTAATAATGGCTTTAACTCATACTTTTATTTGTTCAAAATTATCGAAGCTATTTTCAACGATAAAACAACGTACCTATAAATGTTTTTTTGATATAGAAAGGTCCATAGAACTACGTAACATCTCAAAGGCTGATCCAATTTTGAAAAAGGTATCGTTTTTCGTGTAATTTTATGTAGATGCCCCTTTTAGAATACAGCAAGGGATATGATACAAAACCTGAGCATAGGTTCTCTCAAATCACTTTATTCAATATATTCCTAACATTTAAAAAAAATTTCTCAGGTTGGCAAATGTTTTTCATGTATTGATAACTGGAGAGAAAAGACTTATAAAATTGTTCATTCAAGTCCCGGAAATTATTCAATAAAATAATATAAATTAAATACAGTACGACGAGTCGTGTCCTTTTGCCAAAATTGACCTCCAAGCCATTTTCTTTAAACAATATTCATCTAATGATAAACAGAATTTCATAGTTAATAACATAAACCACTTTAATAAAATATTATTATTTTATTTTTATCGTGATAAGCAGCCCTATATTTTAATTTTTTGTTTAATGAAATTACTAGGTTTACCAAAGAAAAATTCCAAACTGGTCGATTGATTACAATTGAAAACGTCGACACGCCAGGTATAAAAAAAGGCAGAACAAATCAATAGATGACCCTCGATTCTATTTTATTCTTAAACACTCCATCTATTTTCTATTAGGCATATGGAAAGAGTTTCTCCCTTTTACATAATAAAATTTGGAATAAATAAAATTACTTCCCTTCTATTAAAATTATTGCATTTAATAAACCATATTATAGTTTTTTTAAAATATGACTTTTCTTTAGATGAATTTTGGCCCAAATATTAACAATTTCGTACAGCATGCCGTCAATGAACATTCTTACATCATTAAATTTTATGTTGGTACGCAAAATACATTGCCAATCAAAAAAACCGACCACTTAGTTTTTGCACGAAAAAATGGCCAACATTGGCAATACGTACTTTTTAAGCGTTTTAAGTCACAGTCAAAATTTTAAACAATATGGTCTTTTCAGATGTTTTCCTAGCTTCAGCAATGGCTTCAATCAATCAAATTCGAAAATTCGGAAACATTCAATTTTTGCACGTTTTACAAAAATTCACTAATTTCGTGGTCCGCTCGACCGATTAATATATTACAATTAATTAAGGTTTTTAGTTGAGATAAAAAAGCCAATGGTACGAGCGGGATTCGAAGTTCTTATTTATCTCAACTAAAAACCTTAATTAATTGTAATATATTAATTGGTCAAGCGGACCACGAAATTAGTGAATTTAATGAATTAAAATGAAGTATACTTCACTAAAGCTCTCCGTGGCCATTTCATTTGTCGCCGAGAATCAAATTGAATACACGACATTTGAAAAATGGCAAAAAGGAGGGAAAACTCAAAAGGTGGGGTTGAGATGGGAAGTTGGTGTCCGAGTGGATCGAGGTCACGATGGCTCAAGTGGTAGAGCATGGTGGGTTCGAATCCCACTCGTGCCATTGACTTTTTTATCCCAACTAAAAACCTTAATTAATTTTTACAAAAACTTCAAATGATTACTAATGAATGACTGAGGCTAGGAAAACCTTGAACAAAGCCATCTTGGTTGTAAAATTCTCTAAAAAATGAGACCTAGTGGTCTGTGACTTAAAAGACTGAGAATATAAGCATTTCTAAAGTTAGCTATTTTTCCTGCAAAAACCAGGTTGTTGTTTTTTTGGCAGTTTAGATAACTATGTCGTAAAATGGAGTTCTTTTCTAAATTATATAGGTTTTATATTAATATTATGATAACGCTTTTTGAAAGAGGCGTTGAAGTTTCTTGTCATCTGCACGCTTGGATTTCATCGGGAACGAAATCATTTTAAAATTCGATCTATACTGGTATCGTTTCAAAAAGTTAAAACCTCCGTCCCAATACTTGTTCTACAAGCGGTAATTATTCAATAAACTAGAATTTATGAAAGCTAACACCGCGAAGAAATTTACTCTGGGCAAAATTCCGATGCAATCGTGTCACTGTAATTTGAATAACAAAACTTTCGAGTGGTAGAACAATATCTTGTAATCAAAAGGGATATGTTCTTGTATGTGTCACACATTATTAATGTATTTAATGTATGTAAAATTATGTCATTCATTTATCAATTACAGCTACAATATTACATATACTTTCCTAAAGGTAGGAGTCCTGGCCTCATCCCCAATGTACCTTTAGGAAAGTATATTTAAACTGAGACGGCTGATCAATCACCAAAGAAAATACAATATTACATTGATATTGATTTCTTCACATTTTAGAAAAAACTTGCTAAACAGTTTGACGTTTAACTAGTTTTCAATCCATCACCGTCGTATGACTATAAACTTCTGGAAGGATTTAAGGGATTTCTGTTTGAGAAGATGGAGAGAGCCAAAGGAATGCACTGAACAGTAAACTCTCTGTGTAACTTTTGTAATCCGAATTTGCCGATCCTTTTACAAAGGAATAACAAGACCTGCAAGCAGTACAGCGTATGAAAAAGCATTTGCAAATATAAAAGACATTAGACGGAAATGTTTCGATTCTGTTTTGGTCTCGGGGGCTTGATAGTACAACGAAGTTCAAGCCCCTAAGCCAATATGGTGTATCTCTCAACTGGAATATTTACTTTGTCCCTAAAAGTTCCTTATACTGTTAACTTATAGTTTTTGTATTCATGTGAGAATTCCAGTTAATTTTGCTGTTTAGATATTTATAATAGATCTCTTGGCTATTGCGGTTTCAGCCTACATAGAAGGTTTAGAGGAGTTGTTGACGAGATTAGTTACTCCCTAAGACACTAAGCCAATATGAACCTGATGTTCCGCAAATGGACTTTTTATTTTGACCTCCCAGTAGTTTTTATAGAATATCGACTCAGTTAAGTTCTAATATGTTCAGTCTAGTGTGTGCAGATTTCAGACACCAAGGTAGCAAACCTGCACAATGGAATAGTGTCTCATAAGGCCGTCTATACACGGAGTTTCTCAAAATAAGGTAAAAGTAACCCGGCTTCCTTTAGAGTCTTTCATGTTCGATCTCCTGCAGCTGGGATTGGAAAAAATGGTATTCTTGAATACTGCATGGAGATGAGAGAATGTTATCGGTTCGGTACGTTGATTGTTTTAGCGGGCAGGAAAAATGGATCTAGGATCTTAATGAAATTCGCATTTACATTTAGAATCTTGGTATTCAAAATTTTATAAAAATGTCTATCAGGTTTTCTGCCTTTATGTCCGATAGTCGTAAGTTTAAAGCGGGGAACACACTTACCCGATGCAACTCTATGCGACGCTACCGATGCTACCCGACGTCCTATCTCGTTTTGGTAGGGTGTGCACATCTATTCGAAGTCAAGCGCACGTCACGTACAGTCAACAGCGTATATCACAATAATCACTATCACAATCGCAAGGCCTCTTTTGTTCTTAATGCACTATTTTGAGCAAAACCTTGTATTAAATTGTTAGGTAAATTTAGTTGTTTTAATTAAAGTTATTCCGGTGTTTCGATAAATTTTCTGCGTAACCATCATAATTAAATAACTCTTATAGAAACTCACGAATTTTTGAGCTCATTTAATTTGGTTCACATTAAAATAAGCATGTTGTAGTTAATGTAACGACAAAAATAGGTATACATAGTTCGATATAAACTACAAAAAATATGTGTATCTGGTTCTGATGCTACTAGACGAAAATGGTGTAATTTTATGAGCAACCATGTAATAAATTGTTAGTTAAATGTTATGAACAAAGCCATGTAATAAATTGTTAGACAAATTTTATGAACAAAACCATGTAATAAATTGTTAGTCAAATTTTATGAGCAAAACCATTTAATAAATTGTTAGTTAAATTTTATGAACAAAACCATGTAATAAATTGCGAGACAAATTTTATGAACAAAACCACGTAATAAATTTTATGAACAAAACCATGTAATAAATTGTTAGTTAAATTTTATGAACAAAACCATGTAATAAATTGTTAGTTAAATTGTATGAGCAATCCATGAAATAAATTGCTAGTTCAATTGTATGAGCAAAATCGTTTAATAAATTTTAGTTAAATTTTATGAGCAAATCCATGCAATAAATTGTTAGAAATTTATTGTTTCAATAAATGGTATTCCTGTGTTTTGCTCAATTTTCTGCCAAATCATTAAAATTTATTTTTTTTAAATAAAAACTAATGAATTTTTGAACACGCTTAATTTGGTTTGTATTAAATAAGTATGTTGTAATTAATATAACGAAAATAATACATAACTAACGACTTTGAAATAAAAATATGAGTATCCGGTTCGTTTGTCTTCCACTGTACTCGATGCTACTCGATGAAAATCTGGACCGTGGGGATCTTGGTATCATCGGGTAGCGTCGCGTAGCGTGACATCGGGCAAATGAGCACGGGGTAATACAACTTCATGGAAAATTGGACTTTGGATTTTCGTCGGGTAGCATCGGGTAAGTGTGTTCCCCGTTTAACATTGGTTAATAAACTACTACATAGTGTAATCAAGGACCCCGGGCCTATTAGTATTACTATTCTATTAACAATCTCCAATACATAATTTGCAAAAGGCGTCGCCCGAATATTGCTTTTAAGTATTTTAGAACTGTATATAAACGGTAAATGATAAGCTCGGTTTGACTGTTGCCTCAGCGGGCGAGGCCGGGGGCGGTAATGACCCGACCTCCCGGCGCCACCACCCGGCCGATTTATAAGGAGAAACCGGGGCAAAAACCAGCACGGCGTGTTAAAGCACTACTTAAGTCGCGCTTTACACGGTTTTGACCATCCGTCGGATTGAGCCGACAGATCGACTTGTGCTGTGCGTCGGATGTCCCGGAGGGAATATCGATTTGAAAGGGTTCAATAAACCTAAGGGCAAAAGGTGAATTGTAATCAAAAAGGTTCAGAATGGAGTTGTTTTTTGCTATGGAGGGTAACGCCGTTACCTGGTAGAAGGGTGCAGAAACCGCAAAGCTTACATACAAAATCATATTTTTTCGCCATTCTAAATAACAATGACCAAACTGATCGATAAAAAAATTTATCTCTAAAAATACATAAAAACAAATGTAGCAGTATTCCCTCCCAACAATCAATTTATTACAGATCAAAGACTTCTTACAGGCAATATATTTTTTTTTAAATCTGTCATTTTTTAGTGTCGAAGTCGAGTTCTGCATAGGCCGTTTTGTCGATAGTAGCCGCTGAATATTTCACGCCGGGTTTACGTGTCTGCCTGCTCGAAATTCACAACAAACACGCACCCCGTCACCCCCCCCGCAAACCGTGCCAGCATTTCATTAACATATCACGATTTTTATTCCAGGGGGGCATTCGTATTTGTGTGAACTGAATTAATTAAAACGACCTCGCCAGGAATTTGAGAAGGACGCAGTTAATTATACGGATCGATTATCCCCGGAGATGTGAATTTATAAACAATATCATGTCGCCAGGGCTGATGAAATTAGAATAAGGAAATTTCATATACTTGTGCGCGGGGGGCTTTGAATTTATGCTGAATGTCCTACTGCATTGCGTGAATTCTGTTTTAATATAATCTAAATCTTACAATTTTGCATTTTTATCCTCATGTTTCTACCGTCTGTGCAATGTTTACATTTTCCCAAGGATTAACGAAATAACATTCTAACATAAGAAGCCTTCCTTTTTTCCAAATTTGCCTAATACTAATATATTCAATTAAATATTGCTAATGTTCTTATATTGCCATTGAAAATCCAATGAAAATATGTATAAATTTAATGTCCGAGTGGTTCGAGGTGACGATAGCTCAAGTGGTCGAGTAGTGGCGTATCTAGCCGAAGATCGTGGGTTCGAATCCCGATCGTGACACTGACTTTTTTATCTCAACTAAAAACCTAAATTAATTGAAATATATTAATTGGTCAAGCGGACAACGAAAACTAGTGAATTTAATATAATTTTAATGTCCATTTTTTACTGAATGCCGAATGTATTGATTCATGAATTTATTAAGCAAGAAGAGCCTCGTGGACCCGCTAATAAATAAGACAAAAGAACAGTTACAAGGGACCGACGCAGTTGAGAAGAAAATCGTGCTGGCAAAACGATGGTCACATAGGGATAGCCGGGAACGATGAAGCAGACAGGGCCAAAGGAGCCGCCGGAACTTCACCCTCGACGCACCCCAATCTGAAGGAGAATGGGAAAACCGCATGATAAAAATAGAAATAACCCTACCAAAGCAGTGGCAGGTTAAAAAAAGTCGGTCCATGGTTCACTGAGAACAGATCGAAAAGGGAAAAGGCCAAACTGACAAGACTACGCCAAGATCATGCAAGAATATCTGACGAGTACCTTCTGGCTGGAAAGAAATTTTCACCTGTAGAAGGCTTGATGTTTTTAGGCAATATTTTGATATCGTCGAACCTGTGAGTAGTCTTGGGGTCATAGCAACAGGCAAAGATCGCTGTTTGGGTACCTCAGTATAAGGGTTTTTAAAATGTATATAAGTCTTGAGTATGTCTGTTTTTTGTTCTTTTTTTGGCTGGGTGACTGGGGCTTCCGACATCTAGGTCATTTCAGCCCCCAACAAATTATATATTCTATTTACCCTTTCAAACACTACATTCATACAAATAAATACATTCATGCACATAAATACATCCATACAGTACACTCATTCCGTTTGGTCGGTGCAGTACATGATATTCCTCCACCGACCTGCATGCAATAACAAAACTAATATAGATTGGGGTCGATGGAGTACTTTTATAAATATTCCGTCATCGACCCCGAACACACACTCATACGCACTCAACGTTCGAAGGGTGATGATGACGTTATATTTCACCCTCACCCCTCGCCTTTCACGCTAATAAATACATGCACTCAGACATATAGACACACAACACATAAGACATATTATATACAATAAAAAAAAACAGTTTCCCCTAAAAAGCGGAACAGGGGACCCAGAAACTCGCTGCAGTGCTCGAGCAACATTTTCAGATTGGATGGCATGCCTATACGCTCCCTGTTGGGAGCCAAAACATAACATGTTTCCAGAATGTGGGACACATCGAGCAATCTTTTTCTGCATATAATGTTTCGGTTGTGTTTGTATTAATTTATTAGAATGAATGTAATTCGAATACTCGGAGTAAGGGGGAGTGAGTGACGTCTGGAGAGTAAAATAAGTTATTAGCGAGAATGTAGTAGGATCAACCCAATGCCGAGGAATAGCGAGTACTCAGAGGGAATGAATGTAACCAGTATGTGTAGGGGTGATTGTATAAAGATTTAAGATGTTATTCAAATTGTTTTTCTTTATTTTTAATTTAATATGGTGGTAAAAATATTTTAAATCTAGAAAGTTAGTTTTTTTTAAACTAAACACGCCATTCAATTTTATGCCAAAGATTTTAATTGCTAATGGCCCTGGCCCCTCTTCAGAGCGCAATATTTAGCTGCATGAAACTCACCGGTTAGCAAAGTTTGCAATTCGGCACCATTTTTGAGCGGATGATTGATCTTACTAGCCGATTTGCTATTTGACATGAAAGCTAATCTTGCTTTTCTACCCTTTGCTCAAATACAACTGAGTACTCAATTGCGAAGACTTCAGCCTGGAAGATACTGGTAATTTGTCATTTGTGAGTATTTGATTCCAGGACCGAACATTCCAGTTCTCGACCGTTCTCGCGTTCCAGATCCATTAGTGTACCAGCAGATGGTGGATGTATATCCATCGTATGTTTTATATCTAATATGTACTTGACCATCTGTACAAATGAGAGGACAGCATTTTTGATATCGACTTAGTTTTCATTTAAAAGCAGAACGTCAGTAGCAGATCGAATCGCTTAAAAGGCTACAGGTTGTTATAGAACGCTTAGTATAATATAATAGTATACATGTAGTACCTAATAGTAACATTAGTAAAACACTTAGAGGGACTGCGATGACCTCAGCCGTTTTTTTGTCGGCTCATAAACATCACACATATTATTATCATTAAGCGATAATGAATTCAATTCTACAAAAAAAAAGCTGTTGAGTTTTATCCTCGCTACTTCGAGAAAATGAAAAGGAAGAAAGAACATCTAATGAAAAGTTAAGAAAAAAGTATATTAATACATTATTTTGTTATTAATATATTTTACTACGATTAAAATGAAACAGAATAATAGAGTGGTAAAGAAATGCGAATCGCAGGGACATAAAAATTAATAAATCAATGCATTTTGCATTAATTAATTAATTGTAAGACGATGACATACAAAATGCAGGCGTAAAAGGCCAATAAAGCCTGAAACGGTATATTTATAAACTTCGCGTCGACAACTATGTCTTCCTCAATACAGTAATAAAACTTAACTGACCTATAAACTACTGTCCTCTTAGGAAAGGAGTGCCACAGGACAGTGTGCTCCATCCAGGACCATTCCTGTACCTCATCTACACCACGTATCCCGACTACACCCGCAACCCTTCTTGCATCCTTTGCAGGCGACATAACCGTGCTTTCCTATTGTACAATCATGCATTTGTCTCTGAAGAGCTCCAGGCCCTCGTCCGACGAATAGCCTTTTAGCCTAGCTAGCTTTTAGCCTACGAATAGCCGAGCAAATTTTGTATATAAAAATTAACGAAAAGAAATGCACCCATTTAACCTTTATCCTCCAAAGCAAAACCTCTTACACTATATTCCCTAATCACATTCCTAACCTTAATACAGACTGAGTACACTACCTCGTTTCTATCTTCACATACGCTTAACCAGGAAACATTATAAACAAAAAGACAGGAACTGAACATACACTTCGGACTTCGCTATAAAGTATTTCGACGACTGACCCTATACAAAACATTTCTGAAACCGATTTGGACCTACGGACTAAAACTTTAGGGCACCGCAAAACCTACCAATATCAAGGAATTCAGTCATCCCTCCACAACACTTCAATATATTTTTGCAAATAAATTATTCCCCACCAAATTTTCTAAGTTCCACGTTAACTCTCCACTCACCAAACTCACTAGCCCAATACATGTCCAACATAATTCATCCCTATAATCCTGTCAGACGACTAAAGCGAGATGACCCAGGGACCTCTTAGAAAAAAGGACAACTCTCTTTTATTAGAAAAAATACAGTAATTAAACGTACCTGATATACTAAACAATTAAATATGTACGTAAATAAGTAATTCATAAATAATTGTACCTGCTAGTCTTTTATCCGATTTGGAGGAGTCCAATTATTTTCCAATTAGAATTTAATGATAAATTCGATGAATTCATCATAATTATAATAACACTGACAAGGGAGAAAAAATTATCTATTAAATGGCAAAAAAACGGTTAACTTCAATTAATGTTATCTTTCAACCCCATTCTATTTGTTATTTATTTAAAATGGTAGGTACATCCATAATTATCGAAATTACTGATCAACCCTTCCCCCTCTATAGTATGAATAAGGAATTCGGCGAGATTTTTCAAAATAAATTTTAATAATAACAGTACCGCCAATCCTAAGTATATATCATGAACCAGTAACTGCAAACCTGCAAAAAAGGATATTGAAATGGCAATATCAGGAGGTTATCAATTACAAACAAGAAACACGAAGAGTTCAAACTTAACTGCAAGATAAGCGTTAACACTTTATTCTTCAAATTTTGCTTATCGTTTTTGGGGTAATGCATCAAATACTTCTAACGATAAGCGATCGTCGAAGATCTATCAGTTAGGCATAAGAACTAGAATGTTTTGTCAATCAATTAATTAAGGTTTTTAATTAAGATAAAAAAGTCAGTGTCGCGAGCGGGATTCGAACCCACGATCTTCGGCTAGATACGCCGCTGCTCTACCACTTGAACTATCGTGACCTTGATCCACTCGGACACTAACTTCCTATCTCAACCCCGCCTTTTCAATTTTCCCTCCTTTTATCAATATTCATTAACTGGGATTGGGCCACTTCCTTGCAGGCATTGTTCCTCGCACTCGGTAATTTGAACAAAATGGGTCTTAAGCTGGGAAGAATAGTGAATTAAAATTAGGAAGCCGTTTCCTTGGATCGAGATAACGAGCTTTTCCTAACGACCGAGGAGCAACTAGTGTTTATTTTCTCATAGTACAACCTTTTAATTTTTTAAACGGTATTCCTACCCGGGGCCATGTAGAATTTTTCGACTTTGGCTGTGAGATTTGGTTTAGACGTCTTATCTCAACATACAAAGACTTGATTTATCCTGAAACCGTTACACACAGGCATTTAAAAATGGAGTGTGTTCCATACGTTTTGGCTATTACGTAAATGAGGTCATTGTCGATACATAAGAACAGAGGTATTTTTATTTAAACGTATTGATACTCAATGTAAAAATGTAATGCATTATACATAAGAGAAGGAGTACATAAAAAAAACTATAACTAAAAGCACGTCAAAACTTAATTTTTGCTTTAATAAAAAAATAGTTATGATTCAAAGTAAATCATTATTAGAATGATTATCTACTTGACAGCTAATGGACAACGGAAATTTGAAGAGAATGATAAAAAGCACGGGTCGTGCACGGTGCACATGAGTTTGAAAGCCGTTTAGAGTTATATAACCTTTCAGGGAAAAAAACGACTCACCCATTGATGGAATTTGTGCTGAGCGGTACGCTGTCCGTAAAGATGCTGTCTCTGCTGATGTCATCCGCCATAGCGACTTTCAGCTGGTGGCCGAAGCTGGCGAGGTCTTCACGGAACACTTCCGAAGCCGGGGTGAGCGCCCCTGAAGTCGGCGGCGGCACTGGTGTGAGAAGAGGGAGCGGTGTGCTCTCCTCGGCCTCGCCGTCGAGCGGTGTCGGCTCATCGTTGTAGATGTAGAGGTAGGCCATGGCGAGATAGATGATGGACACGATAAAGGACGGGATGGGTATCGCCATGGCGTAGACCAGGTTCATGTAGACCTGCCACATGTCCAGATCGGTAATGACCAGACCGGGCTCTATTCTAGAATAATAACAGGAAAAGTTGGCCCCTTCCTCCTTGTGCTTCTGGACCCAGATGGTACAGTTGAGCATCGGCGGGTATCCGCAACCCTTCACGTTCGGGTGCAACTTGGCGCCGATGAAATACCATTCGGAGCCGTTCGGGGCGAAACCGTGCACCGGACCGGTGGCGACCTCGTCTTCGATCAAGTCCTGCGGAACGGTGTCGTAGCCTTCGCGATAGTCGTAATCTCTGATCGCTCTAGGGACCCGACCAGCCCTGTCCCCTACACCCCTCTCAGCCCTGTCCACCTTGTAATTGACTCTTATCTGCGTACAAGTGAAAACATCTTTTGTACAACCCTCTTTGCAGGACGTCCACGAACAATTCGACATCCCTTTGTTGTGGATAGTTTCTATAGTCTGACACGTCACTGGGGTTTCGTCGAACTCCATAAAAATCGTCGTGAAGGCTGGCTCGATGACGAAAGGCACGAGGAAGAGGAAGGCGAACAGGCTAAAAGTGGCGAGGAGGATGAAGCTGGCAGTGACGTAGAAGAGCAATTTCTTTTGGAGGGTCTGTTGGTCAGGAGGCTGTTCGGCCATGGTCGGTAGAGGCCACTCACTACCTCGCCTCCATTACCTGCAACACTGACCTTTCTCCTTCATTTACACATCCAAACATCCATCAATTTAAAAATCAAAGCACAAACATCGATAACAACAACGACAACATCAAGTACGAGTTCAGACACAGAAAGTACCCGATGGAAAAAACATTCCAATGTTTTTTTTAAATCACAAACGTAAATTTAAAATAAATTTATAATGGGTTTGAAAAACGTTCTTCCATTGGCACTGCTCACGTTTTCTTCAAGAAAGAACAACGAATACGAGAAGGCAGTTCAAAAGCATGCAAACACGCCAAAGGTCTAAAGTCTCGATCCTCTGCTCATCTTCTTTTCTTCTTGTAGTACGGTTCCTCGAATCGAAAGCGTTGAATGAAAACGGTTCTGAACCGATTTCACAAGCTCGATGTAAAATGGTCAGACATCTTTAATATTTAGTTGCACTCCAGTACTCGCTGCGAGTTAATAATCACGGCTCTATGAAAGGGGATTTGAAACAACCCGGCGCTTGAATTTCCATCGATTTGAATTTTGCCTGAATTTATTAATTTTCGCCTGTGATCTCTCTTGACTTTGAACATATCTGATAGCGACAGTAATTAACCTAGTACAAACTGTCACCCGCTGAATATACCGTCAATAATCAATCAGTTAATTAGATTATTCCACCTTTCGTACTAAATTATTTTCAACCTTTAGTCCTTTACTAACTGTTATATTGCTCGGTGATTATCTGGACTTTAAAAAAAGGCAATGTATAAAGGAAATTCAAATGAAAGGATGGAAGAATAAACGATCAAAAAGATTTAAAGGTTTACACATTTTTTCAGTTCACTCTCTATACAGAAAACAATGTGATTTATGATTTGAATAATTGGTTTTCATGGCTTGGCAAAAGCTCAGCAACATATTTTATATATAATTATTCTCACGATATGATTATTTATTTTAGATTCACTCCGATTTATAACAGGTTCTGCGTAATTGTGCCATATTGATCAAACAAGTTCGTATCAAGCGAGTTCTGTTGGTACGATGTTACTATTGTACATAACAGATTTTTTTGACAATTTTATAAAATAAAAGCTTTATTTTTTAATAATAATAAAAGGTTTCCAACAATCCTAATTTTCAATTCAGGACTTTTTCATGTACTGTACAATGAAAGAGTTGTACTAAGAACCTTCCCACTTTCTTTTTGATAAAGAAAATAACCAAAAAATTAAATATAATAAAATTAAAAAAATAAATATCCAACACGATTGTTATAATGATATAAACAATCTATTAAAAACTTAATTATGTCAATTTGTAGACACATTTAAGATTGTTTTGCCCTAATGAAATGACCATAAAATAGGGCAAAATCTTTGATCTAATGTAGAAGAGAAAATAATTGATCATGCTTTTTCATGAAGGCCAAACTGTGATCAAGATTATTCGTGATAAACAGTAAACTTTGCACTATTTTTTACGAAGGTTTGCTACACCAGAGGTCATATAAATCCTCGTTCGGTGTTTTTGAAAACATTTGTAAGACCTCATGGGGAAGTCAAAGAAAAGAAACTTGCTTTTAATAAATATTATATATGGAATTTCCTTAATTTTTAACAATTTCAATCAATTTTAAAGCCGTCAATTTTAGAGGTGTTTTGTGGTACTCTCATTCTTCTCAGAAAAAATCTAATGCTGAAAAAAATGAAAAATTTGGGGTTCCCATTTTCCTTTCCCACAAAAAGTGACGTTACGTCGACGATATTTGACGTCGGAAAAAAGATTTAACGACTGTTTTGGAATCGCAAAAATGAAAGGGTAGATTACCGTCGATCACTCTTTTTGTAACTGTTCAAAAAAAAAAACTGCTGGCGCGTATTAAAAAAGACACCCTTATATTTGAACACTCAAAAATTGATGATTTTTGAAATGTGAATTTATTGTATTTTGAATTTATTTATAATATTTATCTCTTGAAATAATGCTTTCTCATACTCAAATATTTCTATTTATTTTAAACGATTGTTTTGTTAATTTCATGAACTACTTCTACGTTCTACATCGCCCCACTGAAGGCCGAGTACAACGGCATGACAACCAATTATAATAATTTGCAAAATTAGGTCCAAAAATAGTTCAAATTTAACTATTCTTTTTTAAATCAAATTTAAAAAAACTTTAGTTCTCGTTACACATGGAAAAAATTAAATAATTTGTTGAATTTGCACGTATTTAAACACTAAATAATTAATAGTTTGCATTTTTTTAAATACGAAGTTGTGATTTTTCAGTATTTTCACTGTATTTATTATATTGATGTATTTAAATTTTTTTTGGTATACGGATTTTTATATTTATTTTTAATGATTTCTTTAATCTCGTTTATTATTTGTAGGTTCTACATCACCCCACTGATGGCCGAGTACAATGGTATGATAACTAATTATAATAATTTGCAAAAGTAGGTCCAAAATATTTCATAATATAACTGTTACGTTAGAAATAATAGATTTTATAAAAAGCTTGTAACTTTAGAGCTCTAAAATTTGTCTCACAGACGGGATTTGAACCCACGATGTTTGGACTCTTTAAAGCTTTCTGTTCATAAAACAAAATTAAAAAAGCAAGTTTTGAATATGCAAGTAGGTAATTGGCGGTTTCTTTTCTGCTTTGGCATATTTCGTGCAATTACACGAATTACGAATTTTCTCGGACCTTATAATTATATTTTTAATCGATCGTTTTTCAGTGATGTTTTATTGAAAAATTGACCGACCCGATAGAGGCGCGTGTCAATCAACTTCTCAATGCGGTCACTTCTCACGAAACACGTTCCAAATCTGCCATTATATAACTGAACGTTCCAATTTTTTTCTCTCTCTTCCTCGATATAGCCATTACGTTTTCCAATAAGCGATCAAATTACGACTCGCTTCCGGCCGCCAGGGAAACGCCGTGCATTGAAGATGCATGAAGTTGAAGGTCAAGACCTATTCGTTCCCAGGTGAAAAGGGCAATCGGCCTTAGTCTTTTCAAGTATTACACAGTTTTCCCTGCGCAAGGGGTGAAATCTAGCTCGCGTCCTTTAATTACCGAAACTAATTAAACTACTCCCAGCAGTGCCACTCGATACTCAACACCTTTACCTCCATTTAGTCTAATTGAAAATGGCCAAATGCTCAATGTAAAATCTGTGAGCAGTACATAAAACTCACGTGTAGGTGACAATAATGACCCACTTTCATATCAATGAAAATTCAAAAGGTAAGTTTTAAGGAAATCTGCTTGTTACTTTATCGGAAACCCAATCATTACTCGTTTCGAGTCAAAACGTCATTGATTGCAAAAAGTGCCACGAAGCAAGCAGCAAAACTTAGGCCAACCTGAAGAATACGATGATCCGCATCTGCCTCTAGTTCATCCGGTGATGGACGGACCGGCATCATCAGGGATAAAGCTAATTAAAAAGAAAATAAGACACCCACATCCTTCGTCATTTCAAGAAATGACCTAAAGATCTGGGTATTTTCTTAACTTTTTATTGGCCTCTGATTTTTAATATAAAATTACATGTTTAAAGTTGAAATTATGTTTAATCCATCAATAAACAAAAAGGTTTTTTAATTACTGAAGTACGATGCCATTTTAGCAACAACAAACATTAAATAATCTTAAAGATACTCAGTGTTCTTTATTGCTATACTTGACTTGTTACAGTATTATGTGGCAAGCCATTGATTATAATATTTTTGCTTAAATATGTTTTCATTCTATTTTGGAAATTTTTTTCAGTATTATTAATATAAAATAAGGCTGTAATAACTTATATAAATATGAAGGCGAATTTAAAAGGCCAGGCAAAATTCGAATAATGTTCCAATATAACCATTTCTCAGTTATATCTGTGTGTTTCTATTTAATCTTTTACTTCCGATGCAACAGCGCTTATAATGAAAAGCAAGGGTTCGAGTTTGCTCGAGACCAAAGTATTTTTAGGAGTGTATTTTATTTTGTTGTATTGTTATTATTTATAAAGCCTTTGAAGCGTAGGTATTATTTCGATCTCTTCTTCTTTAATTTCACTTCGTGGTTGATATCATAGATTCGTTGAGAAACGATTTACGTTTGAGAATCGGCTTTAACCCGGAATCCTTTTAACTCCTGTTTTAGAAGATGGGTTTTTTTGCCTTCTCTTCAGTCACTTTTGACCTTTGGCTTGGAGGAAACGCAGCATAGGTCTGGGTAGTGCTTACTGCCATTTTCAGCGGATCAATGTGTGTTACAACAGATTTAAGGCAGGAAGAAAGGCGGAGCGCCACAAATTCTACACATTCAATAAACACAACAGATCATGCAAAGAACACCAAACAGGACAACACCTTAAAGCTTTCCTCTATCTCTTTTTTCTTGTCTTTCTTTTTTTTTTAATCTTGAGATAGGGTCGAACACCAAGGAGGTGTTTTTTGAGGGGGAAAGCTGACAAACTTACATGCGTTCTCAGCCCCTCAGCCGTCCCCGGAACGAGGGCGACTCAGGAGCTGTGCAAGGAGAAGAGTGAGTGTTGGAGATACGCACAGAGATTTCTCACGTGTCCGACGCCAGTTCTGAGCTTTTCGGCCGCTCCATCGCTACTGGGTCTTCCCAGGTTTCTGTACCCCCTCCCGCTTCAACAAATACGCCCCACCATTTCATCCCCTTCCTACGGCCTTAACGCCAGTTTTTACGACCTACGCCAAAATGAAGCCCAAGACCTTTATAAACTCATTTCTCGACAAATCAAAAACTAGGACATGTCACTGTGTCCCAGAAACATATATAATACATAAGTAGACGTCTAAGTTATTACAAAACACAAATAAAACGGTAGTACGGGTATAACTTTATAATTGTGATCTCTCGACCACTGTATGTAAGAACTAAAAGTTTTATTTGTAAGTCACCTTTTCTCCATCTTACATGAGAGTTAGTAGCAAGTGCCAGATTATCACACCTCTACTAAAAAACAGTAAGAAATTATGAACGAGACAACAACGCACAAACAGAAATGAGATCCGCCTATTTAAAAATGAACGGGAAAAAACTGACATATTCTTATTTCTCTCTCACATTCACAATCAACTTCCAATAACACAAAAAGCAGATGTCCATAAACCTGAAAACCGTCTGATTCTGAACCCTAACAAGGAATGGACAATTGTGGCTCTTACAACCTTATGGGCTTAATAATCCATCAATTCTCGCTCAAAATTTGATCTGATAGTAGTACATTAGGCCAGTTTTCTTTTTTCCGTCCACTTTCCACCAAGTCGGACGTGAATTGACTAAATTTCATCTCCCTTAACCATTCCCGAGGAGGATTTACGGTTGCCGATAAGAAAAACAAGTTGTCAATGCGTTCTCTAACGGTATAAAACTTCATTTACGGCTGAACTCGCGTTTATTTTATTGACTCGAAACGTTAACCGGGATGGTTGTAAAAATAGGCGCGGTTCCCTGCTTCCTTAATCTTTCCGTGTCCTCCCTCTCCGTAGGATTTCTGTTGCCTCAATCAGTAAAAGGATTTCTTATTTGAAATACATAAATTTAATGCAAGCATTACTAGTGTAGGCTTTTGTGTTTCTACTTATTCCATTTTTTATTGTATACTTAATAGCACAAAATAAACGTTAATGTTTTATTTATTTTATGGATGTGAATTCTGAAGAGAAAATGTACCAAAACTAATTGTATATAGTAGTGCATAGGTTATAGTATAATATATCATTAAAAAGCATAAATGTTAATGGTAACAATAAATAGTTTTCTACGCTTACAACTACAAAAAATATTGTTAATATGCCAATTTTATCATATACAATATAACAGTTATTAATTGTAATACTAATAATATTACACTAATGTAAATTATAACAAAAAATTGATCTGCTGTAGCAGGCTTGACAGCAGGGACAGATCGCTGATCCAATATTTCAGGGCCATTAACATTTTTTTAAAATTGTATATAGATCTTTGTACCATGATTTATGTTATATGTGTTATTTATTGAAAGGTGTATAATTATAAATATAATTAATATAGTTATTTGCGTGAATGGAGAAGTTTATCTCCCAAGAGGAATTTCAAGTACTCAGGCCAGAGCCCCCCCTCAACGCTGCCTCAGGGGCACACATGTGCGGTTCGTCCGCCTCCTGTTTGATGAGCTGTTGAGATGGCAGACATTCATGGACGCTGTCGAACTCCAGAACAGGAAAACTCTCTCACTGTTGAAATTTGTTTATCACTTTAGGTGGAGCGTGGACAGGGTGATCCTGTTAAAAATGTTTTACTCTGTGCTTTGTTCAAGGATGTTGAAAGGATTTACGGCTCGATCCACGGTCCAGAAAACGCGTATGAAAAATCTCGATAAGACTCTAATATCAGGGTCTCAGAGGGAGCGTTCAGAACGTGCCCCTTGATCCTTTATAGAAAATATTTATTCATAATGTAATCCCTTCGTGAGTCCTCATCAGTGTTGTTACAATTTATCAGGACAAACAATGTAGAACCTTTTCTTTTTTAAACTATCGTCAAGCAATAAAAACAATTATCGAAACAAGATGAAAAGGAACGGCGCTTAATGGCTACACTTCTGAAACACAGACCAGTGTTGTGGGTTTAGCCTATCCCACTGATTATGGATAGCCTGTATTTATAGAAATCATAAATGGTGGAGTGAGTGGGTTGTTCAATTTTTATAAAAAGATAGTTTCTACTCTTTGTCTATTTGTTTTTCATTTGTATTTTTTAAAGGCAATTTGGTATAAATTTAATAACTAAATTAAATAATTTAATTAATTAAACGTATTTACTAAAATTAATAATTTCTACAGGGATAACGGGATATGTTTCAGAACCACGTTGCTAACCTCTTCCTTGTCATTCTACTGCGCAAAATGCTGATGTGTGCTTTTGAAGAAAAAATAATGACTTTTTTTCTTATTTAACACATACAAAAATGTGTGGTGATTAGTGGCCTTTAGTCGGTGATTATTCAGAAATCGTGAGATGCGGTCTGGTTTGATGTGGGTTTCAGAAAAACATTTTTTTATCGTTCCAACGTTTCGATCTTTATTGAGATCTTCTTCAGGGTCTGGGATTTACAAATATTTTTTGCATTGTATAAATTCACTTTTTCCACATCCTACATGTTTTTGTTAAATTTAAACAATGTTTGTAAATCCCAGGCTCTGAAGATAATCTCAATAAAGATCGAAACGGCACGATAAAGAAAATGTTTTTCTGAAACCAACATCACACCAGACCGCATCTCACGATTTCTGAATAATCACAGACAAAAATGTACACGTGAATGACTTTATTAAATGCATATCATTTATTACTAAATACTATTGAATATACGAGTATTGTAAATATTTGTCATACTAATTATAGAATTAATGCAGTTGTAACGATTATTCCACGATAGTGACCTCGTCTGGTGTGATGTAGGTTAGAAAAACATTTTCTTTATCGTGCCAACGTTTCGATTTTTATTGAGATCATCAGATGGCACTAGTTCTCATCAGTGTTGTTACAATTTATCAGGTGGACTCCCAACAATATAGAACTTTTTACTTTTTTAACTATTGTCAAGCAATAAAAATTCACACTTTTGTCTGTGCTATTTTTTCCTCTTGAAAAAGCATTAATGATTGTTTTCTTATTTAACACAGACAAACATGTACACGGGAATGACCCACACGTAAATAGCTGTCAGTTACTACTAAACATTATCAAATACACGACTGTTTGAATATTTGTCATTTTTATCAAATTATTTATACTCAAGTTGTAGGTTTTCTGTGTAGTGGTGTCGCTGTTGTGTGTCGTGTTGAGAGTTAAAACGCCACTAACACTCTCCGCAGGACACATAACAGTGGCACGACTACATAGAAAACACACACTTTGGGCGAGTACAAATAATTAGATTAAACCTAAAAGTCCTATATTGTGTACATCATAGGATAATTTCATATTAATATCTTGTACGTGTCTGTATAATTTAAACAATGTTTATGAATCCCCGGTCCTGAAGATGATCTCAATAAAGATAGACAAGATGAAGAAAACGTTTTTCTAACCCACATCACCGTACCAAAAACCCGGATCAATCAGACAATGAATTAACAATAAGTCCTCCGCTCAATGGGACTGTAGCCTGGGACAGAGGCATGCGAAAAAGTTTATCAAAAGACGATCGCAGAAACTAAAGGCAGAACTACTAAATCTAGGACTGCAGCGGCATTAGAGCCCTGTCAGACATTGAGGAAAGTAACAAAATTACCCGAGGGTTGTCTGGGTGCCAGGGCACACAGGGCAGAGGGGCAAAGAAGAGGCCGGTAAATTGTCCAAGGAAGGTTCGATGAAGACACTGGCCGAGAACCCTTTTGTGGCTTATCAAACTGCCAAAATCGTGGAACCATTGCAAAAAGATTATCAAAAGACCATCACAGAAACTAACGGTAGAACTATTAAAAATTTAGGATGTGCTAGGGCTAGAGTAATAATTGGACTGCTAACTGACCCCTGCAGACTCCGGAGGCGTATATATAGACTCGGACAGCACACAAGTCTGTTCAGATATTGCCAAGAAGAAGAAGAAGAAACAGTGAACACATTCTCTGTTGGTGCGAAGGCCTATGTAAGCTGAGATTCTTAATCCTGGAGAGAAAAAGCCAGGACCTGAAAGATTCACACACAGCCCCTGAAAAAGCTTTGGGGGTCTGGTAAAAAGCCTTAAGCTTAACGAGGTGCTCTATTCTCATATCGGGTGGCATCGCCATATCTAATCTACATTGGCCACGGCCTGCTCTTTCCTTCTTAGCTATGCATTTTTCTTTTCATCTTTGAACTTTTCTCCTTGCGATTCTCATACCGGGTGTTATTCCTACGCGCTCTCTATATGGAGTCAAGGAATGAATTACTTCACATCATTGATAATAAAAAAACCGAATCGCTTTAACCAGTGAATACAGTGTTATATTTATTTTTTAAAGTTATTCAGATATCGTGAGATGCGGTCGGGAGTGATGTAGGTTTCAGAAAAACATTTTCTTTATCGTGCCAACGTTTCGATCTTTTATTGAGATCATCTTCAGGGCCTGGGATTTACAAACAATGTTTACACTTAACAAATGCATTTAGGATGTGGATAAGTGAATTTATACAATGCAAAATATATTTTATATTCAAACAAAGTATTTCTGAAGATGATCTCAATAAAAGATGGAAACGTTGGCACGATAAAGAAAATGTTTTTCTGAAACCTACATCACTCCCGACCGCATCTCACGATATCTGAATAACTATCGATTAACGGTCACTAATCTCTACACATTATTTTTTAAATTTGAATCGTCACGTTTTATTTCATTGCGTTCTGTTTAAACCGGCACTTGGAGAAAAGGTTTGTAGAAAATTTTCAACTTGAAAGTCAGAATCACACAGAAAAATGGTTTATCCGTGTTAAATCGTCTTTGTAAAATTGTTAATTTCGAACGATTATTACTAGCTCACACGATAGTTAATTGAGCTTTGCTAAGTTTTGGGAAGATTGTTCTTTTATCCCGACGACAGTAAAGTAATTCTTGTAATAACGACCGTATTCTAGACTCTCCAAATGAACCTTCCGGTGCCATTACATTCTTAATTAACCCACATTTGGCCGATATTAAGTATACCATTTACAAGATATTGGATTTTTTCCGTACCACTCATTATTAAACATTTCCTACTTGCTATAGTTGTAATTGTATTGATTTTATAATAAAAATGACAAGTATTTGCAATAGTCGGATATTCAATGGTATTTAGTAATAAATGATTTCATAAAGACCATTCATTTGTCTATGTTAAATAAGAAAAAATCATTAATGCTTTTTCAAGAGGCAAAATGGCACTTTGTGCAGTATAATGGCAAAGAAAGATGTTAGCACCGTTGTTTTAAAACATATCCCATTATTCCATTATAACATTTTTATTTTAATAAAAACATTTAATTAATTATTTCAATGTATTTATTAAAATAATATCAAATTGTCTTTAAAAAATAAATAAATAGAGTATACTCCTAATCAATGGGATAGGCTAAACCCACAATACCGGTTTGTGTTACAGAAGTGTAGGCACTAAGCGCCGTTCTGTTTCGTCTAATTTGCTTCGATAATTGTGAGTTTTTATTGCTTAGCAATAGTTTAAAAAAATAAAAGGTTCTATACTGTTGAGAAGTCCACCTGATAATTTATACCAATACTGATGAAGGCTATAGTCAAGAGTGGAAAACGTTATGAATAAATATATTTTTATAAAAGACCATGTTGTACGTGGTTTTGTTCAAGAACTTACACTTCAAAGATTTTAAAAAAGAAAGCAAAAAAATAGTTACTAATAAAATTATGTTTAAAAAGATATTGATTTAAAATAAAAAGATATTCCGAACCTTGTTTGCACTAATTGAATGGCCACTAAATTAATTTTTAATAAACTTGTTTAATTTAATTATGTACATGAAGTGATACTCAACAAACGCTATGTTGTGTTCATCAAATAAAGATAAAACGGACTAACAAAAACGACGTGTAAAATAGTGCATAATCAGGAAATTTGAAAAGAAACGAGGAAAGGCTAAAAGGATTAGATCTTCTCTTCCCTTTCAAAGAAAATTTCTTCGGATTCGTATCATTAGAATTGGAATAGATCAAATGGAAAACAATCCTGATAGAAAGTAATCCGACTAAAAAAAATGCAAACGCCTAGTGTACCTGGGCGAAGAAACTCAAGAAGAGATTAGAAACAACCAGAATGTCCAAAGAAAGCTTTTGTCAAGGCTTTGTGGCGTATCTCCGTAAAGTTTTAAGTACTTAGTTGGGTTTAAAGTTGGCCTGAACATCAACCAGGCGTTTAACTTGTGAAGTACAATAAGTAGAAAACAAAAAAACAACACAAAAACATAAGGATCAACGAGAAAGTGTAAATTATAAGCTCGGTTGATGAAGTAGCATGGTAAAATCAATATTATTTAACTCTGGTAGTAAATTACTACAATAAAACTTAACATTAGGTAGTTTCAAATTTCGTTAAGAAAAGTTTTAAAGCACTGATAACATACTGAACCGGCATTGGGTCACTTATTGGGTACGTCTTCACTCGCTAGTTTGCTAAATTACTCATACGCGTTTCGGCATTGCGCTATCTTCACTGAAGAACTACAATATCGTACTGTCCTAGTGTGTACAATATTGGCCTAATGTTAAAGGAATACTCCGGCCCCCGATTTCAAAAATTCGACAACAAGCTTACTGTTCACTACTTTAAAAATAGAAAAATGAGTTCCTCACTGTCGGTTTAGCATGAGTTCATCAACTAGTAGACCAACCTTCATCATCAACATCAAGTGACAAGAAAGAAAAGCTAGATTATGTATTGCCTACCGGGTGTTGTTGATATCAGGTTACCCAAATGTCCAATTTGTTATCCGGATATAGTATTTAGTAAATTATCTAACTGTTTGCTTTATGTTGTGTAAAAAAGATGTTTTTTACAGCGGCGTAATGAATACATTCTGTTTGCATTTATCGATCCCCTCGGGGCCGTTGAAATTCTGCATAAATTTACTCGAACAGGGGAAAGCTCAAAAAATTTAAGTAAGTTAAGTAAGTGAAGCCTGCGATATTTCAATTTTTTTCTATTGTTTATTTTTAACCATTAGATCACTAAGTTTTTTATCGATCGGTACTAGGCCAAAGTTTGCCTGTAATTATAAATCTAGAGATAATAAAGAGAAAAATATCCATCACCACTTGTTGAGCCGGTTGAGTCACTTGTCGGTCTTATGCCCAATTAACCTTCCGTCAAGCCGCTTTCCGGTCATGTCAAACACCAAATCCGCCACTCCGATAAACAGCCCTGATTTAAATGCAACGTACAAATTTTCTATCACTTCCCTTGCAGTCTCTACAATCCCCAGTAAGTAACACTTTAGATAAGTAATTTTTTTAACAAACAATATTGGAATACGGGGTAAAAACGTTTATTTTAACTAAATTCTTCATATTCTCTGACATGGAAACATTCCAGTGGGAATTGAAAAAAAAAATTGAATTCATTCAGATTTTAGGTCCACTAAAAAACGAAAGTCGAGTAGTTATTTGGAAACGACGAAGGTCGAAAGTCGCAGACACAGTTCTTCCAGCTGTGGGACACCATAAAATTGTAAGATCTTCGCCGGAAGTGCATCGATATGGGACCGGGCTGGGTATTGGAAACGCCTGAGCATTACGAGTTCTTGCACGGCGAACCCTTGCAAGAAGGGAATTGGCCATTTGGCCAAACATCGTTTTTTCCTTTCCTTTCCTAACCTGATTGGAAAACCGTTATAAAGGAGGATGATTTGAAAATCAAAGTCAGTCAACTCGAGGACTCATCAAGTTAGTCGGTGGCTCACACAGGTCAAGAGCAGTCAAGCAGATACGCTCTGTCGGAGACTCAGCAGAGGACTCACCCAGCAAGGACCTAGCCATTGCCGTGACCAGTATTGGTCTGTGCATTTTCATTTTTTTTATCTAGACCTCCTCGTTAAGGTTTTTTTACCAAACCCCAAAGCTTTTTCAAGGACTCCCGTGTTTTTCCCCTTTAGGCCATGGCTTTTCCTCTCCCAGGATTAAGAATTTCAGCCTACAAAGGCCTTCGCACCAAGTGAGGACGTGTTCCGCTGTTTCCTTCTTCTTCTACTTGTGTCTGCCACTCCTATACACATGCCTCCGGAGTCCGCAGGGGCCAGATAGCAGTCCAATTATTATTCTACTCTTTCCCGTCCTAGATTTAGTAGTTCTGTCGTTAGTTTCTGCGATGGTCCTTTGATAAACTTTTCGCAAGCCTTTGTCTCGGGCTAACATTGAAAGGAGGACTTGTTATTAATCAATTATCTAATAGATCCGCGGTTTTCGTACTGTGATGTGGGTTGGAAAACAGGATTTATTTAGGTTATGGATTTGTATGAGTTAAACAATGTTTATGAATCCCCGGCCCTGAAGATGATCTCAATAAAGATCGAAACGTTGCCACGAAAAAGAAAATGTTTTTCTAACTTACATCACACCACACCGCATTTCACAATCTTTAAATAATTGTTATAACTACATTAATTCTATAATAAAAATGACAAATATTTACAATAGTCCTATATGATAGACATTTAATAAAGGTCATTCACGTGTACATTTTCCTGTGTTAAATAAGAAAACAATCATTAATGCTTTTTCAAGAGCGCAAATTAGCATTTTGTGCAGAAGAATGATTAAGATAGAAGTTAGCAACGTTGTTTTGAAACATCATGTTATTCCGTCAGAAAATATTAATTTTAATTAATATATTTATTTAATTAAATTATTTAAATGTATATATTAAAATTACACCAAATTGTATTTAAAAAAAATAAATAAACAGACGCTCTTCGTAATAAAGGGGATAGGCTAAACCCACAACACCGGTCTGTGTTTCAGAAGTGTAGTCACTAAGCGCCGTTCCGTTTCGTCTAATTTGCTTCGATAATTGTGAGTTTTTATTACTTAACAATAGATTAAAAAATAAAAGGTCCTACAGCACTGATGACAACTCCTATGGGGTCGAAAACGTTATGAATAAATATATTTTATAAAATATCAACGGGCGCGTTCTGACCGCTCCCGAGATCACTCTGAAACCCTGATATTAGAGCCTATCGATATATTTCGAACGCGTTTATCTAGGCCAAAATTTAGTAGTTCTGCCGTTAGTTTCTTCGATGGCCCTTTGTTAAACTTTTTCACATGCCTTTGCCTCGGGCTACATTCCCATTGCACGGAGAACTTATTATTAATCCATTGGCTAATGGCTCCGCGATTTTAGCAATTTGGTAAACCACAAAAGGGTTCAAGGCAAATAGGTATCCTCACTGAACTATCCTTGGCCAATTTATGGGCCTCTTCGTTGACCCTCTACGCTGTGCGCCCTTGTACCCAGACAAGGGTAATTTTGTTACTTTCCCCAATGTCTGACAGTCTCTAATGCAATCCCAAACGACTATGGACTTTACCGCCGATGCGGCAATTGCCTTCAGTGCTGCCTGGCTGTCGTTTGGGGGTAAGTACTCCTTGTGAATAATCTCATTTCCAGAGTTGTGGCTGACTTGCCTCGGTTGTTTGACTTTTTTTTATTATACATTAAAACGGGCATTGTAGCAATTTTTACGAATACTATTTTGCTAGTTTTTTCATATTTTTCGAACCCTACGTTCGCCTCACATTTCAGTAATTAAGCGCATACGCTGAATGTACTTTGAGGGAGGTCCGGAATGTACACGTCAGCGCCTAGTCCGTTTCCATTCTATTTCAGTTCTTTCCTATAATTCGCGAGGCCTAAAATTAATATTCTCCCCCATTACAATACATTGTGACTTGGCTGCAATGTTATTCGAAAGATGAATATGTTTCAAGAGAAAAGAAAATAACAAATAACAAAAGACGTATTCTCCACCCGACGTCAGGTTCTGACGAAATCCGCTGTGGTTGGAGGACATTTCTCAATGTCTCCTTGTATAAATCTCAACATTTCATATCTTTCCCAGAGGTAATAGCTAATAGGTATTGCTTTATTTCCATATCATACATCTTGAACTGAAATAACGCCAAATCCTTATGCCTACATTGACATTTTCCATTATGTAAAACAAGAATTTTTTTTCGTTGAAGTCTTTAAATTCACTTTGATAACAACGAAAAATTAAGAATTAAATGATTTACTAACATATATCGACTTTCTATGTCTGTAGAAATATAAGTTTACAAAGTAAAATTAAAGTTTCTAAAACAGAGTGGCCTTCTTCAAAAGTGGCCAAAGTCAAAGCCGTCACGTTTAGCTTTTCTTGCTTATATTTTACAAGGGGGAAAGGGCAAAAAGTTTATATTTAAAAATATATCTTCCGACTTGAGTTGCCGGCGACTGAGAAAATAAATATTGCTCGGGAAAAGCGTCAAAGGGAAACATGGGGTTGGACGGGGTGGGCAACGATGCGTCTCGACAGTATGAACACATACAAACACACATTGTCAAGCATTCACAAAGACGGCGAGGCAAATATGTGAAAAAAACTCTTACAAGCCAAGGACTTTCATCACCTCAAAGCTCTTACTTAAAACGAAAAAAATGAAAGATAAGATGCCCAGGTGTTCTTATATAAAAATAACAATAATAAAGAAGGTTGGAAAAAAATTAGTCACGCATGCGAGACTCGAACCCAGGGCAACCGGATAGACTATGGTGTTCTATACAAAGGGGGGTCCATGGGTTCGAGTGCCACTCGTGCCACTAATTTCTCATCTCGACTTTCCTTGCATAAAAATTAATATATATATATATATTTGTATATATATACAGGGTGTCATTTTTTGACGCACCATTGGAAAATCAACGTGGGTGCGTTTAAATCTGACTCAAGGCCTATTTCTTTTGATTTTAACATTAACGAAAGGAAGTGAGTCAATTTTCGGTGCACCATAGGAAAATCAACGTTGGTGGTCTAATTATGACTCGGCACATTTTATTTTGTTAGTCTCGTGCCAAAAAATAAGCGAGTCACAATTCGACGCACCATTCGTTACAAATTAGTTTTAGTAGGTTGGAAGGAAAATAAACAAAACCAATATTATTAAAACATTATTCAAACACAATGTAAAAATTTAAAAAAAATTTGTTCACAAATTAATTTGATTAAGGTTTAAGGGTATTTTTTTCTGGTAAAGTAACAAAATTAAATAAATGTAACAATCTCCTTTTTCCTGGTAAAGTAAGAAAAAATTAAATAAATGCAACAATCTCCTTTGTTAGCAAACCAATGTTCAAAATCATTATAATAATTGTTCGAACAGACCTCTATTTGCTGCAACACACTAGCCTAATCTATCGTAAAACGATGATCGGACAAAAAAAAACTCTTAAACCTTAATCAAATTAATTTGTGAAGAATTTTTTTTTAATTTTTACATTGTGTTTGAATAATGCTTTAATAATATTGGTTTTGTTTATTTTACTTCCAACCTACTAAAACTAATGTGTAACGAATGATGCGTTGAAAAGTGACTCGCCTATTTTTTGGTACGAGACTAACAATATAAAATGTGCCGAGTCATGATTAGACGCACCAACGTTGATTTTCCTATCGTGCACCGAAAATTGACTCACTTTCTTTTATTAGCATATTAATCAAAGGAAATAAGCCTCGAGTCAGATTTGAACACACGTTGATTTTCCAATGGTGCATCAAAAAATGACTCACCCTGTATATATATTTTTTTTCCACCACTCCGCCGTACCTGAGGAAGACCCCATAACCCCATACCGGCGGGGGTATATAATTTATGTATATATATATATATATATATATAGCTGCAAAACAAATTAAGGAAAAGGATTTCTGAAAAATTTCGTTTTTCTGTAAAAGCCTAAAATGTGAGCAATCAAACTCATAAGGAAAGTACACATCGGTTTTTCAAGCTGAACTATATGCCATCAACACTTGTGCCTTAGAAAATCTTAAAAGAGTTTACACTGAGACAAACAAGCTATCCCAACATTAGGTAGCATACAAAGACCGGCAAACCTATTTATTACAGGGGTAAAGGAAACGACCCGGTCAATTGCAAAGAAACACTACTAAACCAACCTCCTTTTAAAATATTTTCCCAAAGAAGCGGGAAAAAGTTCAACCGTTGGGCCTTAGAAAATCGTAAAAGAGGTTACACTGAATCCTCATAAGATCGGATAGCCCAACAATATTAAAGCATTAGCATGTAAAGAATCACATTAATTTGTCAGTCAATGCATCCAAAATCTCGAAAACCTGGGAAAATACAACAATTTGATGATAGCGTAGGGCGGATTTGTGGGCGGCGAAAAGGCAGAAGCACTGAGTCAGAGAAGGATCAGCAAGACCGTTTATAAGGCCTGAACCTCTTCTTCGTATAACAAAAGCAAAAATATAATCGTCCATCGCAGAATGGATAAAAAAAGTGAATTATTTCTTGAGGTGCTAGACACAGTAAGCTTATGATAAGACAACCCTCACTAAGACTTGCAAACTCTCTCCTGATGTTAGAGAGGGCAAAACACAGAGGAGTGATAGGACTGTTAATTGGTCTGCCATCTGAGAAAATATCTACATGACATGGATTTATTCAATGATGATTCTATTTGTAGGTTACGCAATGAGGAGGAAGGAACAGCCATACCATCTTCCCATGCGAAACAACCGCACGATGGAGAATAACCTGAGGTACAAAGAAAACCCAAGGTGATAAATTGTAGAACGACAGTTCATTGACTTACCTCAGAAGGTCACCTAGTACTTCTTAACAGAAGGATCGAGTCTACTATATTGAACTAAGAAACTAGGTAAGTACGATAAGCCAGAAGGCTTATGTGCTTGAGGAACAAATAACCACAAAAAAATTTCTCAATATCCAACATCGCCATCATCAAAATAATTAAATAGTAAAAATTAAGGAATTTCGTTAATAAAAATGTCCGAAAAATAACACTAACCCTGACCTCTTCCATAACTAATTAAAAATAGCCAGTTTGAAAGGTATGAATTATTATTTAAAAAATTGCGTTTGCATATATAAGTATGTTACCGTACGTATAAGATTGTTACCGAATTCCTGCACAAAGACTGTAAGGATAAACATTAAAGTATGAACGTTTTAAATGATGATGGCCGCCTAGCCTGATTTAGGACCCACGGATCAACGAACAGCCTTAAACCGCTTATTCCGCTTTATAAATGATCTATTTCAATCATGTAGAAATATAGCAAGTCTTGAATAAAGTGTTTTTTTGGCATTCCCACTCTTTTCGGAGGAAAAACCGACCGTTCCACATTATGTAAATTAAAAACGGAATACGTTTCCGTAATCCATGAAAACGCCATTAGGATACGCATCGATTTGGCATCAAAAGCGGTCGACACCGTTGTTTTAATTCCCCTTCAGGGAATGTAGTTGTTGTTCTTATGTCATAATAAACTGATGCCATTTCCAATGAGAATTTTATATTCTAGAAATTAACTATATTTTTGGCTTTTGCCTCAACTGAAGACAAAAATCACTTACCTTGTACATAAAGCGGTGAAAACGATTCACTTACCTAAAACAAAAATTACAAATTAAATAACGTTCATTTAACAATAATTACACACCACTGAAGCATATAAGCCCGAGAGCGAAGTAATTAAGATTATTTATCAGATACTTAACGTAATGAATTCACAACTACAATACTGTAATTTACTTTGTAATTACTGCTAACGAATAGAGGATTTTTTTCTTTTTCCGTTAATCAAAACTAAGCAACTCCTATAAAATTACCAGAATTACTAATCTTCCTAATAAAACAACAGAATTCTGTCAAGTTAGATGTGGTATTAGTAAATTAGAAGTTTACTAGAATAATGAATTTGTTCAATATACACCACCTGTTGGTGGTTTGATTTGCGAAGGCACTAAAAGCTCAACGACGTCGTTCTTTACATCCGTCAGCCAGCAGGACATCAGGACTCTTCGAGAGTCCAGGCGTCTCACCCAGGAACCACCAAACCACCCGGCCACGGAACCACCATGCTATAAAAATATAGAAGACCTCACATTCACTCCCCCAAGATTACTCGATATTCCTCGGGGCGGGATTAACTAACCCCTTCCTTTCACGCTAATAAATTACATTCAATTCAATAAATTAAAATAAACACAACACCTGATCCAAACATATAAATCTGGTCACATCCACTCCCCCAAGATTACTCGATATTCCTCGGGGCGTGATTAACTAACCCCTTTCTTTCACGCTAATAAATTACATTCAATTCAATAAATTAACATAAACACCACACCCGATCCAAACATATAAATCTGGTCACATCCACTCTCCAGAGTACTCGATATTCCGCAGGGCAGGGTTAACTAACACTTTTCACGCTTATAAATTACAGGATTCTTAATCCCCTCGCAGCTATTGAACATATTATGTTATGATCCTTCTTTTTTTTTTTTTTTCAACTACCATTTTCGTCCCTCTTGAAGTATTCATTTTTGGGGGTATCCCAAAAACGCATTGCGTTAAAGTTCCTTTAAAGAGGCACCCTTTTCGAACTTACAATTCAAGTTTCGTGACAAAAACTGCTAAATTTAAAACTTGTGAAAAAAACTAAATTGCAAGATTGAAAAAATTAACAATAGAGCATGACAAATTTCATAACAATTTTTTTCTTGTTACCGTAAGCTTTCCAGTTGTATATCCTTTTCTTTAATTACATAGAACCAAAATGCAGAAATTTTATGCTAAATGGGAAAAAAGTGGTGACTGTTAAAACGGGAAAAGCTGTTAATCTAATAATTTCACTTTTTGTCCTGACAATGACAAATTCCAAACTGTCAATTTAAAAAAAAAAATGAAACAAAACACATAAAAAAAGACAATAAACGTAGCGAACAACCAAAGCAGAAAAACTGGGGAAAATATTTACCTTAAATACAAAAAAACGAACAATACGGAAGTCCAAAACCCAATCGTCACCTAATAAAAAGCACAAAAAGAAAGAAAAATTGAACGTAAAAATCAAACAAAACAACAAATCACACAAAAGAGACAATAAATATAGTGAACAACCAAATTACCTTCAATTTTTCTTGTTTATCGGCCCCTAAACTCTCTTAAAATTATGAAAACAGGGAATCGACAATCCAATTTTTTACATTCCTACAAGAATGCTCCCATCACTTCTCTTATCGCTGAAGTTTTCTTTTTTCGACATTTTTTTTTTTTTTTTGCGATAAACGCTGTTGTTTTACATACGCTAACTTTGAATTGTATCTCATGGCCAATTTTTATTCAAATTATGAACTTATTAAGCCTAATAATTTATTTTCTACAATATTTTAAATTATATAATTTTTTGTGTGACTGAAATTTTTCTATTCTACTTCCTTTCAAAATGAATATATCCTAGGCAAAAAATGTGTAAATTCAAAAAATTTAGTTAATTATCAGTCAGGTGATGTCTGATAGAGTGTTATTCATATGTGGGACTATCAGGCCCTGGAACCAAATACTCAGACCCATGGGAAAATCTACTAGTATCTTCTAGGCTGAAGTACTCGTAATTGAGAGATGTACCCAGTTCAACTTGAAAAAAAGGTACAAAATATCAGGTAGTCAATCAGTCATAAAAGCACTAAGCTCATCATTAACTAAACGATAGTGCAGTATTGCAAAACTAAACTAAATAGATTAGGTATTCAAAATAAAAGCACCATGTGCTGGGTCCAGGACATGTGGGAGCAGGGGGAAACGAGAGGGCGGACGCCCTTGCAAGTAAAGTGACTGCTATACCGCTGAAAGGTCCTGAGCTCTTCTATGGCATAAGGATTCACACTGAGGATCTTAGACAAAAGACGAAATGAAAATGAAGTGTCAGTGGAATTCACTTATTCGACAAACATCAATCCAAGAAACGTTTAGAAAAGTTTTGAAGGCAAGAAATAACAGAATGCATCAATGCAAGAAAAAACAGAAGGATGTGTTTTGGAATGAACAATGACAATGAACCATAGAAGAAATTAAACCATTGAAACCGGGCCTACTAATCAAATTTCTTGAGGGACTAGGAGTAACCAGTGTGCTATAACTACAACAGAAAGGGGGATAAAACAATTCTCAAAAGGCGCAGCATACCATACACCCCGTACATTATATATATATATATATTTGTATTGACGTTAAACAAACCGAAAAATATTAATCTAATTTTTTGTTCTTATATGAAATGATGTGTTTTTAATGTCGTTGTCAAACCTCTCCGAATCGAATAACCGATTGAAATATGTGTCATTTGCTAGAATGCCTTAGGGATCGTTTTTGTCGTTAGAGTTATCTCTACTACGATATTCTTTGAATACTTAGATTACATTGAAATCGGTCCTTCCAAAAACGAGTATAGAAAAACTGTCGCCTTATCTCTTTCTCACGAAGAATTTAAAATGGCTGAACAAAAGACACTATAATCAGACAGACAGTTAAATGGGATGTTATAGATAAACGGAAAGTTTCGGTATGACCAAATAGGAACAGCGTGGCCTATTGCCCACGCTTTGTCTGAAAAGTGCCGTTGAATAAGTACAAAGGGTCTTAAGGAGGGTAATGAATGCACTAAGCGGTGACTCGGAATGTTTTCCTTTTTCCGTAAATAATCTACACCAGTGCAAAGAAAGCAGCTATGAATTTTAAAAAACGGGAGCGGGAGTGAACATTTGTTTTACCCCACTCCCAAGGGGTCAGGAGTGCCTTCTGGCCGTTCATTTGGAGCAGACCCGATGTGGTCCCCGCGTCCTCGGGCAGATTCCGCCACCGAGTCAGCGAAACCATCCGGAACCGACGGGTATTGATCGGGAGCCCGTTTCAACCTGAGGACCACGAGATCGCTCTACTCGTGCTTCGCGCCATCTTGTTTGATCCTGGACGTCATGGTGGTTACCGACCATTGACAACTTGAAATGAAACCGCTCTATTAAGTAAACACGTTCGTTTATGACGAGTTTTATACATACCACGCTGCAGCTTTCTACGAATTACGATTAAGCATTTTTCAACGAAACGGGATTAAGCGCCAACAGGTACTTTTTTATCCAAGCATATTTACGTCTTATCCAAAGTCACCACTATTTACATCTGAACTTACCACTCTCATTATTTTTATATGTATTTTAGTATATATATTATATGTAAATATGTATTTTTCTACAAGTCTGAATTATTTATTAGAAAGATTATTAATATTTATTTTAATTAAAAAACCACATAACCCGCATAATTCAAACAAACTTACAAAATAAAAACATAAATATAAAATGATCTATGGCCATAAAACTCGACCAATTATCACTGTTCGTAAAACGGTGTTTACATTTGGGATGGAAGGATCTAGATTAATAGGAAACAATGTTGCGTGACAGGAGGCATTTCTATTAATAGCATCCCAAAGCGATTTTAACACTGATAAAAAAATTGTTATAACAAATACGGATGTATTGTGCCTTTTCATTTCTTGGAATTCGAACCATTAAAAACCCAATTGGCGAAGGGAAGCCACTTTTTCAATAATAAATTAAAATCGATCGTATTTAATTAGACGAGTAGCCATGGGGATCGGGTAAAACAAAAAACAAAACATTTCCCTATTTCCCGTCAGTCAGGTACGGAACGTCTTCGTCTTAAGCTGTCCGCAGTGCTTACCGATCGACCCGAACCGCACAGCTGTTCGATCCGGCAGCAATCAAATCCCCGTTTCTAAGGTAATAGTCAAAGTAGTTCACCCTTTGCGCCCCCCATATCGATTGCTGTCGTCACAATTGCAGACAAATCGACCGGCGGGCACTTTTGTCAGGGTCATCGGATAAAAACAGAACAAATAAAAAAATCGGGAGCGGTTAAATGGGAAAATATATATCGAAAGAGATAATCGAACATCTCGTTATTGGGGTATCGTCTATAATTTAACTTCATCTAAAACAACCATCAGATAAAATTTTGCAATTCGCCCCAATTCGTAAATAATTAACGTATTTAATATTTGAAGTATTATTAAAAAATTGCAATATATAAATAAACATAATCAAATTGGATAATTCCATAGCCAAATTCAAGTTTGCAAAACTGAAATAAAGATAATATAACCAAATTTAAAACATAAAAATAAAATAGGATTGTTAATTTCTAACAACATATGTAGAACTTACATGCTCCAACGATTTGAAGAAGAAAATTGAAATTTAAAAAAAACTTTGATTTTTAAATTTGGACAGTTTTATTATAAAAAGTTTTAAAAAAGTAAAATGTGTATGAGAAAATACATCTCGAAAGAGATAATCGAACATCTTGTTATTGGGTATCGTGTACAATTTAACTTCCAACTAAAACAACCAGCAGATAACATTTTGCACGTTGTTCCAATTCGCAAATAATTAAAGTGTTTAAATGACAATATTTACCCAAGTAATTAAAAATTTGCATTAGATAAATCAACAAAATCAAGTTTGATAATTCCGTAACCAAATTCAAATTTGCAAAATTGAAATAAACGTAATATAACCAAATTTTTAAAAAATCAAATCAATTAGGATTTTTAATTGCTTACTACAAATGTAAAACTTAAATGCTTCAACGATTCAAAGAAGAAAAAATTAAATTTAAAATTAAAAAAATAATTTGGGCGTAGGGGGCCGCAACGGTTTAGGCGTTGACACGTTACACATCACTGTAAGGTAAAGGTCCGGGGTTCGAATCCAGCGGCTCTGCATTCGAACCCGACATACTTACAAATGGGCTTTTTTTTTCAAAAACACCGTACCCCGAGGGTTCATATAACGTCGTAGTTGAAGTAATCTCTTTAAAAAATTATTATTATTCAACTTTTTCTTCTTTGATTTTTATATTCGGACAATGTTATTATAAAAGGTAAAAACAAGGAAAGTAATTCCTGTCATACAGTGAGGTTTAACATCCACCTACCCGTTGGGTGTCGCCAACGAGTTGTCTCCATACAAATATTTTGTCTATTATAATATATTTTTCGTACTGTAATCCATTGAAAAGCAATGTGCTCGCCGAGATTCGAACCCAGGACCGCTAGCGCTAGCGTGGCAAGTACGAATCGGACGCCCCACTCAGATACCGCGGTCTCCAATATTATTATATGTATTACTTATAATTACTGGCTTCTTAGAAGATAACACTACTTTTTTAAGACGAGTTTGCCACTTTAATTCACATTTTTATTTATTTACGCCCCTTTAAAAGGTGTTTTTTAATCACTGTGTTCAAGTAGTATTAATTATATATTAGTTTCTGGGTAACTTTAATCATTTACATAATAGAAAAAGCGTTAAGGTATTTGTTCCAGTAAATTCGGAATTAAACCATCTCAGGTTTAACAAAAAACAAATGACTAAGCACTCATGCGATCGTTACAAAAAAATGGCCAAAATAAATAAAACTGTTATTGAAAACTATTCATTTTTTCCTGTTTATATACCGTACATACTCCTCATAAAGATTACGTTTTAGACACTTATGCTATGATTGTCGGTTTTATTTACCACACCTGGTGATCGTAAAAGCTCATAAGTATCAATATATCATCACTAAAATTAAAAGAAAGGTAGAGGTCAATAAAAATTGTTAAAGTTGCAAAAAAACACCTGATTTGTAAATTAAATAGTTTTTTAAATTGAGTTTATTATGAATTTTGTAAAGAAATTAATTTTATTAATCTAGTTTGGTGAGCAAAATTTTAATAACCCAGATTGGGTTGCTGGTATTTTTTTAAACTAATACACCAATCATTTTTTATGTCATTGATTTCAATCGCTTATTATAGCTTTAAAGAGCGACCAGCGATTGAAATATATGACATAAAAGTAATTGATGTTTTAGTTTAAAAAACCAACACCTAGATTTTTAAAGAAATATTTAATTATAAAAACTGTTAGGTATAAACAAATAAATACAAATGGCAATGAATAGAAGTACTGAAATGAATCATTTGTAAGTAGTGAGAGTATATACTGTATGCAACTTATAAGTAAGTCAAAAAAATAATATTATCATATAATATTAATAAGATATTAACATTATGAAATTAAATTATTTTTTGCTTATATAGCATAAACTATGAAACATTGTACGCGCTACATTGCTTTAATGATCTTTAAAAACGACAAAAACGTTCTAAGATTGTAATTAGATTTTAGAAAAATGGCATAAATATAATAAACTAGGTTTAAACAAGAATTGAAAATAAACTACTGTTCCCATAATTCAAGATCCTCATTAGGATTTCCCAAAAACAACTTGTCAGGAGGTGATCTAATAATTACTTTTAAAATTTTATCACACAAAATTTTCGGTGCTAATTCCTACCATGTTTGTGAACCGAGAAAATAAAATCGACCAACTTAAATCAAAATTTATATTATTGCAGTGTCAAATTTACTTATATTTCTAAATATAATACATATATTTTGTTTTAAATAACCTTAGACACCTTTTTTTTAAACAGTGCATTTCGGATCTCAGAAAAAATGCGTGAATTATTTGAAAATAGGTTATAATGAGTATCAGTAAGTCAGAATGGCTTGTGTATTGAAAAGCTGGGCATGGTATTTGGGCTAGGAGGAAGGGGATCCCAGGCATGCCCAGAGAGGGGCCCGGAGCGTATCGACCGATACCCAAGATGCAGTCCATTCACACGAGCCACGACGGTAACACTAAACAGTTTCTTTTGTAAATAATTTACTTTAAGGTCCGTCTTCCACCACAGTGCCTCTAGCCATGACAATTTCAAGTGGAGTGACAACGCTGATGATCGGATGTCGTCAATAGCAATCGCCATTCGAATATGATAAGAGATAACAGCATTTGAGGAGCAAGAGCATATGGTGCTGTAAGTACGAACAGTACCGGGTCGTAACAGTTTTGAATTCGTAAACGCGAAGGATGCCCAAGCATAAAAAACCAGCGGTTGAGGATCTCATCGTTCCTCCTCAGAACACCAAAATATGCGGTACGATATGCATGTGTCAGATGACGGCGGTACTGAGCTGTGTGGCATTAGTCTACTTGACCGTCGCTATTTATATGCCTTCGATCAGAGCTTTTCGGTCGGGGATTGCCACGGACCCGGTCATGTGCGCCACGACGAGAGCAGTGAATACTGATTCTTGCGATTGGGGCTCTTGCGGAGAGTGGTGTCTCAGCAAGACGTCGGGATCCTGCATTCAAATATACGTCAATCTCAGGAAAAACGGCACGAACATCTACTTGGCCAACTGCACCAACTTGGCCAACAAGACTTGCTACGGTATAGACCAAGAGAACGCCAAAAAGTACCGTTGCATCGCGGACGAATGTCGCAACTTGACGGGTACCTTCAACTGTACCCTGGGAATGTGCACAAACATCACCGACGCCTTCGAGTGTGTCTTCAAAAACGTGGACGCGGGTCTCAAGTGTTCGGGTAGAAGAGGAAAAATCAACTGCATAGAAATGGACGGTTTACAGACTTGCGACAGAGGGTTGTGCAAGGGTATAAAGACACCATATAACTGCGAAAGGAGGTGCCTCGACATCCCTACCAGGAACAAGAACACTATAGTGTTGAGTGGTGATAAAGTGTATCTCTCTCAGTGTCAGAGAGCTTTAGTGACAGAAACCGATAAGGAAGTGTGGAACGAAAACCAAGATAACATCCTCATGATGTCGTGCTACAATATAGAAAACACATCGATAGGAATAGCCGCCGTCGACTGCATCAACGGCACACTCCTCGAGAAGAGCGTCCTAAGCGATTTGACCAATTTCACATATCTAAGTTACTTGAGCGTGACCAATACAAAGCTGGTCGACGAGACCAGACAGGTCGCTCCACCAGAAATTGATCTGCTAATCGCCAACGACAGCAAACTGCTCATTAACATGGAGGGATGCGTCAACACACTCAGAGACGAGTGCAAGGAATTCCTCCGAGAATACGGAAAAGACGGATCCGACCACAACGCCCGCGGCAGGTTCCCTTGTTACTACGCCGAAGAGAAAGTGGACGTGGTCGTCGCCAGGTTCAACCTAGAAAATACCTACAGGGAATTTGTTTTCGCCTCCGTGGTACCGTCCGTTCTCTTCGTTGTCTCCTGCCTCACATTGGTCCTCTGCCAGAGAACTGTCGAAGTCGGAGACGACGCCAAAATGCGCTTCAAAAAACGGGGCGCGGGTGCTACGAGTATAGGGGCCGACAAGGAAAACTCCATGGGCGATACAGGGGGAGGGGATCACGCAATGGCACTCTGAGATCCGTCACGTAAGATTAACATAGAAATTTACATAAATTACAAGAAAACAAGCCTATATAACAGTCCAAGTCTATAACAATATCGTAACCTTCTCCATTTTCCTCCCATGGCTGTTTGGGAAGGCCCAAGAACTGACTCTCGTTTTACTTAACTAGGCCAAGAGAGGGGGTACTTATAATGCCAGCCTTCTATCGATCTGGATTTAAAGGAGAGAAATTCGTTTTATTTTCCTATTATTGAACTAAAGGATTTCTTTTGTATTAAAGAAAAGTATAAATCGTATGAAATAAGTTTAAAAATGAAAGGTCATTTAATCAAATTTCTCATTGAAAAGGGTGATTTTCGGAATGTATAGCATGTGTATTTTTTTTTGTGGTACAACATTATCTTTTTACTTTTTAGAGGCGATACATAGTTGATTGTACATAATTTTATTGATTGCTTAATTGGAACGGTAGTTAATTTATTCTTCTTTTTTTCAGGCATTCCCCTCCTTCAAGACAGCCCAACGCAGCAAGTGTTTTCATTACAAGACTACTAAATAAGCACAATTCAGACCACTTAATGCACATAACAGCTTACTAGAAAGCACGCTTAAGAAAGAAAAAAGAAACAAAGAAAGTGTAAATAGCGTAAATGCTGCCTAATCCTATTTCTAAACAGAATCATTGCCAACAACGGAGGGGAACGCGTCAAACAATATTCACTTAAGATAAGAAAAAGACTGATTTACGTTTATAATTTCGTATGACGATATGAAAGGAAAATGACTTCCAATTTGTGATTTTGGTAATGTCGATTGGCATCCGGTAGCCATAAAACGACGTAATTTTCGTTTTATTTTCTATTTGATTTGATATTAAACATAAATTGATGTGCGTCCAATGAGCAAATAAGAGAGAGCAATTAGTGAGATTTTTTATACTGCTGTTTAATAATTAATAATTAAGGTAGATTGTATCTTCGAAGTTGATTAGTTTGTGAAGGGTGAAAAGTAACAGCGGCTTCAGTGCAAAATCAAAGACATTTCAAGTCGATGTGTTGATAAAAACGGCAAATCATGGATGAAGGGATCGCAAATGCCAAAATGTTGGTGAAGAACCTGGTGGCAGGAGTGGACGTCGCGGCTCTCCTCGTCAAGACGAAATTCTACACGTCGCTCTGCCTGGGAACAACAGCCATCCTCTCGGTCTTCGCATTCCTGTTCCTCATCCCCTTCGTAGTCGACCCGGCCATCTCGACCATACTCGCCGATTACGAGCAGAACCCTGTGACGTGCATCGCGGTCGAACACGTCTACGCGGAAGGGCTAAGCAACTGCTCCTGGTCTTCGTGTAGGGAAGGATGCACCAACGCCGCCCTCAGGTGCCACCAGATACTCGTCAACTACTCGAAAATTCCCTTCGAAGAATGGCAAAAGGTAATCTCAAGTAGGTTTCTCAAATATCTACTCCTCTTTAAACATCTCTCTAGTGAGCAGATGGAACATTATTTTCAAATACCTCCAATACAGCTTACTGGCTAGACTATTTTGCAACTAACCTGTAGACAACATATGTAAGTAGTAACTTGATCAAAAATCAACTAGTATTAATTGTCATCTATTTTATTACTGTTTTTAAAATCTTCAAAAGTAAATGCCGACTTTAGGTCGCTTATTTGTCCATCTTCTCTCAACGGTTTGTCAAACTATTCATTGAGCAGTTAATAAGAGATTAAGTAACCCAATGCCGCTTTAGCATAAGTTTAATAACTTGCAGACCAACACCCAACATATACAATAAAACCCTAAATAGATCAGGCACAACCATATAGGTCAAAATAGATAAAGTTCGTCATTAACCCTTTCTTTCCCAATACAAAATTTAGCAAATTTGTTAAAACTTATCTAAACCTATGAGTTTAGGGCGGAAGCAGAGTTTTTCCTTCAAAAGTTTCATCACGCGTATTGGTAACACTGATTTTTTGGCGCCAATCTAAAATCACTTCCTTTTCATCGTTTCAAGTATCAATGAACAGAACAATGTCTTAATTAAAAATAAAAATCTGTACCTTCAGTAATGAATTTGATGTTATTGGTACTGAACATTTCTTTTCTTTTCTTTTTTTCCAGAGCGAAATAGATATGAAGACTGTCCAGTGGGACGTGGGCGAGACGAGGTTCTTCATAAACACCGAAGGCTGCGGGTATCCGCCGAGGGTGAACTGCTCTGAATTCGCGAAGCAGTACGGCTCAAAGAACCTCGGCACACCTTTTCCCTGCTACTACAGCAAGACCTACCCGAGCATGGTGGTGGCGAGGTATTCGTGGGACGACAACCTACGGCACCTCATCCTATCTCTGGTCATCCCCAACGTCCTTTTCGCCATATCAATCGGCGTCCTCATCTACTGGTACTGCCCCGGCTGCAACCGTTCCAGGCAACCCATCGACACCTCTTCGTACGTCGAGAGCTTCCACTCAAAACACGAGTAAGCTCCAACTGTTTACCAGTAGTCTTCGTAGATTTTTAACAAAAGCGACAGCGTAAGTCACCACTTAGTTATTCATTGAGAAGCTAGCAATTCAATTACACTGTAATATATTACTTTCTGATTTTACTGCTAAGACTCTTGTCCCTATATTCTTCAGAAGGCAGTAATTTTGAATAAATTTTGATTACAAGGACATTTAAAAACAAAAGTTTGTAAACAAATCAATTTTTTCTCATAAACAATATTCCAAAATGGACTCTCCAGTTTTCTGATTCTTTGTAAATAACTAATATTCGCGCCTATTAATTATTTTAGGCCAAAATGTCTATTCGTGAATTTGGTGCCCATTTTGGACTAACTAAAACATAAAATCGTTTAACTTAAAATAGTTCAGAATATTTTATATTTCATCAAATTAAAAATGCGGAAGTTTAATAAGTTTTCTTTATTAAAAATGTAAATGTAAATCAATAATGCAAAAATATTAACAGCTTTCCTTAATCCTTTGTGTGAATTTAACGTTGTGTGCTATGTTCTTTTTTTTTATTATGTTTTTATTATTTTTATTTACTTTTTTTAAGTTGGTAATATGCATGCAAACCACTCAGCAAAATTGCGAATACACGAATTCCGAGCAATTTCGTTTGTGAACATCAGGGCACCTTAGAAAGGAAAGAAAGCACGTAAAGCAAAAATCACAATTGTCTTGTCGATCTGTCCCGTCCGAGAGGTGTGTCTGACCGTTTTCAAAATAGAATCCATCTTCAAATAGTATTTCAAAAATTTCAGTTCTGAAACCGACTGCGTCGAAAGCATGGGGACGAACCCGACCTTCGTCATGGACGACGAATGAATCCGTGAGAGAGAAAGGTAAAACAATTATTTCAGTCAATTCCAGGCATCAATTATTTGTAATCGGGTGCAAATTCTGCCCGGGCGTGCACGCGAACATGTTGCCCTTAAACAAGTTGGAAAACGCAAGAAAATTGTTTCGTTTCCTAAAATTATAAGCGAAGAAACCTCATGGATATCTAAACAAATCAAAATGCTCTTCTCTCTTTGACAAGTTCGGGATTTTATCAGTTTTCTTCATGTACAAATAATCTACTTTTTACTGGCAAATCTGGATATTGTCTAAAGTGATACAGAAAAAGGCTAAGTATTTACAAAAAGTATTGTGTCCTGACCTGTTCAATACAGGTAAACACAACGCGGCTGATGTGGAAGTAAAATCTCCCCTCCCAAAGCTTCGCGTTAAAATTAACATAATGTAAAATGTCCAAATAATAATAAAATAATTTAATTTCCAGGGACGAAGACGAAGAGGAGTACGAGGACGAGGAAGAGTACTGACAGTGATAGAACAACCTGAGGAAGGTACATGCTCAACAGGCCAACCACCCCTCCACACCGAAGTCTAGCGAACTACCCCCAATTTATTAGCAACATTTTTCTTCTTAAGCTCTTCCTCACTTCTCGATGTCCGGTAAAAAAACAAAAACAACGAGGTTATTTTCCATCTCGAATATTAACCACATAAATACTAATCGCAATAAAATAGAATATAATAAATCCTTAAGGAAAAGTATATAGGTTAGAGTGGGGCAGATCGTAGAGTGGTATATCGCAATTCTATAGTATAGAGGTTTCACTAATCATATCAACTTTTAACGAGGATATTTTTATGATATAGAAACAAGAGAACAGTACAAGGATTTTAACTAGTGGTAAAAGATTTGTTTTTGTCGGAATATCAACGTGCAATGACAATACGTCAGCACCTGTTTTCAAATCTAAAAAATAATTCAAAATTAGGAATAAGCCACACTTATTCTGTGTAGTTAAGTTGTTTTAAAAGTGTATGTTCTTATACACTTACGAATATGCTTAATTTAAAAGTTTATTTAAAACAGCATATTTTCAACAAAAAAAGGAACTTGAATATCGAGTATATATTTTTTTCAGATCCCTTAAGACTCAAGTTTGAAAATACATGTAACTGCTGCTGCAAAATTTTAACAATTTTCGTAATACACAGTAGGAACAAAAATTAACACTAATGACAAACTTAACGTTATAATAGTGCAAGGGGAATTTTAAAAGCAAAACACCTTTGGAATTTTCACTCGAAATGACCATAACTAGTAGCCAACTGATAATTTTTAAAATGAGTTTTAGAAATTCACCCTATAAATTATTAATTGTGTAAAAAAACGAAATTTAATTAAATTTACCTCGTGTTCAACAATGTTGATATGCTCTTCACGTAGACATCGCGTATTTAAGAGTCTAAGGGACGAAAATTGAAAGGAAATAAATACAAAATCTTGTTCCTTTACAAAATTCCTTAAGTGGCTGTCGAAATGGCCATTTTAGAGTCACCTAGCCAAAAAGGTTGCGAGTAGTATACTCAACAATTTTTGTTTTAAGTTAAATTTTACAGTGCTCAATTGAATTGGCTTGTAGCAGTTAGTTGCAATAAAAATTGTTAAATTCAAATTGTGATAGGAGTTTATGCGACTCCTTTCGATTTAGTAATTGTTTAAAGATATATTTGTACAGAATATTTTAAAAAAATTGTTTAGCTTTAGAATGCAAATTATTTTAGGTTTACAGAAATTCGTTGAATTTTGAACTCTGTTTTACCCCTTCAAAAGAGTTATATGTTTTATACTGTGAGAAAAAAAAAATTAAATAAGAGATCATAAAAGCGCGACCAAAATATATTTACAAATACTGACAGAGTTTTATTTTATAAAAATCTATGTATATTTCATGTTCAATGTGATTTCTAAAGCTTCTCCGGAAAGTGTGAAATATATGTTTTTCGTTATTTGTTAGTTGGAAAAAATTGAAACAAGTGGTTGAGAACAATGTCGATATTTAGAGGTTAATTAGATAATACGGACATTTTCAATAGTAGGAATAGAGTAGTAGAGTGCCAAAGGCAAATCAAAATTGCTAATTGGGGCCTTTTAACTAAAAACCTTTAAAATTATATATAACCGTCTACGCCTTGAAAAGAGAAAAAACTATGTACAGGTTGTGTTTTAAAGTTTATAAATATCTATTTGAAATTTTAAAAGGAAATGTTATTTCTGTTCGACGTTCTTCCAGACCCGATTGAAATGACACGAAATGCTTCAGCTTTAAATCTGACTGTTGATCTACTTTTGGATAAACCATTTTTGCCGCTATATTTTTCATTCTCAGATTTACATAATTATATTAAATAATAGGGAAATCGTTTTAATCTTTTATCTTTTTCGATATTTACATATTTATTATAATTATTACAGTTTTTGAAAATATTTATAGATTCTTGTTGAATTTCATATCATAGTTTATTTCGAAGAACTATTACCATCACGTTATTACGCAATAAATATATGATTAAACTTCAGATATTATATTAAATTATAAAATAAAAAGCCTGAAATTCAACTATGAATCTGAATTTTAATAAATTCTTCATGTTGTAATTTTAATAAATTTATCTTCATTAAGATTGGCTTTTATATTCATTTTCCCAACCTTTCTCAGTGTTTATTTTAAAATAAATATTTTTATCAAATATTTACTGCCGATTGGCATATTGGATTCAACACAACATGAACTGGTTAAATAAAAATTAATAAAACCTTGAAGGGCGTCGGTGGCCAAGGTTCTGAGTTCATAATTTAAAAAAAAAACTGACACCCCTAGGGTTGATAACCACTGATGTTGCGAACCCTCTTAAAAAACAGTAACAAACAAAAATTCAAATGGATCAATTACCACGGATTACTTCCAGATAATTCTTGAATACCTCAGTGATCACCTCTCATAACTTGGTTCGTTTACATACTAAAAATTAAATATTTTCCAAATTATAGAATAGCCAATGAAGAAGTGAATTAGTTGAGTAAATAAAAAATCTTTTGTTTGGGGTGATTGTATGACGTCTGGAGATTAAAAGTTAAATTATTAGCGAAAATGGAATGGGTTCGACCAAGCCCCGAAGAAAATCGAGTAGTCTGGAGGAGTGAATGTGACCGTACTTCTATGTTTATATCGGGACTTGTGTTTACGTTAATTTATTTAAATGTGTGTAATTTATTAGCGTAAAATGAAAGGGGTTAAAGCGTTAAGGAGTTGCTTAACCCTGCCCAGAGGATTACTGAGTACTCTCTGAGTGAATTTGACCAGACTTCTGTTTGTGGTAATCTGTCTGAGGTAAAAATAGGAGGTAGCATTTTAGGATATTGACATAGCATTCTTACAAAAGCAGAGAATCAGTGACAGATTGAAAAGCTCATATGGCTGCAACTAGAAAAATAGGTGTGGAAGACCACAAAAGAAGTAAAAACTCGCAGAGGGACGGCGATGACCTCAGCCCTTTACCGGCCCCTAAACTTCCCACCATATTATTATTATATAACGTAATCGTAAAAAAAGAATGGTAAAATTAATTCGATTCCTAGCATAACAATATATATCTTTTCTTGCGAGTGTTTATGTTGAGACAAGGCCAGAGGAGTATATCGTGTTGAGTCGTTGATGTTATCGTACGTTTGCCAACCATCGCGTTCACAAAGCTAGTCGATATCGGCTTACCCAGTTAAATACATTATTCACGAAACGTTTCATAAAAAAAGCTCTTTACCAACTTAAATCTCAGAGAAAATATTCCCTCACAATTTTGTCTTGCAGGTTAGATTTTTATTCAATTAGACCCAATTAACATATTTCCGATAGTTACTTTTCGAATATGATAAAACATTGTAATGCGTTCATTTTGATTATAAATATATTAAAATAAGATAAGACTTATGTTAACTAATTAGTTGAAAATCTACTCGTCCTCAGGGTTGAAAATAATAAAAGAAGTGTTACTCATCCTTCAACCGGACTGGGACACTTATTGGGTCTTGACTCATGAGTTTGCTGAACGCTCAAACTGGTTTCGGCATTGTGCCATCTTCAGTGAGTAACTCAAACTTAAAAAATAGTTTTTTACATTTTTATATTACAATTACACAACGGTACGTTGGTTTTTTTTACTTTTTTCTTACTTCAGGGCTTCAAGTGTATAGTGGGTGTTGACCTGCGCGTCAGTAAACACATATAGAAACGCGTTTGAATAGTTCCAACAAACCTGCGAGTGAAAACCAACCCAATAAGTGACCCAGTGCCGGTTGCAGCACGAGTTCACTGAGAAGACCAATACCCAGCATCAGAAGTATTTTTCTTTGGCATTCGATATAAGTAAAACTAAGACATTTGTCAGCTTAAGAACATTTTGTTCTGTTCCGTCAGTCAATTTTCAACTCACTGCTATATTTCAATTAATTAATATTTAGGTAGAGCAGCGGCGTATTTAGCCGAAGATCGTGGGTTCGAATCCCGCTCGTAACAATGACTTTTTTATCTCGACCAATACCTTTCATAAATATTAATTAAGTGAAAAATTTTAATTGGTCAATCGGACCACGAACTGTAATGGATTTACTACTATATCTTTCAATATTCATATATACCAATTAAAGCATTTTAAATTAGTTAAATTAAGAAAAACAGTCACAATGATTTATTACTATTTAAACCAACTGCAGAAAAGACAGTCGATATTGTTCTAAAAAGGCCGCCTGTTTGTCATTGAATTTGTCAGTAAAACACGGATAATTGAATATACCCTGACCTTATATAAATAATTACTATTAACGAACAATGTTTTCTCTTATTAAATAAATATGACACATGTTTTAGTTAATATATTAACAGCTCTTGTTTTAATTAAAAAAATTAATGTATGCACAAACGACAGAAAAGGTTCAAAACTTGATAATTGCAGAAGTGAAGGTGAAATCGAACCAACACTGCCCAAACTGCATCCCACTTTGCTGTTAATTTTTTTTTTTTTTTTTTTTTTTTTTTAGATTTAGGAGGATAGATTATTATACAATAAGTTAACATCAAACAATGTTGTCATAATTGTATACATTCGTAGAAAAAACAAAAATCCTATCCAAAGAAATAGGCATGACTGCAGGAGTAAAGTCCAAACCAAAAGTGCGATTGCAAATCCTTGATTTTTTTTAGTTTAGTAGGATAAATGATTAAAATAAGATAACATCTACATAGTTTAGCTAAAGTATAAATTCATAAAAAATTTAAATTATAGAAAGTAATACAATTGAAATACAAACTTATGATCAATTGTTTAACAGTAAGTTAACTGCCTAAAGATTTAGCAACAGAGCAAGTTAAAATTCAAACAATAACTTCTCTAAAGCAGAAGTAAGGTGGAAACTAAAAGAAAATTTGCTAAAACGGTATCTTTCTAACATTTTTCTTCAAATTTAAAAGAATAAATTATCGAAAAATAAATGCCTCGTGCATTCTTCAGCTAAAGTACAAATTTACTTATACACTAGCGGAGACAACAGAAGAAATGCCAATAGAAACGTATGGTATGACATCTGAGTAATAAATTTGGAACCCATTTTTTTCCAATACCTGCATTATACTTGAATCTGTTTATGTTTGACGATAGATTATTATAAAATAATTTAAACTATACATTGATCACCTACAGTGAAAATTATTATATTTGCAGAGACCATAGAAACGATACAAATTCAAATAAAACACTTGAGTTGAAAAGAAGTCCAGTTGAAACAAACGAACAGTTAACAAAACGGTACTTCACAAAGTCGATATTTATGTATTACCGGAGTCTAAAGACAAAATAAAAGTTATATAAATTTATGGTAAAGTAACTGCAAGAGTAAAAAATTGAATAGAAAAATTGCATTTCTCTTAAATTTGTTATACAATTTAGTAAAGTACAAATTTGTGACTAAAGAAAATAGTAAAACTCGAAAAGCGTATGGCACGATAACTGCAGCGGACGATATCAAAACGAAAATTTCAAAAACTGCGTCCATCTAAAATTGCAAATTTGCGTAATAGCGGAGGCTAAAGAAAATATAAAAATTCAAATAACAATTTACGGCTAGATTACTGGAGTGGTTTGAATGAAATTTATTAGCGCGAATGTTGGGCTTATCCCCTATCACCCCGAGGAATATTGGGGTACTGTGAATGTAATTTTTTAATGTGTATGGTGAGTCTTATCCCCCCTTACGAATGAATGAATGAAAAACTGATATTTACAACATAAACAAATAAAACAGAGAGAAGAAAAACTTAACAGTAAATAGACAATGGACGAAAAATCCGTCTGCCATAGGTCGCCGTGTTAAAATAAATAGCAATGAAAATTCTATATGCATTTAAAAAAAGAAAAAGAAAAATTAATTAAAAAATTGTATATATTACTTCGGTAATAAAATGAAAAATTAAATTATTTGTCAGCTTGTATTCGCTCCAATTATCAGCTCCAAGCCTGCCTCACAAAATCCAATCAAAGGCTTAGATCCTGAACCCTCCAAAAAACCCTAAAGTTCGCCCCTTGACAGAGTAAAGCAACCTAAGTGAAGCAAGCGGATATCACCCAAAATTGAACATTCTGCCAAGAAATTAAAAGCATATTCGAGGGCATGCGAATTGCAAAGCGAACAGCAGCCACCCTTATTCCACACGGCCGAGGTCAGCTGAAGAACCTCGCAGCGCATTTTAAAAAGTCAACGCAGCTCAACCGGCATGATCAACACATTCACATCGGTGTTGGGAATTAATAAGAGAGCCGAAAAATGGGTGCTCCAGTTAGCGATATTTTCCAATGGCAGGGAGAAGCCAATATCGTATTTCGCGAACAGTGATTTCCAGGCACAGAACCAAGAAATCTCTGATCGAAGTTTTTCAAGAGAGGTAATTTTTGAGAGTCTCGAGTCTGGAGAACCTAGCCTCTTCAGGATAAAAGACAAGTACAGCTTGAGAGTGAACACAAACCCCACTCTATTACACCAAGGAATATCGAGTACTCTGGGGTACTGTGAATGTAATTTGTTATTACGTATGAAGGGGCTTATCCCCTTTTACCCCCAATAATGTAGAGTGCTCTGGGGTAGTGTGAACGTAATCTGATGTGTGAATGTAATTTATTAGCGCGAATATAGGACTTATCCCCAATAACCCCGAGAAATATCGAATACTCTTGGGTAGAATGAATTCTAACCATACTATTGTTTTATTTATGTGTTTTGGTGTATGTGTTAACTGTGATATTTTATCCACAATTGCCCTCAGATACTGAGAGGTTAGCAATAGGATAAACGTAAGAGAGTCTCGGTTACTGTTATATCATATAACATCAATTAGTTAGCTGGAAAAGCAAGAAAAGAAAAATAAGGAATAAAAAAATTTAATTTGCCAGCCTTAAGACAAAAAAATTAAAAACTCCAGAATAATTATTCAGAAATCGTGAGATGCCGTCTGGTGTGATGTAGGTATCAGAAAAACATTTTCTTTATCGTGCCAACGTTTCGATCTTTATTGAGATCATCTTCAGGGCCTGGGATTTACAAACATATATTTCTGAATAATCTTCGACTAACGGTCACTAATCACCACACACTGCAGAATTAAGTTGAAACCAAACTGAAAATTTGCAAAACCAAATGCATTTCACTTGATTTGTTCATCAAACGTAGGAGTTAGAAGGATATATTATTGTACAAGTTATCAGTTAAAGTAACTTATTAAAAGCTAAAGCTACAGTACAGATTTTTATGTTTACAGCGGATTGTGTGTAAGCTTTTAGAATAATTTGCCAAGGATGGGGGAGAATGTTGATAATCCGATATGAGGAGGCGAAGTAAGTACGTTTTTTCGTAGGTATCATACAGAGGAGATAAGGAGTAATAAATACTACTGCTTTTCATGGCAGTTGAATGCGGTAAAATTTAGGAAGGCAGATTGCCCGTGGAACTAAAGTTTTTCCGTAGTATAAACAATCGCCAGTAGATCGCCCAATATGGACTGTTTCTGCTGTTGCCCGAATTTGTTTGAAAAACCATAAATCCTTGAAGAAAATTTGGTTGTAAAAGTAATCGAAACGCATCAACGAAAAAAAATAGTAGCAGAATGGATTAAAATTATAAAAATTTATTTCCAAAAATGCAAAGATTCGTGGCTGTAATGAAAATTAGGTGGCGAAAATACCGACCCCAAGCACTTACACATGTGTAAATATGTCATTGTGAAATAAAGAAAACAAATAACTTAATTTCAGACTAAGGGAAAATTACTTCAATCACACGTGTGGAATTTAAAACATAACGGCGGAATTTAACATACTCATGCTGTAATTTAAACTTTGTGTTTTTCGCTTTTTGAACTTTGTAGAAATGCCTTCTGAGGACATATAGTCACGAACGAGTCTACGTTTTATGATGTCTTGTGTAGAATTTATCATGGAATAGATGAATAAAATAAGTTGTTCCGCCTTCTCTTAGAAAGCAAAACTATAAACTAAAACCCCTCATAAAATATTACATAAAAATTATGTATTTTTATTAATTATTATCATGCATGCTTACAATATTGTTCATTATGTATCTTGCTCACCCGTTTATCATAAAAGACCTCAATGGCATAATCGCATAAAAATTATTTACCTACATCGAATGCTTTCTTCATATCATTTTACTTAAAATAAAATGATTCAGTAATCCCAAAAAACATCCATAGTTTATTACCACAAAAATTTTAGCTTTAGACCTTATAAAGGTTTGCTAAATTTTTTCCGAGCAATTCGAGTTTTGAGTTTGAGTCAAGTCTCTTCAAACAATAATGACAACATGTCATGACAACCTGCTCTGTTTGGGATTTTCCTAAAGGGAGTCAATTTTGAAAATATTTTTGAAAGTTTTACGGCCCGGATACGAGGTCGAAAATTGAAAACGTTACGGTTCGAAGATGTCGAGATTGAAAGAAAATTAACCATCCTTCGAATCTAATTAAGAGCGGAAACAGTTTCCCTCTGGGGTGAGAACATCATAGGCATGCGTGATGGGGAGCATCCCTCGGTTCAAGCACAACACAGCCAACCCCCTTAGTTACCAACGAAACACCGGCGAGCGCTGATGCAAAAAGAGGAACAGGTAAGCCACAAAAAAAAAGCTTCAGCCTGCCACAAAAAATGGTAACGATGCCAAAAATGACAAAAGTACGCACTGAATAAAAACCCTCACCACCCTTAACCGATCCGTTTCTTATATTCCGATTTTTTCTTTTTTTTAAGCAAATCATGTAAATGTATGCGAATGACAAAGCTTCGTAGTAATGTCAAAGATTGGTAGGTCAAGGTGAACGACGTAGAAGGAAAATTTGCAGAAGAAAATGTCCTAAACGACAACAGGGGCAACTTTGCATCCTGGAATTACGTTGTTACATCCCGGAGAAAACTCTGTAGTGTTTCAACCTTTACAATTGGTCTTTATTGTATTATTAATTTTTTTTAAATCTCTCCTTCAACTAAGAAAATTTTCGTTAATTTACTTTTTACTTAACATTTTTTTTCCGTGAATGGTCCTTACGTTTTGCTTTTCATTAAGCAATAAATTTATTGTAATGAATTAAATATAAAATTATAAAATTTAATTAAAAGCTAAGTCGTCATTTTTTAAAATAAAAAATGTGGATAGATTGATTCAACACAAAATAAAATTCCTTCCTATAAACCAAAAATCCCAGCACACCGGTTATAATAATAATAAAAATTAAATACAAATTAACAAGCCATTTTTCTTTTGTTAAGATTAACCAACAGAATATTAATTAATGTTCAAAGAAAAAATAAAGAATAATTCCCACAAATGTTGGGAAGTGAAAGTAAATACTTAGGATACATATAAAGTTTCCCAACTTTTAATCTGAGTATAAAATGAGTGATGTCGAGCTAAGAAATATATAGAAAATAATAAAAAGTTTTAATAAGACAATATTTTTTAAAATAAAAACAAATATTTAACATAGATTAAATTAGAATAAGCAAAAATCAACAAAAAGCCCGTTTTCTGCTTCATCGACTTAAAGTTGTTCCAAAACTATTCTGTTAGACTATATAAGTTTCTTTATTTTTTGTAAAGTTATACAAAAATTTATATAAATTTTAAAAAATTCAAAACAAGCTTTCAAAAGCCACATAACATCGTATTTCTATGCGTGTTCTCATGGAGGTAAACAACGCCTGTTGAGCTGAGGGCTAATCGTTAATTGGCCCTAATCCTTCCGCTGATCAAGCTTTTTAAAACTAACTTGATTTTAAGTTAATTTTTCAAAAGTCCCTTATTACGATTGAAAATATCCGAATAGTAGGGATATGCAATGGACTGGGGACTCGAAGCAAATTCAAAAGTCTACTCAAACCAAATACCTAACTTTATTCTACAAAAAGATTAGTCCATTAAAGATAATTCATTATGTTAATACTTCAGTTAAGCGAAGCCCAGTTTTAATGGGGGAGATAATTTAATAATCATTAATTTCTACCCCAACGCTGTGAGTATTTACGGAACGAATAATGCCTCTATATTCCTCTCAAAACGTATATATATATATATATATATATTACACTTATATTATACATATTTATAGTTGCTGATATGATGAGAAATTTCCGTTTGCGTCAGAATTTAAGAACATATTTTTTCACTAAGTTTTTTAAATGAAATAAGAAAAGTGTTACGAACATCTAACAGCAACTGAATCAATAGAGTTTGCAACTTCAAAGGCGTAATAAAACGAGATCGTTTACCACGGGCCAAAAGAAAAACAAAATTCTTGAATCGTAAAAAGTTAGTTTACAGGAACGATGTTTTGTAATTTCTTAACAATCTGACTCTGTCGAGTAAGAGTTTCAATTTTTAATAACAACGCAGAATTTTCTTTTTCTTGCTTAACGCTATCCCCCGTTTATAAACTTCCAACATGATTTTTTAACGGATTATCAAATAGGAAACTTTGTGTAAAAGAAGAGTAAAACTTGGTTCGACAAAGATTTTTAATGTGTGCAATATATTCACTTGTAATACTGAACTGGTTGCACAACAGCACGTTTTATCCATTTCGCATTCCAACAGGCGTCGCCGGGGAGTCTTATTTCATCAGATCTTTTCATTTTACATATTAACCAACTCACTATCGAGTGCCTCTGGCACGCAAGCTGACAATATCAACAAATACAAAAGTAATATAATCATAAAAATAATATAAAACTTTATATCTTTATTGATCTTTTCTCCTAGTTTTGGTCAAGAAAATGAATTATACCGGCTAAAAACTACATACTTAAAATTACTCCTTTTGATTCTTTTCTTATTTTTCAGTACATTACAACTATCTTCCAATAGGTAATATGAAACAATGAGAAAGGAAATATATACAAAATTAAAAGCAACAGTGAAGAGAATACCCATTGATAGTACTCTAATGATACTAAAATGTTGTCTGTTTAATTAATACTTGTATCATTATTACTTTCACTACCGTCACCATCACTTCCTAGGAGATCTCGCGGCCATTATATGTTCAGTCGGTTAGGAGGGTTCAAGGGGATTCGTCGGAATGAAGGTTTCCGATGTGCTGATTTACGGTGGTTGGGAGGGTATTGTGAGGTTTTCGATAAAAAGAGCGGATTTCATCTTAAACGTAAGAAATTCTTAAGTCTGTATGTATAGTAAGATTAGACACATAAAACGGAACATCTAGTATTTTTCGTAGAATTATGGATTGGGCAATTTGAAAGCAGCGGATGTTGGAAGTTTGGCTGAACCCCACACTCCCAGTCCGTAAGTTCATATCGACTTAGCTATAAAGTGGTTTTATAAAGCAGCCTTTTATATTTAGGAGGTAAATTAGAACGTTTGTCAAGAAGTCGCGCAACAGCTCTGTATCATGTCATAACCTCCTGACGTTTTAGTCGTGTGTGAGAATTCCGGCAAGCGCTTGTCTATTTACTACAGTCCGAGGTACCTCACCTTGTCCGCGGTTAATAATCAATTAAGCTAAGAGAGTATCTATATCAGTAGGTAGATAATCTAAGATAATCAACTAGTTGATTACCTCGAGTATTTAAAAAAACTGAAATGATTCACTTTTGATGGTTTTTGGTCTGCGAGTCGGTAAATTCATGTTGAACCGGCACAGGGTCACTTACTGGGTCTGTCTCCACTCGTGGGGTTTTGTTTGTAGTTATTCAAACGCGTTTCGGCATTGCGCCATCTTCAGTAAGGAAACGAAAGTGAGTTCCTCACTGAAGACGGCGCGATGCCGAAACGCGTTGGAAACACTTAAAAAACCAGAGTGGATACAGACCCAGTAAGTGATCCTGTGCCGGTTCAACGTGACTCACTCCTGGCATCTATTCTGGCTAAGACGGTCCAGCACGTTAACAATTTAAATACAGAAAAAATAATAAAATTACACAAATAATAAAAAAAAGTCATATGTTCATTTATTTACAACTTAATTGAAGGCTTTTTTTAAGGGTTTTGATCAAATGAATTATACCGTATAACTCAATTTCTTTTTAATAAATTGTTTTTGTAACAATTTAAAAAACTGTATAGGTGCTCAAACAATTCATCCAATTGAATGGACAAAATCATATAATATTTATTTCTAAGAGAAATTAAATAGAACAAGTATGATACATTCAAAAGGGAACGCGGTGGCCAAGTGGTTAGGACATCCGACTCGTATTTCTACGCTAGCGCCCTGGGTCCGAATACAGGCTTAGAGATTGAGGAAAATTTGTTGTAAGTGTTGTTAAGAATCAATGCGCTACAAAAGGAATGTTGAGGTCGAGTGTAAGGTCAGTGACGAAGTAAAGAGCTTTGATGATTTGTCTGAGGACTTTTGATTAGAAGGTCTAAAGTTTTGTACAAAATAATTTTAGTATGATCAAGACCTATTTCCGTCCTAGCTGTCTCCGTAATTGTCGAGATTTCTGTTGACTTGTTGTCTCTTAAATCTTTTGTGAGGATTCCACGTCTGATGTCTATGCACAGTCCTAAATATTTGACTTGACTAAAAATCGGAATCTCTTTGTTGGCGGTGTACAGTGGAGGGTGACTTTTTTTCCAGCTATCTATCCCAGCATAGGCACGGGATAATCAAGACCTTTGGTCGTTCCTGCACCTTTAACTAATTTTAAATTTTTTTAAAATATTACTATAATTTTTATCTTAAATATTAAGTTTTTAATCTAAAATAAGTCAGTTTTGAAGGAAGAACAAATAAAATATTTTACATAAGTTAACTTAATGTTGCTAAAAACTCAGACAGATATTTTTGTGTTTTTTCCCCTTTTGTGTGACCTTTTGCTCTGTTTTGCCCTGCAAACATTAGTCAGTCTGGGTAGAATTATAATAGGAAATCTATGTGCCCCGGGGAGTCGGTGACATGGCCAACGTTGGGGCTTTTCGCCACTCTTATTGAAATACAGGACCATCCCCTATGGCCGTAAAGTGTTTACCGAGACCCACTGGGATGCTGAAAACCATTCGGCACTGAATCAATCGCTGTTTCAACGCTTTCGAACCTTTATCAAAAATCCATTTAACGACGAACAATCGTTGCAGAAAATTTCTATGCTCTGAACAGCTTAAGAAGAAAATCCCAAAGGATTAATTTTCCTTTTGTTTACGACGTTCTCTCCGCGGAAATGGATTGCCCGCTTCATAAGTCCTATTCTAATTTTCCCGTGACGATGGAAATGACAGACCTTCGGCATTTCAATAAAGTCCTCTAAAAGTAGAATAACAGAGCAATAAAGAGCTTGTGGCCCTTCGGCTGCAGATGAGCCTTGGTTTGATTAAAGCCGCCCTTTCCCTAAAGCCCCCTTTCTTTCTCGGAAAGGCATCTATATTTTTAAAAATTGATAACCTAAACTATAACATTTAATAGTTTTCCGTCAATATACCAGCATAAAATTCCCGCTTTGACCATGCCCTAAATTCCTGTGTCCTTTTATACTCAATATCAAATTAAAAGATTTGAGAATTATGTTTACAAGAAATTCATTAACTCCTATCTTCAATATATTATACTTCAAAACCTAGAATATCTATATAGCATTCACTATATATAGCCAAATCATACCGAGATCATCTTGTTCAAATCCTAGTAATCCCAAAATTCAAAACATCGTTTTTTCAAAACTCCTCATCATTGCATGCAAAAATTTCAACAAATTGCTCTATTTTTTAAATTATTTTATTTGTACCCTTCACAAGTACATATTACAAATGTGATCATAAAACTTGTTTTGCCAATGCCGGCACTCAATGTGAGGGATTAAGGAGCAAGGTTTCGCAGCCATCGTCCATTAAGGCAACGAGGTCGTTGTAGATGATGAGATTAGTAGTAAGGAGCTTGAACAATTTGTCTGGAAGGACTGGATGAGCTGGATGTTAGACGGCTTGGCAGAAACCACATCAAGAGGTCTTAGTAAAATCATTTACTTGTAAGGTTAGTTTTGTGATGACTGTCAAGACGGATTTAGGTCCTAGAAGTCTTCGTAGTTGTACAAGTCTTCTCAACCTCAACTATTAAACACTCTTAATCGCCATTGGTTTTTGAACAACTATTACTATCTGAGCTTCTTTCTTGGATTAGGACTGAAAAATGATACTACCTATCATACAATATTCTTCAATAATACTCCTATCCCAAAAACTGACTGTGTACGCTCCCTCGAGTTGTATGTCGACTCTCGTCTAAGTTGGAACCGTATGCACGAAATAAGAATAATAAGAAGAAGAATTAAAGAAACGCTTAGGACTACTGTACAAATTATTATCAAGAATATCACACGTTCTAACAAAAAACAACACTTTATAAGACACTACCGAAACAGATTTAGACTTACAGATTGTAACTTAGGGACACCGCTAAACCTTCCAACATCCAAAGAATACAGTCCAGTCCTTCTAATCCAAAGCCCTCAGACCAGGATCAGAACCATTGTCAACTCTCGCCATCTACTACGTTTCCTACGCTTCGCAATGACTTCCAAATACCCTCCGTTAAAATAATTATTCAGAAATCGTGAGATGCGGTCTGGTGTGATGTAGGTTTCAGAAAAACATTTTCTTTATCGTGCCCAGAAAATGTTTTTCTGAAACCTACATCATACTAGACCGCATCTCAAGATTTCTGAATAATTATCGATTAACGGTCACTAATCACCACACACTTCGTTAAAATGCTAATCCCCAACAAATGTTCCACATTCCATGAAAAACTATCCGCATATCCTAACACATTAGCCCGGTGCATGTACTACAATCCAGTAAGGCGACTGACGCGATAGAAGTAGATAACCAACTATCAGAAAGATGGAAGAGCAACAGTGAATGGTTGCTGGATCCCCTCAGTTTATATGCAAATAGTAAATACTACTGTCATATTACATAATGGATATAATTTGGACAGATGTAACATAAAAATTTTGTTTCTACATTTTCCTCATTTTCTTTTCTAATCCTTTAAATCATTTTTAACTATGTTATTGTATTTCAAATAAATATGATTACGTACGTTGATTATTTACTTTCTGTAACCTCTAGCAAAGTTGTAAATTGCGGTCAGCACGAAAACTAACCTGCATATTTAGTCCTTAAACAAAGGAAACAAACACAATTTGAAAACTTCTGAAACCAAATATAAACAAACGTAGAACATCCCACTAGACCAAAACGGTATACAATAATTTATCGGGCAAACTGGTTTTATATGGAAGGTTGACATACTTAACGTATAAGGTCATTTAGAAAAATCATTGAAAAACAAACTAAGTAACTCACCTCACACAAAACCACCTCGAACCCTCGACAATTGGCAAGTTTAAAATCGTTCCATAACGTACAAAAATGTTCATCCAATCCTTGACTTGCACAAACCCAACACATTCAACAGGAACTAGTTACTTATGAACACGCAACTCAACAACTCATTCAAACCATTTACGTCATTCAAAATATTAGAGAAAATAAAAGGAAAATAATCGATCATAATGAATGAACAAACATCAAAAACTAAGACCTAATCCATCAAAATCACCGACTCACTCCATCCAACGTTCATCAATGTATAAAACCAGACTAAACGAAATATCGAACAAACAAACCCACGACCAAAACGCGTCTGTCAGACAACTCGGCGATACTAGGCAGACCAGGATGAAACAACCAAACTACAGGGTTATCACCCTCAAGACTTATGCAATAAATTAATCCTCCTAGCGATGAATAATTGAAGGAATTACAATTAATTAAGGTTTTTAGTTGAGATGAAAAAAAAGTTAATGGCACGAGTGGGATTCGAACCCACGATCTTCGGCTAGATACGCCGCTTCTCTACCACTTGAGCTATCGTGACCTCGATCCACTCGAACATCAACTTCCTATCTCAACCCCACCTTATGAGTTTTCCCTCCTTTTTGCCATTTTTCAAATGTGTTAGTGAATTAGTGAAGCTCTCCGTGGCCATTTCAATTGTCGTCGAGAATCCAAACCGATTACACGACATTTGAAAAATGGCAAAAAGGAGGGAAAACTCATAAGGTGGGGTTGAGATAGGAAGTTGATGTCCGAGTGGATCGAGTTCACGATACCTCAAGTGGTAGAGCAGCGGCGTATCTAGCCGAAGATCGTGGGTTCGAATCCCGCTCGTGCCATTAACTTTTTTTCATCTCAACTAAAAACCTTAATTAATTGTAATGATTTAATTGGTCAAGCGGACCACGAAATTAGTGAATTGAAGGAATGTTTATTTTCATGATTTCGGTACAATGCATGTAACAAGAGTATAAGGAAAGTGGCATTGTACTACAACTTCCTATTACAATCCAATTCAAATATATACAGAGTTGTTTGGTATGGAAGATGGAAAAAAATTGCTACACAAAAACCACAAACTCCTAACCATTTCTTCTATGCAAATGCCCGGGTTGGTGCCTTGTTTGTAAAGAAAACCAACAATTTTTGAAGGAGTAACGATGCCCTGAAAGAATCTAATCTTATCAATCTTCCCAGCCATCTTCCGTTAAAACATACCCAGCAGTCCATTATGCTTCCCAGTCTTTTTTGGTCTTCCCTTTAATCTTCTGTTTAGTGCCATTTGTTTTAGCCCTGATTTGGCAATCTATATACGTGGTGGACCACATGATCAGCTTCTCTTTGTTCATCACCATTTCTGCTTTCATTTGCTAATTGGAAACCTTTTCCTAGTTTGAACACCGAATAATTTACACTACACTTCCACCATTTATGCTATATTCACTTTCATCACATGTCCCTTGTGAAAGATCTAAGCCTAACAGATGTATATCATTATTCAATGATGACTCTGTCTTAGAAATACGGGGATTATATTTTTTATTGATTTTGCTTTTCCGCCTTTCGGAAAATTACTATATCTCCTTACTGTCTATAATGGATTCTAAATATTTATAATTTTGGATATCATTCTTAGAAAAATATTTGAAAAACTTCTCCTTCTTGTCATACACACTATCATCAAACTCTTAAACCATTAATTAATCTTTATGAAAGGTATTGGTTGAGATAAAAAAGCCAGTGTCACGAGCGGGATTCGAACCACTTCCCATCTCAACCTCACCTTTCTAATTTTACCTCCTTTTTGCCATTTTTCAACTCTTCAACATTATCTACCAATCGCTAATTCAGTTTGCGCGGCTAACACCGAGCCCACCGCATTGTTGACACCTTCGCCACCTCTCTCGAGCTTTAACAATACTACCCGACTATTTTCCTTGACTATCCCAGGCCTTTGATCGGGTATTGTATGATGGCTTGTTGTGGAAGTTGTATCCTTCCCTTTACTACCTTAACCTACATAACACCGACACTTCCGAGTAACCAAAGGCGACACTCTTCTACCTTTATCCCATATTAACCGATGTCCCACAGGAAATACGTTTGCTCCCTTACATTACTCCTTCTTTAGCTGATCTCCCATTCCAACACCTTAACAATTTCCATATGCCAAATGGCAAACTCCACAAAAATTGTCCCAGTTACTTCCGCATATAACTTTATCCGCAACCTCCAATCTCATCGACAGTAGAGATTCAAGGTAAGCCACTAAAATTCCGAGTGCTTAGTTTTCACTCTTAATCGGGACTCTCACCTGTCTATTTATGTGGCATCCCCTTCCAAATATACTATATTTGGACTTGACTTGGGCAAAAGACTTATTTGGGATCTACACACACGACTTAAACGAACTCACAAGCTCAAATATAAAATGCTGAAGAGACTATTTGACCAACGATCTAAAGTGATAAAACCTATTGTATACCTTATTTCCCTGATATATACAGACTTGAACTGTACAACACAACTAAGTGTTCCAACAAAATCCAATCCCTCTAATCCAAAATCCTTCGTACAATAGTTGATGCTTAAGTTCGAATCAACAGTCCAGACATGTACATCTGCATTCAATACTGCATGTGCATGTGTATGTGAATATCCTGGTAAATGCCATAATCATAAAGTCCTATTCTAAAATTATATCGTAAGATTGTTATACACCGCTACAAGGTATTCTGGTTATCTACAGTTGATCTTCAAGCCTCACTTTTTATGTCAGTCAGTCACCTTGAGATTGTAAAGAGAATTCTTCTTTGTGTGTATTAAGGTCGGTTGTTTGTTTCAGAAATTCACTTTCGTCTAGGGCGGGATGAGAGATGGGGAAGAAAAAGGTTAAGGAGGCCGTGGTGCCGCAGCAGGACAAAAAGATCTGCGGAAGCATATGTCTGTGCCAGTTCACAGTCGTGATCTCTTGCGTGGCGGTCATATACCTCGCGGTCGCCGTCTACATGCCATCCTACAGGGCCTTCACCTACGGCATGGAGCCGGAGCCAGTCATGTGCCAAGCGGTCAACACGACCATGCTTACCAACTACTGCGACTGGGCGTCTTGCGGCGAGTGGTGTCTGACCAAAACGTCCGGCTTCTGTCCACAAATTCACGTAACGACTCGCAGGAACGGGACGACCATCAGGTTGGATGGCTGCGCCCGTCTCGCTTCCTCTTCTTGCCCAAAAGTGAGTAAACTTCATTCTTTTATAACCTATTATAACTTTATATCTCAAAAGTACTTCAAATATGGCATCTATATACTAATAATTAACTGATTTTCCTTTTGTCCCTGAGGTTAGGCTCCTTTATAACGATGAAACGATTATGATTTCCAATTGTCTGCCTAAGTTCTTTCGATGTTTGTGGGCAAAACGGAATACGGTTAACCTTTCAGGACAGTTCAATTAGAATCATGTCAGCGAAACACGCAGAGGACGGTGCGATTCTTATTCCATTTTTCTCTAAATGTTCGAATTTTGTTTTTCCAATTTCTTTGGACAAAAACAACAATTAAACACCAATTATTTCTGAATTTATCTGTAAATTCTACAATTACATCCACTACAGAATGTGAATATCAAGTTGGCCTAAAAGACATATACAGGGTGTTCGGCTACTCGTGTTACAAACTTTGCAAGTAGATTCTACATTCAAAAAGGAACCAAAAAGTTCTAATTAACTATGGTTTCGCATGTATTTCACTTTTTCTGGTAATATTTCATGTCCTTGCTTGGATAAACAATGATAACTCCAAAACTAAAAGGTTTTGGACACATCCGTTGATACCATTGAAAACTACTTTAAATTTTCAATAAGATGTGATCAATACTAAACTTGTAAACGTTGTTGAAAAAACTGTTTTAGTAGCGAGATCTTTGAAAAAAAAATTTTTTTCAAAGTTGAAAAACGTAGAATGGTGATTCCGAACTACTATTTTCAAACCAGAGACCAGCAAATTTCAGAAAACGTACTCCATTTAATATCTTTTTTAGTGGTGTAATTTCTTTTTTAATTCCTTTTGTCCAAGATGAAGAAATTGATGGAAGAAAGGAAAAAACAGTGGCTGACAGATTGGTAAGGTGGAAAATTTAAAAAAAAAACTTAAGGAAAAAAAGGAATCGCATTACTTTCCCCTTTTATAAGCAGTTATCTTAAAAACTACATCCGTTGAGCTAACATATAGCCATAAAAATCAAAATCAGATGAAATGAAACTCTCATAGTTTTTATCCAAGGACCTTTCAAATGATAACTGCATCCAGAAAGATGTGTTTTTAGGCGGAAAGTTATCAGCTGCAGATAAACGAATGAAACTTATTGACTGTGTGGTATCTATTTGTCTATTAATTTTCATATTTAATACAAGGTGATGATAATTGAAGATTATCTCAGAATGTGGTTTAGCGGGGATAAAATTTAATTAAATCTTAGCTGCGGTTTGTTGTTTTTTGTTTAGTCTTCCCGAAGGGGCTTCATCGCCATTACAAATTTTCAAAATTCAAAATTATGCCTTATGAACAGGCAGTACATCATCGAACACCGTATTACTCTGCGATCGGCCTTGGTTGTTTTTATATCGAGTTTCTACTTGTAAAGTAAAAAAGACGAATTTGGGATTCAACATTGACCATATTCGTTTTGTGGTTTAACCTGGCTATGCTTGCTGTTTTGTTCGTTGAGGGGCGTTTGTCTTCTCGTCAGGTTCAGTGTTAGATGAATAAAATTTATCCATTACACTTCTTAATCTGATTGACCACATAACCCCTTTCAATTAATTACCTTACATAAAGATCAATTAATTGAGTAAACTTTATGTTGATTACCAGTTGTAAACGTCAATTTTCTAACAATTCAAAGTAGGCTGAACTGGGTTGTTCAACTCTAGTCGGTCAGATGGTTGATTTGCCGTTGAATACCCGTAAACAATTGTAAACAAATATTTTGTTGTCCGGAAAATAATGCAGGATTTTGGTATTAAACAAAAAAAAAGAAACTAGTTACTTTAAAGCAATGTTCTTTAATCAAAATAATTTCCCATACNAATGAGTAATCCTGTAAACGTAAACAGAATATTTTATATAGATTTTTTTTAATGAAAACTTAAAATCCTGCATTATTTTCCGGACAACCCAATAACATGGACACGACTGTCTAAATTACAGACAAATCACTGAAGATAGCTTGAAGCCATGATGCGATTCATAGGCCAACATACCCCTTAAACCCGAAGAGGAACTCTCACAGTTAACTTACTTTTATCCGTTTGAAGGTTTAACTAAGACATGATTAGTAGGTCTATGTACATATTTGTAAAATGTAAACAGTATTTGTAAATCCCAGGCCCTGAAGATGATCACAATAAAGATCGAAACGTTGGCACGATAAAAAATTGTTTTTCTAAAACCTACGTCACACCAGACCGCATCTCACGATATCCAAATAATCATTGTAAGTATCCTGTGGCTCGAAACCAGAGTACTTGCAAGCAGCCTTTTTGTATGAGTCCTTTATGTAGAGAATTGTTTCTCGATGTGTCCCGCCTAATTGAAGGTTCAACTCTTTGGGTCTATATAGAGAGCGTATGAATGCCACCGGATATGAGAATCGAAAATGAGCATCTGGGACCTCCGATTTTTGGAGGAAACTGAACAGTTTTGAGTATCTAGATTGAGGAAATTTCGAATGAATTTATTAAACGTTTTTTTAATTTCGGTTTCGAACCCAAATTAAAAAAAGTTTAATAAATTAATTCAAAATGTCCTTAAGTTTTTATTTTATATTATTATTAATCTTTCCACCTTCAATCCTTCAACCAGGGTTTTTTCCTTTCCTTCCTCAATTTCTACACCTTTAAAAAAAAATTAACAAAGGAATTACACCACTAAAAAGGATATTAAATGGAGTACGTTTTCTGAAATTTGCTGGTCTCTAGGTTTGAAAGGACTAGTTTAGAATCATCATACTAAGTTTTTCAACTTTGAAAAAAAAAATATTTTTCAAAGTTTTCGCTACTAAAACACTCATTTCAATAAGGTTTTCATGTTTAGTATTCATCACATCTTATTGGAAATTTAAAGTAGTTTTCAATGGTATCAACGGATTTGTCCAAAACCTGTTAGTTTTGAAGTTATCATTGTTTATTTCAAACAAAGTCGTGAAATCTTAAAAAATCAGAAAAAGTGGAATAACTCCGAAATGCTGAGATTCGTACCATAGCTAATTAGGACGTTTTGGTTCCATTTTGAAGGTAGAATCTACGGGCAAAGTTTGTAACACGAATAGCCGAACACCCTGTATAACTGTGTGGTGTTTAGTGACCGTTAGTCAATGAGTATTCGGAGATCGTGCGATGCCGTCTGTTGTAACGTAATTTTTTCTTATCTAAAATTTTCTAGCATTCTATAAATTAATAATTTTTTCACATCCTACATGTATCTGTAAAATCGAAACGTTGGCACGATAAAGAAAATGTTTTTCTAAAACCTAAGTCACACCAGACCCCGAATAACCCTATATACCAAAAGTTTTTTAGGTTATTACATTCTTAAGATTCAATTTTATAATTTCATGGTGGAAATATAACTATAATTTGATATTAAATTACAATTACTTACAAACTTCAATGTAGTTCTAAGAGCACTTGCCATGAAAAATAGCTTAATAGTGATTAATCGAAAATCGATTATTGCATCATGACACAGTCTACTGATCGTTTTATATAAGAAATTACTGTAAACGATATGTTTCATAAAGACCCTCAGTTAAAAAATAATCATAGGTAAAATCTACAAAACCTGATATCGAATTATTGAACTATAATTTTTTTATTACAATGTTGTAAATGTAGGACAGAAAATGAACGTTAACCTACACCACTAACTAATCATGTGCTTTTTGCCGGCCGTTCATCGATTCCACATAAACTTGTTTACTAGGAGGTAAGTGGAGCTAGACGCTAACACGTTTTCGTTGTTCGATTTTACCATAATTTTTCCACACTTGTTTTTAACATATTCGGATATGAACTTAATCCGTGGGTGTACCGTGTGGTGCTCATGCAATGTGCGTTGGAATGTTAAGGTCAACCAATCCACTTCTTTCCCCATCATTTCTCAACCTTTGCGACTAGGATAGCCCTATTATGGTCGAAATCCGACCTGAAAAGACTGGTCAATCAGAAATTATTCGAAATCGATATTTGAATAATTCATCATGGAAGGTAAATTGGAATTGACGCGGCGATAAAGCAATATCAGGTGTCGACTAAACCACGAGGTTTTTATATTAGAAATGTCTTCTTCAATGTGTTTGGAGGGATCTCGTTTTAATATTTAACCCATAAAGGGGTTTATTTAAATATTTTCTTTTCACCGCCGAAATGAAATATTTTATATAGTATAAAGTGAATTTTACGTCAGTCATTTAATAAATATTTTTCAGAGTTGAAATCTGAACAGCCGCGTATCAAGACACCCTTTTGTGATGTTTGTGATGGGTTCCTGATAAATGTCACTAAATTTCAACCCGGTTTCGATTACTACTAATTTTAGCCTTCTCTTAACCCCGTTTCCTGTTTCGACGACGAATTAATTCTCAACCATTTCGGGCGAAGATATGTTACACGCAAGTCCTCTCTTGTCGTCCCATTTAAACATGTATATTTTTGATGATCGATAGTTTGAATAGTGCATCGCATTGGATCGGGGTGGATCCGGGTCCCTTTCAGCTGTGAATAATTCAGTCCTCTTAGATCGAGCCAGGGGCTCACCCTTCGTTCGTTCAGCCCAAACTGTTAACCCCGAAATCCGAAAAGGCATTATAGTAATTGACCCTTCCAATTACTACTCTATTACTTTGCACGTATACAAGAAAATCTTTGATATTTCCTAATAGTCAATTTTTGATTAATATGTAAACAACTCCACAATTGTGCCGAGAAATTTAATACTACTCATTACAAATACAATAATTCTAAATTTTTTATCAATGATAAGCAATAGATAAATTTATTTCATCTAAATGCCAGCTGTTTAAATATGACATACTTTTTTTAAACCCTCAGTGTTTTTTTTTGTTTGGTTTACCTTCGCCTACTTTCCTGTGATAAACACCAATGTTTATTCTTTATAAAGATGATATTAAACTCATCATTGTATCGTGTGGCGTTTAGTGACCTTTAGTTAATGATTATTTGGAGATGGTAAGATGCGGTCTGGTGTGACGTAGGATTTAGAAAAACATTTTCTTTACCGGGCCAACATTTCGATCTTACTTTAGATCATTTTCAGGGCCTGGATAAACATTGTTTGAATTGTACAAATACATCAAGATGGGAAAAAATTATTAATTTATACGTTCTTTTTCTTTCCTACATTTACAACATTGTAATAAAAAATTATAGTTCAATAATTCGATATCAGGTTTTGTACATTTTATCTATGATTATTTTTAACTGAGGGTCTTTATGAAACATATCGTTTACAGTAATTTCTTATATAAAACGATCAGTAGACTGTGTCATGATGCAATAATCGATTTTCGATTAATCACTATTAAGCTATTTTTCATGGCAAGTGCTCTTAGAACTACATTGAAGTTTGTAAGTAATTGTAATTTAATATCAAATTATAGTTATATTTCCACCATGAAATTATAAAATTGAATCTTAAGAATGTAATAACCTAAAAAACTTTTGGTATATAGGGTTATTCGGGGTCTGGTGTGACTTAGGTTTTAGAAAAACATTTTCTTTATCGTGCCAACGTTTCGATTTTACAGATACATGTAGGATGTGAAAAAATTATTAATTTATAGAATGCTAGAAAATTTTAGATAAGAAAAAATTACGTTACACCAGATGGCATCGCACGATCTCCGAATACTCATTGACTAACGGTCACTAAACACTACACAGTTATACAGGGTGTTCGGCTATTCGTGTTACAAACTTTGCCCGTAGATTCTACCTTCAAAATGGAACCAAAATGTCCTAATTAGCTATGGTACGAATCTCAGCATTTTCGGAGTTATTCCACTTTTTCTGATTTTTTAAGATTTCACGACCTTGTTTGAAATAAACAATGATAACTTCAAAACTAACAGGTTTTGGACAAATCCGTTGATACCATTGAAAACTACTTTAAATTTCCAATAAGATGTGATGAATACTAAAGATGAAAACGTTATTGAAATGAGTGTTTTAGTAGCGAAAACTTTGGAAAAAAAAATTTTTTTTTCAAAGTTGTAAAACTTAGTATGATGATTCTAAACTAGTCCTTTCAAACCTAGAGACCAGCAAATTTCAGAAAACGTACTGCATTTAATATCCTTTTTAGTGGTGTAATTTCTTTGTTAATTATTTTTTTTTTAAGGTGTAGAAATTGAGGAAGGAAAGGAAAAAACCCTGGTTGAAGGATTGAAGGTGGACAGATTAATAATAATATAAAATTAAAACTTAAGGACATTTTGAATTAATTTATTAAACTTTTTTTAATTTGGGTTCGAAACCGAAATTTAAAAAAACGTTTAATAAATTCATTCGAAATTTCCTCAATCTAGATACTCAAAACTGTTCAGTTTCCTCCAAAAATCGGAGGTCCCAGATGCTCATTTTCGATTCTCATATTGGGTGTCATTCATACGCTCTCTGTATAGACCCAAAGAGTTGAACCTTCAATTAGGCGGGACACATCGAGAAACAATTCTCTACATAAAGGACTCATACAAAAAGGCTGCTTGCAAGTACTCTGGTTTCGAGCCACAGGATACTTACAATGATTATTTGGAGATCGTGAGATGCGGTCTGGTGTGATGTAGGTTTTAGAAAAACAATTTTTTATCGTGCCAACGTTTCGATCTTTATTGAGATCATCTTCAGGGCCTGGGATTTACAAACACTGTTTACATTTTACAAATACATGCTCATATGACCTAGACATAGACCTGCTAATCATGTCTTAGTTAAACCTTCAAACGGATAAAAGTAAGTTAACTGTGAGAGTTCCTCTTCGGGTTTAAGGGGTATGTTGGCCTGTGAATCGCATCATGGCTTCAACCTATCTTCAGTGATTTGTCTGTAATTTAGACAGTCGTGTCCATGTTATTTGTTTACAATTGTTTACGGGTATTCAACGGCAAATCAACCATCCGACCGACTAGAGTTGAACAACCCAGTTCAGCCTACTTTGAATTGTTAGAAAATTGACGTACAACTGGTAATCAACATAAAGTTTACTCAATTAATTAATCTTTATGTAAGGTAATTAATTGAAAGAGGTTATGTGGTCAATCAGACCAAGAAGTCAAATGGATAAATTTTATTGATCTAACACTGAACCTGACGAGAAGACAAACGCGCCTGAACGAACAAAACAGCAAGCATAGGCAGGTTAAAAGGTTAAACCACAAAACGAAATGGTCAATGTTGAGTTCCAAATTCGTCTTTTTTACTTTACAAGTAGAAACTCGATATAAAAACAACCAAGGCCGATCGCAGAGTAATACGGTGTTCGATGATGTACTGCCTGTTCATAAGGCATAATTTTGAATTTTGAAAATTTGTAATGGCGATGAAGCCCCTTCGGGAAGACTAAACAAAAAACAACAAACCGCAGCTAAGATTTAATTAAATTTTATCCCCGCTAAACCACATTCTGAGATAATCTTCAATTATCATCACCTTGTATTAAATATGAAAATTAATAGACAAATAGATACCACACAGTCAATAAGTTTCATTCGTTTATCTGCAGCTGATAACTTTCCGCCTAAAAACACATCTTTCTGGATGCAGTTATCATTTGAAAGGTCCTTGGATAAAAACTATGAGAGTTTCATTTTATCTGATTTTGATATTTATGGCTATATGTTAGCTCAACGGATGTAGTTTTTAAGATAACTGCTTATAAAAGGGGAAAGTAATGCGATTCCTTCAGATAAAAATTATGAAGCTAATATTGCTAGCTAAGTTTCAAGAAAACTAGAAACTTTGTGTTTTGTGGTCTATAAAATCTACATCGCTCCGACCGCCGAACGGCTGCTCTAGACACTAGACACTCATTGTTTTTTCCCTGGACTCATCATTTGCTATGAAAAAGAGTCCATGTACAATAATTTAGATTATATTAATGACTTTCCTCAGCTGTAACTAGCAAATTGTCTAAGCTGGCCTCCACAAAAAAAAACGTTTTACTCGCTATTTTCGGACGTGCCACTGTATCGAACCTCTAGATCGAACAATCACAGAAGGGCTGTGTTTGTTTAAATAGGACCTGATCTAATATCGCACAATCAGTCAAAAGTTTTGATTTGGTCGTCTCCGATCGCCATGGTCTGCCTATCCTGATTAAGATCTCTCAAACATCGATACGATCAGTGGCTGACATTGGTGTTATTTAGTCAATCGTGTCCTTCTGTCAAATTTTTAAGATTTTAAAGAGTAGGCATTTTAAGAAGAGCGAACCAACTAGAATAAGCGTACTAGAATGGTAGGAAACTGACCAAACTATAGTTTTACAACGGCACCCAAGTCAACCAAATATCTCAACCATACGCACACATACAAAGCAAATAAAAGGCGAACAATTTTTCATATGCCCGTATTTCTTCCTTTATGCTAACAACTTTTTCTACGTATCAAAACCACAAAGGTCGCAGTAAAATAACATTGTTAAGATGGTTAAACAGTAAATTAGATTAGCAATTAAATGTTTTGGATAATTTTTACCATACACAAGCCTTCATCTAAAAATAGTGATGTGCCAAAATACAAGCAAAACTATAAAATAAAGTTTGGGAGATTTTTACCATATGCACCCCCTCATCTAAAATAGTGATGTGCCAAAATACAAACAAAACTATAAAATACAGTTTGGGAAAATTTTACTATACATAAGCCCTCCTCTTAAAAATGGCGATGTGCCAAAATGCAACCCAAACCATAAAACAAGGTTTGGGAGATTTTTTACTATGCACAAGCCTTTCTCTAAACGCCGACCAAACTATAAAATTTAAAATAACTTGAAAATTTTGGAAATGTTACGGCTAAATTTTAGCAGGAACCTTTTATTGACATGATGATTATTCCAATAACAATTGGAAGAATAATAGATGAAATACCTCAATAAAAACCACTGCTTGAGTGCCATGGGAGCTCCAGGCTTAAAATTACTAAAGAAAGAAAAAAACTTAAGGTTGCTAGGCGTTTAAATGGGGCTATCATGTTTTAAGGATTCTAGAAGTTCTATACATGAACTTTTTCATATTATGGTCACCTTTAGAAAGCCATGAAGGTCGGGGTAATTAGCCCAGTCTGATCTTAACGACTGATACTGTCGTTAATTGACACTGCGATCAACAAAGCAGCAGGCAACAAACAAGACACCTAGACGATCTTTTACTCTTCGAATTTTTAATATGTAAATAATATTGTTGTACGAAATGACAATCGTGTAAAATTTGGTCCCGATCAATAGTCTTAAAAAAGTGTAGATATGAAACTCGATTCGCGGTTTTCGCGGGGCAAGCAGCACATATTTCGACAGGCTCATAACGGGTAAAAAGTGGTGTAACGGGATAGCAATTTGCCGGATGAGTAGTGCCCCCTTTTCTTATGGTGGCCAAATTAGATTCCCCCTCACCGAGAACTTAATACACTAAGCTTTCTATTCGAATTACCTGAAGATAGTCAATTGCGCCCGTAAGAGACGCGCCCAATTATTTTGAGCCCTTCCAATACCAACTGATCGTTTTTCATTAGAAAAATGACGTGCCAGTTTCGATAAATGTTTACGGAGGGCATGCCGGCCACGAGAGGAATTTAATATAAATAACTCGCCCCTCGCCGTGGACTTCGCATATCAACATTCAAAAAGGAAGCAATAAAGCTTTTGTGTTAATTCTTCTTATGGTAAGAACATCGCAAACGATTCGTTCCTAAACGTACAGAAAGAAATCGTATCGCCATTAATTTTTGCATTTATTTATTTTATAACTGCATGCGAAATGCAACAAGCAAAAATTATGGTATATAATATTCGTCATTTCTATAAGCAATTCTCGCCGTTCGTCCGGCGGAAGGACATATCAAACGGGTTCAGTTTGGTTAAAACCGCGATCGATCCCGGGGCGTTAACTCAGCCGAAAATATACGCTAAACTGTTACTTCTTTAATAAATAATAATACACAAACTGTTATTTCTGACTTGTGCTGAATTTATAATGTTCTCCAAGCACGAGAGGAGGAGAAAACAGTCAGGCAAATTCCGTCCTAAAATGTGTAAAACGTAAATTACATTATTTTAGGGTCAATCGTAACTATAACTGTAAATATCCAACTAACTCCACCTATTGTCTCATCCTGAAGATCCTCTCGGATTGATCAAACTTGCCCAACAGTGCACTTAAACATCAAGGTAATACCACCATCCAACAAGATTCGCTACCTTGAGCTTTACTTATGTAGCAGACTTATAGAACCCACATACGAAATTAAAACAATAAGAACTTAAGAAAAGATATAGACTACTCAGACAACTTGGACCAAAATCGACACTAACCACAGGTGACAAAACACTCAACAGACCGAATTGGCCTTACAGAGTTGAATTGTGGGGCTCCTCCAACATGCAACGAATCAATCCTTTCACCGAAAAATTCTCCGCCGTATCCTCAATGCTTCTCCGTCACCATCAAATGATCGATAAAGAAATTAAAATCCCATTCGTTAAGAATCTGGTCCGAAGACGCTTCCTTAGTGTTCACTCTAAACTAACCCTCCACCTTAACCCACTGGCTCAAGCCCTTTCTTTAACGTCCCAGACATATCATCCTCCACGCCGTCTAAAACAACGACGGCCTCTAGACCTCCTTATATGAACCCTCCCAACTAAGCGAAAAGAGTTCCAGCACTGGTTGGTTTCGCTCCCCATTGCCTCATAGTCTCACTGATCTGACAGATATCTAACCATACTATTTGATCAATGTATATTTATTGTGTTCAGATAGCAATGAAAACTATAAATATTTACAATATGTACTCAGTATTTTTTTCTTTTCAAATGTTAATTACTAATTACGACTTTGGCAGCAATCAATGATTAGTATTGATTACAATTCTGAGATTTTCTCGTATGGTCTACAACTCTACACTATGAAGAGCGTTTTGGTCGCCTATTTTCATTGTTTTGTTCAGTTAGTCACGTTTTGGCTTCTTTTGTAAGATTAGAATTAGATATAATAAAATTCAAAAGGGGGGCGTTTCTAGGACAGTCGGCCTGGGATGGTCGATACGCGTCCGGAATAATTAGCATAGCGGCGACATGCAACCGGACAGCACAATGCTCATTAAAAATTTATCTTTGAAATCCGTTTGTTATTCTTTTTTCAGGCGAAGCCGGAAAAAGTTAAGCGCTACAATTGCAATCTGGACAACGAGTGTGCGACGCTGACCGGCGTCTTCAACTGTTCCCTCGGACATTGCGCCAACATGTCAGAGTTGTTTCTGTGTCATAACCACGCTGACGGGATTGTCGTCGATAGCGACAAAGACAACCTTAAGCTGAACGGTTTCTTCGAGTGCTACCACTCCAGGTAGCTTGTTCAACAAACTTCACATTTAGAGTAGGCACTTTTGACATTCTGCTACTATTCAAGCTGCAGTTTTTCTCCTCATCCTGTAGTTTAATAATTGAATATATTTAATATTTCGTTAAGAATTTATTTTCAGAAGAACCCTACAGACAAGGGGGTAACAAAAGAAGGTACAGGGGTCCCACAATTATGTGCCCAAAACCCATGAGTTAGTTTAGTAGTATATTTCATGGAAGGTCATCGCAGTTGAGAGATGTACTCAATTCAATTTGAAAAGAGAACAGAATAACCAAACTAACTTTCATGTCATACAGACAAGCAGCACTGAAATCGAATATTTCCAGTTTTGAACTGATGCTTAATTGCCAAATCAAGCTAAAAAGGTTAGGTATACAAAACCAAATATCTACCGGTAATCAGGACATCCAGTAATATAGGATAACAGAGTAGCAAGGAAAGGGCCACGCCGCTAGATCCACGCCATCAGAGAATTTATCTTAGAAGGGAAGACAACGTGGTAATGCAGATAAAATGAGAATTTTTTTGGGAAAGGACACAAGCAATCCAATAACCCCGTTTACTAGAAATGGAAAATTAACTACAGTATGCATCTGCTGAGGAGATTCGTTATTTCCGCTTCCGGACTTGACGGGGCACTGCAGATTCAATGGATACCTGAGAAAGAGAGGCATCAACCACATGACGTGTACTACTCCAGATGCAGAGGCCTAACACACCTAATATCGGATTGTGATGCTATACTACTATCTAGGTTCAAGTGTTTTGCGACCTAAATTGTGGACATATAATCCGATAATCCATTTCCTTGATGAATTAGGGCTCACAGAGGTATTAAAAATACAGAACAAGGGATGGTATGGTATGGTATAAAAGGATACTAGGAAGTGGGGTTTGTGCTCCCCAGGCACGCCTTTTGGCTTTTTGTACCTTCCTAGTTCCCTAGTTCAGTGCAATAGACTATATACTTCTCCTTAGAAGTATCAGATCACTGTCGCTGCTGCAATTTGATTCCTTAAGTTTTTTTCCGTACGTTAGGTTACATCTCCATTGAGCTGTTGGTTCGCATTCGAAGATGATGTGGGTGGCTGTTTCCTTCTCCTCATCACATAATCTGCAAATGGGATCATCGCTGTATATGCCCATGTTGTGTATATGTTTTCTCAGATGTCAGTGAGCGGTTAATACTCCTGCCACTCCTGAGTTTGGCCCTGTCCACTTGCAGCAATGATTTTGCCAGTCTTGGTGAGGGTTGTTTCATCATACGTTTACTATGTCTAGCGCCAGTAGAGTTTATCCACTTCTCTTTTTTTTGGATCCATTCTGCGATGGAGGATTCTGTATTTGTTTTCGTTATTCCAAGTATAGGTTCGGGGACTATGTATGGTCTTCCTAGATCCTCCTCTGGCCAGACTGTCTGCTTTCTCCTTAACAAAAATTCCCCTGTGCCCTGGCACCCAAGGTGGTTGTTGTGTTTACCTAGGTTTTGGAGATTTTGGATACATTCACTGACTAGTTTTGATGTAATTCTTTTACATGCCAATGCTTTAATAGCTGCTTGGCTGTCTGATCTTATGAGGATTTTTTTGTCAGTGTAACCTCTTTTAAGATTTTCCAGGACACAAGCGTTGATGGCACGTATTTCTGCTTGAAAGACCGAAGTATACTTCCCTAATGAGTTTGATTGCTCATGTTTTGGGCTTGTACAGAAAATGCCTGATCCGGTTCCTTCATTTGTTTTGGAGCCATTTGTATACCATATCATTGTATCTGATGCTCTCCTTTATAGTCAGTTGAGACATTGTAGGAAGTTGTGAAGAATGTTATGATGAATGGGATCATATAGTCAGTCCCCATTTCTAATAATGGTTGTCTGATTTTTTTATTATGGTTGTATGCCCGAATTGTTTAGTTCCTATCCAATTTAATTGTTTCTGGAACCTAAGTGAGCTTCTCCTTGTATAAATATTTCCAGTGGAGGTAGATTTAGCAGAGTTTCTAATGCATTTGTAGGTTGTTCTCACCTATAGCATAGGTTTGATAGTCTGTATATGCTGCCTAATGTTTGGGTAACTACTTTTTGTTGAGCTTTGGTCCAACAGATTTAGTGATTCATAGGCTATTCTGGTCCTTATTGAACAAGGGATGCAATAGCACTTAATGGGGCAATATCCTTATTATCACTTAATCTATTTTATATTTTATAACTGTGTTTCATTTCTTATTGCTTAAGTAATCATTTTCAGGTGTACAAAATACAGGAAAAATCTCAACTGCGACAGGTACTGCAGCAAGATCACAACCACTTCCATGAACGTGTACCTACAGTCGGGTGACAACGTGTTCACCGGAGAGTGTGATAGGGTTGTGGCTTTTAACGAAGTCAATGGAAACGAACCCGGTGTGGTGTTGGAAGATCCAAAGGAGATATGGACCAGTAGAGACAATCGGACTCTATTCGCTTCTTGCGATATGATCGTAAAGAATGAATCTTCGTTAATGTAAGCTTTCTTGTAGACTAAACGTTATTATACTTAGGTTGAAATAAAGTAAAGACTAGAAGCTTTTAGAAATGACAATCTTTTCACGCATACATATATCGAATACCCCATCGGTCATAAAAGTGAGTGGGGGGCTGAAATGACTTCATTGTTGGTGCTCCCCCCCTCAAAAAAAATAATATAATAAAAGCATAGCTAGACTTCTATTTACGCTTGTCTTGAGAATCGCGAGCAAATAAATCCCATGTCCAAGAAAAAGGCTCAGTCAAATTCAAGTCAGATTAAAAAAAAAAGTCATTCCCCTTCCTAATGACAAAAATTAAATGAAATATCATAGAAACTGTCCACATAAATTAAACCAATTAAGGAACACCATATCTATGTTATATAGCTGGATAACGACGTTTTAAAATTCCTTCGATTCGAGAAAGTAAAAAAAAAGTACAAACTCAACAAAACATCACAGCACTAATGGCCTGAGTAATCAATCACAAATGTTTCATGAAATCTCAGGCTATAATTCACCAATAGATTTTTTCGAAGTTTTCCGTTTACAGATTAGCCATCAGGCAGAATATAAAACAACCGACGCTGATAATGAGCTCAAAATGTGACATGAAACAAAAAATTTGCCTTAACAAACGATATTTGTGGTATTTATTGGAACAATATACTATTTTATAACTTACGCATAGGTGGTAAATATGACAATTTAATAGTGACGTACCTGCAACAGAAAAAATGATTTAAGTGAATAAAGATAAAAAGTAGATAAATATTTAAGTTCATTTAAAGTACATTTTAAAAAAAAGATTTCTGAGCCATGGCCCACGTATCTGTCGGGCATGTAGAGAAAAATTCTCGGTGTGTCCCATTAATTGAAGGTTGCCATTCGTTTCCTCAACATAGAGAACGTGAGTAATACCACCGATATGAGAACTGTGCTTAAGTACTGCAATAAGTATGTGGATCCGCTGTTCGATTTTTCGGGAAAACAGTGATGTTTTATTGTACTGATATGTGTTGTTTTGTGTACTATAAGTGTACGTTGACAGTGAAGGCATTTATTGATGTGAATGTGTAGTGTGATATGGTTTATGGCGGAATATTCAGTACCCCATCGGCCCATAATTCATAATATGTTCACAGCATATAATAGGTGTAAATGGTGATGAAGATATCAAGTACTATCATAAATGACAAAATGGTATGTAAATAGGAAGTTATGTATTTAAGATTCAGTAAGAAGTGAATGGGCTTGGATCTGGATACCGATTGTATATGATATTGTTGAATGTTCAAAAATGTTAGTCTCCACCCAAATTATTTGTTTCTGGAGTCTGTATGAGCTTTTCTTAGGTTCTCTTTAAATACGTTTCACAACTTCTTTTAAAGCATTATCATGTAAAAATCTCCAACACCTGAGAAAACGCAACGATCTTATGACACAAATGATGACAAAAAGGAATTTTCTGTAACGAAAAGAAAGACAATCTTTGTCAAGAGGAGAATCTGCAAAACCATACACAGGTACAAACACCATACACCATACTCCATTTCACAATGGATAAAAAAGACAAAAGGAGAAGTAGAATAGTAAGCTATGTTAAAATAGCCTTCACCAAAAACTGGCTAACTTATTATACTTGGAGAAAGCTAAACTCAGAGGAATGATGAGTGATAGACACCAGTCACTGGCATCTGAGAAATCACATACATAACACGGGTATATTCGATAATTACCATATTTTAAGTTAGGCAATGAGAAGAAAAAGCCGCCCTGACATATTCGAATTTGAACTGCTCAATGGAGACACAACCCGAGATATTAAAAAAAAAATCTTAAAAGAAGGATCGAGTCAATTGAATTGAACTAATGAACCAGGAAAAGTTCAATACAACAAGACATAAAAGCTGCAGTGCTCAAGAGATATAAAATCCCACTTCCTATATTTCCATTAATATTATCAACAACTTTTATAAAGTAGTACATTTAGGTCGTTATCGAAGGTTATTTTTATTAAAAAACCCAAAAAGCCTGCCGAGAATCCCTCAAGTTATAGACCCATTAGCCTGTTGAGTGCACTTAGTAAGATATTCGAAAAGTGCATTCAGCACCGTCTTTACCTACACATTAATGCTAATAGCATTATCATAGATGAGCTTTAGACCGGGCCTCTCTACGGCCACCCAACTCACTCGCGTAGTAGATCATTGACCAACATGTTCAACAACAAAAAACATACTGGGATGGTCCTCTTAGACATGGAGAAGGCCTTTGATTCGGTCTGGCAGGACGTATAGTATACAGGCTCATTGAAATGAATTTCCCTGGATATCTTACAAAAGTTGCCATGGCCTACTTAAAAAACCGTTGTTTCCGTGTTTCCCTAAACAATGAAACTTCCAGACCTTTCCCAATTGCCGCCGGAGTTCCCCAAGGTTCAATCCTAGGGCCATGCTTGTTCCTCCTTTTTATAAATCCACTCCCCTCACTGAGAAATTGCAAAATTGCGCTTTATGCGGGTGACATTGCTGTCTATTGTTCATCCTGGAGGCCTAAGACAATTGTGAAAAGATTAAATGACAGCATAACCAGGATTTGCAGGTTTTGTCACCGCTGAAAACTTAGTCCCGAAAACTGAGGCCATATTTTTCACAAAACGACGCCCAATATTCAAGGAAACCATTTCCATTCACGGACACAAAATAGAATGGCGTGAGGGGGTAAAGTACTTGGGTTTAACTCTGGACCGAAAACTTAACTTCTCTCGGCATATAAACAATATAGTAACGAAAGGTAAAATAGCTATAAAAGCCTTATTTCCGCTGATGGCCCGAGAGAGTGGAATGAGCTTTGAAAATAAACTAATTATATATAAAGTAGCTATTAAACCTATGCTGGTGTATGCTTGCCCAGCATGGAGTTACACGTGCGAATCGAACATCAAAAAACTGCAAGTGGTCCAAAATAAATTTCTAAGGTTTATAACCTCACTACCTCGATACACCAGAATTGGCCTCCTCCATGAGAAAGTGGGAGTGGAGTATATTAATTCCGAATTAAAACGTCTGTCCAGGAATTTTTTTATGGGTCTCTCCTCCAGCAAGAACACTACTTGTAGGGATATAGGAGTGTATGATGTGAACTTTCCATGGAAACATAGAAGGATTAAGCACAATACATAAATTTAGGATCTGTGATATATTTATTGTTTCCTCTAGAGCTGTGATACTATAAAAAATTTGTGATAATTCAATTACCCGTGTAGCATTATTCTTGTTATTCTCATTTATTTATTTATAATTTTGTTAACACATTTTTGTTAATTCATTTGTTAATTGTTATCCTATTTGATACCTAGTGGGTTTTTAAAAAGATTTTTCCCACTATTTTCTTGTTTGATTAATTAAAAATAATAACAAACTAGGACTAGGTGCGTTGATAGGAAAAAGTTTTGAAATAGGACGTAAAAGTGCCCCGCCACTTCCCCTGCTTAATGAATGTTATGTAACACAATGTATAAGTATTTTTTTAATAAATGTTTATTCATTAAAAAAAAAAAAAGGGGCGATTGTAAACTTAGAACGGGCCGTTTCTGATGGATCTAAAGATACGTGATTATAGTCTCTGGATTCTGCGGAGATTACAAAGTTTGACTGAAACCCATAGTACTATGCCGTTTGTCTATACTGGTTTCAGTGATGATTTGTATTATTGTCGAGGGAGAGTTTAGTCTGTTGTCTAATAGTATTTTAAATAATCGGTATCGCCGGTTCAATTCTATCCTTTTAGGTCGTGCATGGGGATTCCAAGTCGGTTTCTTAACTAGGCACAACCCTTACGGATTACATTTTCAGCGAGAAGTGGGGTGAGGTATTCGACGGAGCGTGAATGTTATGATTTGGGACTTTTGGGTTTTTTGTTTGATTCGCCATTTGTGAACCATTGCTTGTAAGGTTCGGTGAGCTACGAAAAAAAGGAGTTGTAAAATAGAATTGCAGTGTCATCAGCGTATGTTAGGATAGTGGTCGGGGTGAGAAGAATAATCAGCAGTATATAGTGAATACAGTAGCGGGCCAAGGACGCTACCCTGAGGGGCTCCCTTGTCAACCCTGTTCAAAGGAGAGTGGGAGAATCCGACCCATACTCTCCAATCAGGTTGAACGTAAGACTGAATGTAGGATGCCATATAAAACGTTTCATTAGAAAGACTTAGACATTAGACACTTATATGATGATATATCGTTAATGAAAGTAAATAACAGAAAGCTAGTGGTTTTTTACTAATAGGGATGGGCAATCCACAGTTTTTGACAGATTCATCAATCCAGTATAATTTGGCAAATAAATCTGTTCATTCCACGCACTTTTTTATGTCTGCTACATTTATAGTCGTCCCATTAAGGAGCAGAGTCTGTTTGAATTATAACGGATAATGATGATCATTTGGAACGTTTATCGTCCGTCCAGTCTGATGGAGACGTCGCGCCGTTAAAGAACGCGGCATACGGCCGGAGCCAAAATATCGCTCAATCCACGTCAAATAATACATTCTCCACATTACAGGACTGTCCCCCCTCCCCCACATCCTTGAAAATCGATGAACTCCAGGGAGTTCTTTTGACAGGGCTAATGGCAAAGTTTATGGACCATTAGCAAAGTGAATTAAGTACATCCATGATTATATATATATATCCGAGGAAAATTACCATCAAGAGTATTGCATTAGTAAATATTGCCTGTTGTTACCCAACACAGCGTTCCCAGTCGCTGGGGAATTTCTCTGATTTGGACGAAACCTATCTAAAAAATAGACATTAAATTTCCCAAGATAATCTTTGTTATTTTAAAAAAATCAATGGTCTGATGATCATACTAATTACTTATATATATNTATATATATATATATATATATCGCCCGGTTACCTAAACTATATAACTCTTAAGAAAACTTCCGAAGTACGGTTGATAAATGATTTCTTGTTTATAGAGCAACTGATTGCATAAATGGAACTGAAGTCGGTGATAACACAATCCCGCGTCCTTTCATGAACTTCACGACGTTCTGGAAAATCGTGGAAAACAGCACTACGGAGGTCGACCCAACTCACAAGTTCCTGCCACCGCAGCACGTCCTCACCATCTACAACTACTCGCGCCTGTATATAAACATTGAAGGATGCGTCAATACGCTGATGGGCGAATGCGCCGAGTTCGTCGACACCCACGGGAACGACGGCGACAATAAGACCGCCCAAAGCAGGTTTCCCTGTTTCTACAGAAAGGTGAATAATATTTGATCATCTAATCGAAAACCTGTCGAATATAAAATATTTTTGTCGATAGAAGTACCAAACACATGTTGTGCAGTTTCCACAGTGCTGGAAACTTTACCCTTATTTTCATTAATCATGGGCTTAACTAGAGAGCCTTTAGAAATGATAAATGGTGGAGTGACTATTTTGTTCAATCTTTTCGAAAAGATTGTCCCTACTCAGTTAGCGTGTTCAACGATCCCGATTTCAAGCTTACAGCTAGCTCATTATCAGGTTGAAGGAATTTACAACCACGTCTCTCGGCACGACTGCTTTTTTCCTGGTTTTTACTGCCGCTCAATTTTGAACGTGCAGTAATTATAACACAATTAAATATTATATTAATAAATACTGTAAAAAAATTATTATAAATTAGTGATTCATTTGTATGTTTTTATTTATTAATTTAAAAAAATTAAATTAAAATGATACTATAATAATATATTAGTAAATTATGATAAAATTAAATAATAAAAATTAAAAAAATTAATTTGATTAATAATATTATTTAGAAACATAGTTAAAATAGGAGGTAAATCAAAATCTATTATATTAGTAATATATTTATCTCCATGTTCGATTTTACTTTTTTTAATTTCAAATTCTCAAACCAATCTGGTTTGTGTAACACTGTTGAATTTATATTTAAATAGAAATTGTGTTTAATCCTTTTTTTAAAAGTTTTTAAAAAAATTCATAATTTCTAGAAATTGTGTTTTGTTTATTTCAGATGGTGCTTAAATTCCGAAAATTTGTTCGATTTAGGCAAGTGTTCTTTAAATCTCGTTTTAATTTATCTACCGCTTTGTCCTATATATTTAATGTCGCAACCATTTCAATTAAGTTGGTAAAACTTCCATTAACTATATAACTATATAAAGCTAAATATATAAAAGAATTTACAAACTATTAAAGCCTTGACAAAAAAACAATGGATACCAAGAAATATTTACTGATAAGTTGCTAGTTAAAAGAATAAAAATAACTTTAAAAGAAGCAACAATGGGACTCAACCACCCCACCAAAAATGAATCATTAGGTTTTCGTTGTTTGCCGTATATTGGTGAACTATGAGAAAAAGTAGGTCAAATTCTTAAACAAGAAGGTTTTAGAACAGCTTTTAGAGTTACGTGTTCACTTGGAAACATCCTCTCAAAACCTTGGAAAAAAGCGGGGCTTACCAACTTAATTGAAATGATTGCGACATTAAATATACAGGACAAAGCGGTAGAGAAATAAAAACGAGAGTTAAGGAACACTTGGCTAAATCGAACAAATTTTCAGAATTTAAGGACCATCTAAAAGAAACAAAACACAATTTCAATATAAATTTAAACAGTTTAAAGTTTCAACGAAGGGAGGGAACTAGATTGGTTTGAGAAATTTAAAATTAAAAAATGTAAAATTGAACATAAATGCATTAATAATATTATAGATTTTGATTTACTATTTTAAATATGTACCTAAATAATATTAGACGTACAAATTAATTAATTTAATGTTTATTATTTAATTTTATCATTAATTTACTAATCTATCGTGTTTATTTTAATTTTTTTAATTAAAATAAAAACATACAAATCACTAATTTATAATTATTTTCTTACAGTATTTATTAATATAATATTTAATTGTGTTATAATTCCCGCTTTTCGCACGTTCAAAATTGAGCAGTATTAAAAACCAGCTTCTCATTGGAACGTCGCGTTGGCAGGGGCTCAGCGGGGGGATCACGTTTACAATTCATGTCGAGAGACATGGTTGTAAATTCCTTCAACCTGATGATGAGCTATAAGCATGAAATCCGGATCGGTGAAAACAGCTAACTGTGAGTAGGAACTGTCTTTTTAAAAAGAGGGGGGCCATTATTAAAATTTATGATCAAAATGGACCTTGGTAATATAACGGTATCGTGGGACGGATGAAAAGTTTTTTGTTTCTGTTTCAGAACGACCCTTTCATGGTGGTAGCGAGGTTCGATTTGAAAAAAACCTGGCTCGAGCTGATGGTAGCCATTTTCGTCCCCTCGACCCTCTTCGTCGTCTCCTTCATCACCCTGATCGTCATCGGACATTCCGTGTACGTCGGGGACGACGCGAAGATGCGGTGCATGATTTGCAGAAGGAAAAAGAAAAAGAAGACGACCGAGGAGATCAACGCCGAGATGGACCTCGTCATGGACGGGATAATCGAGAGGACCAACGCTATGGCCGATTCGCCCGAAGGCGTGGCCGTCACCTCGACCTGAAAACCTTTAAAAATAGAGAAAAATCTATGTTGTTGATGTTCTTGTTAATCAAAACTTCGTGCATTCTCGGTGACTCTTTTCAGCAAATATTGCTAAGTTGTACGGCAAATGGGAAACAACAAGTTTTTGTGATGACTAGACCTTGGGGAATCCTACCGGAGTCGTATCGATCCAAGAATGATTTAGTGGAGTAAAAAAGAGACTTATTATATTATCCTTCAAATTTTTGTTTCACTTTTTAATTAAATATTACATTTATTCTTTTCTTGACGATCTGACAATATTCTATAGACCTTGATAGCCACACAAGACAAATTAAGCCAACTCTACACAAAAGTGATTATATTGAGTAATCAGTTATCGACGGAAGTGGATTTGTTAACATCTCCAATTTTAAAATGCTTGTATTACGCTGTGTCCAATGCACAATTACTTTTAAAATGGATAAACCTTTTTGATTAGTGCTACTGGCTGATTTAATACATGTTACATATTCCCAATAGAAAGCTTGAAAAGTTGATGAAAGTCGACGACAACTGTATACTGTTAAGGTCGGCACGTGACTGGTTTAGATTTGGCCATAAGAAACAATATTGGATTAAAACTTGGATTTTTCTATTTCAAAACAGTCTAATTTTCACCTTACAGTCCAAAAACAAAATGTTTCCCCTGAGTACATAATGTTTAAAAAATTACCGTTTTTACAAAAAAAATAAATATACTTGCAAAAATCAAAAGAAGAAATTGACAGGGCTTTTATCTTAAGTAGTGAAAAAGTTAAAGCCCTTAGCAATCACATTTATCCATTGGATACCTACTACTGATATATATTTTTCATGCGACTTCATTGAGAATTACCAAAATATTTATTAAATTCCAATGTCTCTTTCAGATTTGAAACTTAACTGATATTATAAACAAAATGGCCTCCAAAAAAAAACTTAAGTACAAATAATTGAGTATTATTTAAATTTGAATTGTTGCATACAGAGAATGCTCTGAAGCTGGCTTGTTTTCAATTAGAAACGACATGAAAACTTGATTTCAATGTTGTAACAATGTGCCTTTGTTTTATAAGTGTTATGTTTAAGCTTCAATATCCTGTATTTATGATTTTGTGTATCTCTGTTTTTAAAAATATAGATGTATATACAGGTGTCAGATTTTATTTTGCTTGATGTAAACAACTACATATCGAGTGACAAAAAGCAAGGGGGTTGCCTTTTATCTCTGCTTAGACAATGACATAAAAACCTCACACACGTTGTCCATAATGGCACGTCTCAAGTTTTATGGAGACTTCAATGCGATTTTATAAAGAGAAAGGTACTATACACTTATTTTTAAAGCAAAAAAAAAACTTTTTCTGTGTGGTGATTAATGACCGTTAGTAAATGATTATTTGGAGATCATGAGATGCGGTCTGGTGTGACGTAGGTTTAGAAAAACGTTTTCTTTATCGTGCCAACGTTTCGATCTTTATTGAGATCATCTTCAGCGCCTGGGAATTATAAACATTGCTTAAATTATACCAATACATGAAGGATGTGAAAAAATGAATTTATATAATGCTAGAAATTTTGGACTCAATCAAAGCGTTTGTTTTCTGTGTAGATGTGTCATTATTGTGTGTCGTGTTGAGAGTGCCAGTGAGATATTGATGTTTTATGTTTATACGTTGGATTTTGAAGGAGAAGAGAAGGAAGTATGGATCGAAAAATCATTTTTATATGGGGAGTCGGCTTCTTTGAGATGAATGAAGCCGACAATGGGAAAGAATGGGTAATGGTTCGGCCTGATCATCCTTTCAGGATTATATAGTCGGAGAAAATTAGGGAAAGGAAAGCCAAATTGTTGAAGAATAAGACTTTGTAGAAATGTGTGATGTGAGGAATGTAATGATTGTTTTATATGTTTTGTGTGATGTGATGATTATGTAAGTATGTTATTGATATTGAATTTGATTAATGATATTAGCGACTGAGTTTACATGTGTCCGTTCTGTAATTGATGCTGTGTTTATCTCTGTTGATTTAAACCATTTCTAAAAAGTTACGTTTATGTTTGTTTTGTTCTGCGTGTAATATTTTTGGGTTGAAGTCGAAATTGTGTTGGTGTTCAAAATTGCAGTGCTATAGGACTGAAAGAAGACGGCACGGCACATTTAATACTTTCAACTTAGAAATTTACAATTATTTAATTTAAAATACTGATTGTTCAATCATTTATTGTTATAAAATTATTGAAAGTTAATGTCGGTAAAAGCTTTATAAAAAACCCGTTATTTGAATACCCTGAAACTTTTTTTTTCTACGAGGGTTCGCAACAGCAGAGGTCATATCAACCCTCGGGGTGCCGGTGTTTTTGAAAAAAGCCCATTTGTAAGTATGTCGGCCCTTATATCCAGCGGCCCTGCATTCGAACCCGGGACCTTTACCTTACAGTGATGAGCACCGTGTCAACGCCTAAACCGTTGCGGCCACCGACGTCCCTACTCTGAAATTTAGTAGTCGATTCACTTAATAAGATTGATTTTGAAAAAATACTATAGTTTAAGTTTAATATTTTTGCATCATCACTTTTATTCTCTATACCTTCATACCCACAAAGTATCTTTTTTTCACTTCCACCCGATTTTAATAGTCTGAAAGCTAGCTTAACACTATTTCTCAAAACAGAAAAAGAGAAATATGTGTATTTACACATTATGATAATTTACTGTTGATGGCAATGTTGAAATTCTAGTACAATATATTTTCCCATTTTACAAGGATGTCTAATATGTAATATGCATCTACAAAAAGGCAAGAAAAGCCAGCATATCAAGGGCCTGCGAGCTCCTCTGGGATTAAAATTGGAAATAATGAAAAATTTCTGATGAAATCCTTTTCAATGGCTAATATATTGCATTGGTGGAAAAATAACGCAGGTTTTGAAAAGGCAGTCAAAATTATTTTTAATTTTTAAAAAATAGAGAAAATTTATTCGAATTATTTTCCATCACAACCTATACATTTTACGCCATCGTGTAATAAGCGCTTTTATTCCGCTGACATAAAAACCTTTATTTTCACTCACAATAAAATCTTGGGAGGCGTTTTCGGATTCACCGCGTTCTCTATACTCGCTATAAAAATGTTATACCTTAAAAAGTAATCAAAATGCCTAAAAAAGTAGAAGTCTGTAAATTAACAACTTGTTTAAAAATAATTTTATTAATAACTACCTTTTTTATTTATTTTTTTATTTTTGAAGAGTAGGGACTTAAACCAAACAACGTACAACATGGTCTTTTATAGAAATATGTTTATTCAAAACGTTTTCGACCCTTGACACAAGTCCTCATCAGTGTTATTAAAATTTATCTGGTGGACTTCCAAACAATATAGAACCTTTTATTTTTTGAACTATTGTCAAGTAATAAAAATTGACAATTTTCAAATTACTAGAAAAAATTTATACGAAAAGGAACGGCGTTTTGTGGCTACACTTCTGAAACACAGACCGGTGTTGTGGGTTTAGCCTAACCACATATTAAGAATAGCTTTTATTTATGTATTTTTAATTTTTTTAACGACAATTTCGTATAATTTTCGTATAAATACAACATAATTAATTAATAATTAATTAATTCATAAATACATTATAATTACATAATAATTATTTAAACGTTTCTATTAAAATAAAAATAGTCTAACGGAATATGTTTTAAAACAACGTTGCTAGCGTCTTTCTTTGTCATTCTACTGCACAAAATGCTGATTTGTTTAGTTGAAAAAGCATTAATGATTTTTTTCTTACTTAACACAGACAAAAACGTACACGTGAATGTCCTTCATTAAATGCCGATCATTTAGTACTAAATACTATTGAATATGCAACTATTGTAAGTGTCATTTTTGATATAGAATCAATGCTATTATACCTACATCATTAGGAAAATGTCTAGTATTGCACGGTACGGAAAAAAAACAATATCTAGTAAACGATATAGTTAATATCGGCCAAATATGGTTAATTAAAAATGAAGTAGTAGCGAAAGTTTCATTTAGAGAGACTAGAACACGACTACCAAGTGTCGGTTTAAATAAATCGCAATGAAATAAAATGTGACGATTTAAATTAAAGAAATATAAATACATCTAAGCAGCATAAAATACCGCATTCACTGGTTGAAGTTATTTATTTTATTTATTAACCAATGATGTGTAGTAATTCTTTCAGCAAAATCCCTTGACTTTATATAATGCCACACGATGAGAATCGCGAGAATAAAAGATCAAAGATGAAAAGAAAAAATGCAAATCTAAGAAAGAAAGAGCTGCTGATGGCCAATGTAATTATACATGGCGATGCCACACGTTATCAGAATCGCCATATCTAATCTAAATTGGCCATCACCAGCTCTTTCTTTCTTAGATTTGCATTTTTCTTTTTCACCTTCGATCTTTTCTTCTCGCGATTCTCATATCGGGTGACATTCCTACGCGCTCTCTATATGAAGACAAGGAATTTTCATTCTTAATTAACCCACATTTGGCCGATATTAAATATATCGTTCACTAGATATCGGCTTTTTTCATTACCTTGCATTACTAGACATTTCCTAATGATATAGTAATAACTGCATTGATTCTACAATAAAAATGATAAATACTTACAATAGTCCCATATTCAATAGTATTTAATAATAAATGTTATTATAAATATAAATGTTATTCTATTTAAAAAAAATTAATTTCAATAAATACATTTAATTAATTAAATTATTTAAATCTATTTGTTAAAATTATACCAAACTGTCGTTAAAAAAAATAATTAAAAATAAATAAATAGAAGATAATCGAAAGCAAAGCGATAGGCTAAACCCACAATACCCGTCTGTATTTCAGAAGTGTAGCCACTAAGCGCCGTTCTTTTTCGTATAATTTTTTTCTCGAAATTTGAAATTTGTGAGATTTTATTGCTTGACAATAGTTTAAAAAGTCCACCTGATAAATTGTAACAACACTGATGAGTACTCGTGTCAAGGGTCGAAAACGTTATGAGTACATATTTCTATAAAAGATCATGTTGTAAGTGGTTCTGTTGAAGTACCTATACTTCAAAAATGTTTAAAAAGAAAGCAAAAAAATTAGTTATTAATAAAATTATGTTATGCGTAGGAATGCCATCCGATATGAGAATCGGGAATATCTGGGATCCTCCTGTTCTGATTCTTGGTGTAAATAGGTTGTTCTATTGTACATGTAGTACTGACAATTTTGTGTCCCCTAGTGAGTTTTGAGAGTGAATGAATTTATTGGCAAGAATGTGTAGTGTGAGAGGACTGAGGGATAATTATTGAACCGTGGACAGAAAAAAATAGTAACTAAAATAGGTGAGCGTTATGAAAACAGATTAAACAAACATAAAAAACTAAAAGTTTCCTTTTTAAATATTAGGTACTAAGTTTTATTACTGTTTAAGTAAGTTATTTTACTACTTATTACAAGGGTTCACAACAGCAGAGGTCAAATTAACCCTAAGGATGCCGGAATTTTTGAAAAAAGCCCATTTGTAAGTATATCGACGGGGGTACCTTTACATTACAGAGATGAACGCCGTATCGACACCTAAATCATTGTGGCCACCAACGCCCCCTTTTATTACTGTTCTTAGCCAACATTTGACTTATTTAGAAAATATTTTGTATTTATTTCGTACTCGATCTCTTGGGAACCAAATGGAAACCACTTAGGGCCTACAGGTTATATCAGTGATGAGCACCATCAGCACCGTTGCAGCCACCGATGCCTCTCTATCACATTATATTTAATTTTTTATTAAAATTTTTGTTATGTATCATGAAATTTTTTAAAGATCCATTGTCTTTTTTATATTTATAATTTGTGGGTTTTTGAAACAAACTTTTCCATGCTTTTTTAATAAAATTTTTGTTTTATTTTTAAGTTAAATTTTTTGGACATTTCAGGAATTTTCACCCAGGTTCAAATTTTAATCTGCATCTTTTTGCAAATTTGAAACATTTTTGATTACTTAGATAAATAAAAATGAACTAAGTAACTAAAAACAAGAGATGACAAAAACAAGACCCTATCCATCCCTAACCACTCCTATTTCCTTTCAAATGGAAATAAGTATGTACTAGATAAAAAAAAATGTCTTAACGTTATTTTTAGTTAGGTAGTTATTACTTACCATCGGATGACATTTTTAGTGCAAATCATAGAGCATATTTAAGAGATTTTTAGTGCATATGATTGATATTGCATATTTGAAGATTTTTTTAGTGCATATTATTTGGCATATTGAGGATTTTTATTGGATATAAATCCAGCCTCTATGTATAATACTTCCATATTTCTACACGATTTACATGAGATGAATTTGCTTTCATAACTAACATCAGACTTTCCTAACAAATCCAATAACATAGTTTAACATGTGTAGTCTTTAGAGAAAGAATTACTTGTAAGTTTTAGTAGGAAATTTAGCAGGAAAATTTCAACCATTACAATTTCATTTGGTTGTGTCTTATTCAGGGTTTTTTAAAAAATTATTATTTTCCTGTTACAAGGGAAGACTAGATCAATGACTACCAGCGAAGCATGACAAGATCTATGATTTTTCATTAATATAATTTAAAAACATCCTACCTTTAATTCTTCCTGGCGCCTGTATGCATCAAGCATCATCTTCTTTTTCTCCTCTTCTGAGAAAACCGGCTCCCTGCCTGGTGGGCCTCGACCAGCCTATAATTTAAAAAAAAAAATTATTTAAAAAATCAAACAATTGTAAAAAATTAAATTTTATACCGCTGTAAGTTTCACTGTTATTTTGGTCTTTTCATTAGCACCAACGTAATCTTTGAGTTCTTTCCCTCTCAAAATTTCTTTTCCAGAAAACCAAAGCTGAGCTAAAGCAATATCGATCACCTGAAAAAAAAAACTTATTTATTGTAAAATTCTACAGTACAGACAAACAGCACATAAAATGCAACTAATAACATTTTTTTCGCAGTTTTTCTGAATAATTAGAATCAAAACTTAAGATAAGAGGAACACTGAAAACAAACTTTTCAATTGGGAACTGATTCCAAGACCATCTTCTAAATAAAGACAGTCAGATGGGCACTGTATTGGCCAGCCTTATCACCATGTAAATTAACTTAATAACATAACATAGAGAGCAACAAAATTTTGAACCATATCTCTGAGAGTAGCAATGGAATAATTTATGAGAGAGAAGTGTTTTGTAGGTACTTTAAGACCAATTTCAGATAATAATTTCTTGTACAATAATTAAATTATTAAAATTTATTGTGAAAGCGCCAGGGAGGCCAAAATCCTTCAAATCTCCAAAGTAATCAATCAAGGTTAACAGAGAGATTATTCATATCAATATTCATTTTGAAAAGAAGCCTTCTATATGTTGCTTATTAAACAATGGCAAATTAGTAAGTAAACTACCTCGCGTGAAGCTTGAGTACCCGAAAGGTCCTCGGTGTTTTCAAGCTCCTGTCTGATCGGTTCGTGCGGAGGCAACCCCATAGGATAGACTATCATAGTAGCACCTTTCAGCATATCAAGTGCTTCCTGGACATCCTTCTGAGTCATGCAGACATTTGCTTGAACTTTTTTCTACAACAAAAATATATTTTTTTAATACATATTATGCCATGCAGGTGAGTCTGACTTTTGTTAAAAAAACAATCCAAGGTGAAAATTTGAATTGAAACTGTATTGTTTTCTATCAGATTTCATTACTGTATTGAGTGCATAATTTATTATATAAGTTTTCAACCTTTTCAAGTGTAAGTTGTGCAATTAACATATAAATATGAAGGGATTCTCCTCAGCACAGTTACTGCTGTATGTGACAGTTTCTGCATTGACCTTGTCATTGTGCTTCTTTTTTTTGTTCAGATACCCATGGGAGCACCTCGACAAAACAGTGGTTGACTGTGTACCAAGACACAAAGGTCTGAAGAGTAAAATATAAGCGGACATGGCAGTTAAGTCCACGTCATCTCAACCTCCGGACTTAGCCACCACAATCCACTTCTTCTCTACATTAAAAATGCACTAAAAATATTATTAAAATAATAGGAGGTCAATAGATGGCTTTCGTAAGATCTAATTCGTAGAAGAATGGTCATCCTCACCAAATAAAGAATAGGCCGTGCGAGGTTGACACACAGACAGTTTTGGGCTAAAGCTGGGTAATGTGTCCATGAAGAAAATGGCTGCTCGATACGTCCCACTTAATTGAAGGGTGTGATTCCTTCACTCCATATGGAGAGCGCATAGGAATGCCATCCGATATGAGAATTGTGCTTGAGCACAGCACTGAGGCCCCTATTCAATGCTTGGAGGAAACAGGGTTGTTTAGTCAATATATGTATTTAGTAGTCATAAGTGACTGTATTAACAAAGTGTCGCACGCGGGATTTGAACCCATGACCTTCAGCTCAATACGCCGCTGCTCTAACCTCTTGAGCTATCATGACTTTGATCCACACAAACACCAACTCTTAACCTACAACCTTCAAATTTTCCCTCTTTTTTCAAATCATGCCTCATATTTCAAAATATTATGTTAATCCATATATGTATTTAGTAATCGTAATTGACAATATTAATTATTTTAATTAACTATACTTTTTATCTAAAGGTACTTTTTCATTTCAACCAATCCTTAGAGCCAATTGAGCTGGTCGTAGGTTCGAAACCCGCTGGTGACAGTAGCTTTTTCATCTCAACCAAGACCTTAGATAAAGCGTATAATTAATTGTACAAAGAACTGATAGTTTTGTGAACTTAGCATGTGTTGAGAGTGAATGAATTTATTAGAGTGAATGTGTAGTGTGAGAGGGCCAATGGTGTATTATTGACCAATCAACACTCAATTAGGTTAGTTATATAGTAGGTAAAAGGTGATGGAGGAATATTGAGCATTCCTAAGTGTATGTAAATAAGAAAGAATGTATTTAAGAGTGAATGAGAATGGGTTTTGATTTAGGAGCGGATTGCGTTGGGGGCTGAAATGACCTAGCTGTTGAAAGACCATGGAGCCCAACCTGGGTGGCTGGACAGATAAGACCACTCTGACATCGTACTGTCAACACCCGAGTTGGTTGACTGTCAAAGTCTGCCAGTAATTTATTGTAAATTACAAAAGCTAGAATTCTCGAGGCCCAAGAAAAACAAGATGGAATTGCAAGAAGTGGTACAACTGATATATGTAAGTGCAGAATAAAGAAGCAGGAATCTCAAAATATTAACTTCATAAAACTGAAGAGCTGGAAACTACTAAAGCAAAAAAAATTAGATTCTCACCAGTTTATGCAATGACATGGTATAATATGATATAAAATTTGTTAAAATATTTTGGTCTAGGGAGTAAAGTGCAATTTGACCATTTCGATTATTTTGGTGTGCCTATCCTCGTTCATTGCACTGCAGACCCCAAGAGGAAATCTAATGATAGTAAATAGTTTGAAAAAAAATATTTTTTTGGGTTGTCACACCTTTGAAACAACAGCTTTGGCTTCTTCGATAGTCTTTCGCAAGATTTCCTGGCCTTTTTCATTGGGCTGCTTCCCGTTCCTCCTGCCGATCGGGTCTTTGTTCAACTCCCAGCCGCCGTGCGGGACGCACTTTTCACCCCATTCGTCTTTCAGCTTGAGCTCCTCGACCTGTTCCTCCGTTAGCCCAAGGATCTCCGGAGGGTATGTCGTGCCGTGCTTCGCCATCTCCTCCATTTCTGAAAATGGTACAAGATTGAATTTGTAAAAGACAATTCGTTGGAAACCTTACCAGAGCAGATCCGGCTGACTTTGAGCCTTCCGTTGTAAATTATGGCAACATCGTTAATAATATCGCTTGTTTTACAACTGACAGAAGTGTTAAATAGGAACTGACTTTCGTCCCCAACCTTGACATGCATAACAACCATTTCTGAACAGTATTTTACGAGCCTGGAAAAAAGAAGAAAAAAAACATTATTTAGTAATGTAGTAGTAGTAATATTAGTAATCAATGTATTCTCTTACCTAATCAAAAAAAAAGTTCTTGATCAAAAATGATCAAACCACGACTTTTGAAGTCCAGATTGTTATGGTTACGAATCAACAATCATAACCACTGATAACCCATGCCTTCAACAGTAACCATTGATTGGGATACAATGATGTCATTGCAGTCAATAAAAAAATTCATTTTGTCACTGAATACAAAATATTTTATTTTTTAAGATTTATTTGATACATATACACATAAAAAAGAAATCGTTTTTACTTTAAAACTTTCAACTGAAATTCTAAATATTACATATTTACTATTTACAAATTAAGCAATCAATACTTTTGACCAACCACTAACTTTCAACTAAATTGATTAATAATTGTTAAGTTTTAAAGATAATAATTATTTTTAATAATAAATAAAATAAAATCGAGGGAAAGGGGGTTGGAAATTTAGTATACTGGGGCGAAGGATAGATTTAGGGATAAAAGAGGTGGCCACAAGGCGTTCTGCACTTCGACCTGAGTAGATCTATTTTGCTCCTGTAATTTTATAAATCACTGGGGAGCTTCAGGTTTTTAATCAATCGCCATAGCCTTGCAGCGGCTCCTTAGTGTAGGATCTTGCTTGCAGTTTTTCCTCTCCTAGAACTTGAAAAAATATAAAATGTGTTCTGCAGTCTCCCTTCTTACTGGCAGTATCTGCACAGTGTTTCTTGACTGCAGCCAGAAGAATACTGGTTCTGTTGCTGTTTCCCTCCATAACCCTGTCGAACAAGACTTGATTGACGTGTACCACTGCAATTTTCATTGCCATCTAAAGCATTTTTTTTTTTTTTTTTTTAATGAATGATTATTTATCGAATGAAATTACTATTTTTTGAACATGAAATTTGAGATAAAACCAAAGGCCACAAGTTCATGTGATATTGATTGTTTATTTTAAATCTTTTATACAAAAATTAATTTTTTATATTGATGATTTGATTTGGACCAACTACTTAAGATATCAATATTTTTCATGCAGTTGAGATTCTCTGGTTAATCTTCCAAGAATTCAAAGATGACAAATATTATTTGCACAAAAATAAGCATCTATAAAAATTAAATGATTGTTAATGATTAATACTAATAATAATACTTATACCATGGCTAATAACATAAAGCTGGAAAAAAAATTCCAGCCCATAATTCCCACATATCAATTTAATGCTAAATGGTAATTCTTTAAAATCAAAATGAACAAGCAGAAATATATTTTTTTAATTTATTCATTGAATATAAGTATTTTTATATATAGATTCAAGAAAATTTAACTTTTTTATAGAGAAGTATTCTCTTCATTTTTGCATAGATTAATTATCTTTTATTTGGTTCAGTTGTTTTGAGAAATCAATGATAACCACATCACAAATGAAAACTTAATTTTAAGTTACAATGTTAAAAAAGAAAAAAATATTCAATTCCCTATATAAGAAAAGAAAACAAACAAACACGTAATTCAATTGAGGCTTATAGAAACGACAGTGTTTTGAACAAAAGTTATCTGCAGAAAAATAAAAAGACAACAGGTGTCCCTAATCTAATCTCAGCTTATAATCAACGAATAAAACGTTTTTCTCGTCCTGTTGTGAAACTTGGACATAATGAAAGTTGCATTTGCCTTGTTCTTCGTCGTGTTTCTGTTACAACACACAGCAAGTTAGTATTTTTTTTTTATTCTCTATTACTTTTAATTTTCTTTTCGACAATATGGTGATTTGGAAATATTATTTTTGGTGATTTTTCTTTTTAAATTTAACATATTTCCTACATTGTGAAAAAAATCAATATTCTTTTTAAAATTTATTATAAATGTGTGGTGGCAAAAAAAAAGTGTTTTGTGGCATAAATATTTATTTATTCTGTAATTTTTGGGTCATCGGCCAATTATAAACAGCGCAATGAGACTAAAAGATCAGAATAAAAACAAAACATCAATCATCTAAATTTAGCACCACATAACATACATGTTTTTAAATTATGTCTATCAAACTATTTCTTACTTGAAATTATTTTTCTAGAAGCAGAAAAAGATGCAGATGTGATTGTAGTGAAAAATGAAAGTGAGTAATTAATTTTTAAAAAATTTATATTGAAACTTAGATCTTATTTATTACTTATATTATTTTTTAGAGTTTCCCAATTCCAAATGTATACAATAAAAGTATAAAAATTATAACTGTACATAAATTTAGAAATACTTATAATAATTTTTTTTAAATCTAAAATAAATTTAAAAAATTTCAATTTTGTGTTAAAACAATATAATTATCATCAATTATTATTTAATTGTAGATTTAATTATTTAATTAATAAATTATACAACATTTAATTTTCTAATAATAAAATTTGTTTAAATTTGCTTAAACTGACACTAAATATATCTATATTTTTGAACGAGTTGATCTTGGTATAAAATTGAATTTGGCATAATTACTATGTTATTTGACTTCTAGAATGATGAGATGGAACATGAAAGTCAATTCATTTAAGCAGTAATGGGCAATCAGTTAAGGAATGTAATAATTTATTTAATAAAATGCAACCAAAGAATTTCCCTCTGTTCGAACAATCATCAATTTCAGAGTTTGGTGTATCACTGTATTCTCCGATTGTTCTGTAATGTATCAGGTGAAAAATTCTTTTTTGAATGCTTCTATGCGACTGATAAAGATGGATTGAAAAGGAGCCCAAAGATCCGATATTGGTCTTACAGCGGAAATGTTTATTATGATGTGTAATATATCCTGAGCTTTATTTGCTTTAGAATTACATAGTTTTATTAATGTTTGTGTTAAGTTTGTCCAACTGTTAATAATGATGCCGAGATCTTTAACAAGTTCACGTCTAATTGTCCGATATAGCGTAGTTAAATTTGATAGGATATTTTATGGAAAGTCATAACTGAACAGTCAGAATTTAAAAGAACATTATTAGTTGAACACCGTTTATTAAATTTTACTAAGGCATGTTGAAGTTGTAAGCAGACAGAAATAGAATTAATTTTTAATATTATTTTAAAATCATCTGTGAAAAGTAGGGTCATAACGAATGGAAGAGAATCAGAGATATTGTTGTTATAAATTGTAAAAAGAAAAGGCCCTAAGTGTAACCCTTGAAGAACTCCTGAAGTTGCTAGAAAACTATGTGATAATACAGATTTGATTTCAATTAATTAATCTTTAAGTATGGTATTGGTCAAGAGAAAAAAGTCAATGCCACAAGTGGGATTCGAACCTATGACATTCGGCTGAATACGCTGCTGCTCAAACCACTTGAGCCATCGTGACTTCAATCCACTCACACACCAACTCCCCAACTCTACCTCACCTTTTATATATATANTATATATTTTAAATCTTAACCAATACTTAAAGATTAATTACTTGAAAAGAATTTAATTAATCTGTATGATCAATGCTATCAAAAGCTTTTGAAAAGTCAGTTTAAATATACAATCAACTTGTAGTCCTTCGGAAAAAGATTGTAATATATAATCTTGAAATAGCAAGTTGGTTAATTACGAACGAAAATGTAATGTTGATTTGGAATAATAACATTTTTAAATATTGGGTTTAAGGAATTTAATACACTTTCAAAAACTTTGCCTACAGCAGGTTGTATACAAATTGGTCTATAATTACAAATGTTCCTTTTATTACCATTTTTAAAAATTAGAACTATATTTTTAAGTAGAAGAATAATTCCTATGGATATGTATAAAATTGGAAACTAAAATGGGAGCAATAGCAAGTTTACAATATTTTAATATTTTATTGTATTAATATTATAATTCATAAATATCATAAATTTTGAAAATAAAAATACTGAAAATGTATTTTTGTTAAGAACTGTTTTAATGAGTATTGTTAAGAAAATGTAAAGATGAATTGTATATTTTGACATTACTTTTTCATGTTTACTCCTTGATTATTCTAATGTAGCATTTTCAGTACATGTCTATGTTCCACATGTAAGATAGATTATCTTTCTATCCTAATTTCTTTTGTCTCTAAGCCTGCAGACCAGGCGACCGGTGGAAAGAAGACTGCAATAGGTGTTTATGTACCTCAAATGGAAAAAAGGCTTGCACCAGAATGTTCTGCCCGCGCAATTTGACAACTGGTAAGCCATTCAGTAAGTCTCATTAGTACAACCCTTAATTTAATTTGTTCCATGTTCCAGAAACGGATTTCTAACAGGCATACAACCCCATCTCGGTATATATCTACTTTAAATTAAATCTTATTTAAAACATTAACATTGCTTATTTATGTATGAAATATAATCTTTGAAAAATATGTTTTAATTTTTTTCCTATTTTGCACTTTTTTTCACTTTCAAGCATTTGAAGTTATCAAGTATTAACAACTGTAGTTTGGTCGTTTTCCTTCATTTCGATCAGACTCAGGTTTGGTCTGTCAGATGCATTTCTGCTTTTCACCTTCCTTAGACCTGGGTTTGTGTGATTTCCGTTTAGTCTACTTCTGTCTTCTACTGTAGACAGGCGGACCTAAATAATTATTAACTACAGGTTCATTACCCACTAGGGGCTTCGAGGGGAGCTTCAGATAGACAGAAATCGGGGTATGCCTGCTGATGCCATGACCCCTAAATTCTGTTGTGACAAAAAATTCTAATCAAAATACCTTGTAGAGCAGACGGGGAGAAAGAGATTCCAATTAATGCTGACAATATCAGGTTTATAGATGGCTTCAACACTGAGTATGGGTCAGGAGCAGGCATTTATGTAAATAAACCAAGGACTAGGATTCATATAAGCTTTAGGCAATTTGCCACCGCTTTTTAAGCAGAAACTGTGGCTATTGAACACTCTGCCAGAGAGAAAAAAAGGCTGGGTATTGTCAATAGAAGAACAGCCATCTACTTGGACAGCACTGAAGGCAACTGCTGCGTTTGGCAGTAAAGTCCAGTCATTTGGAACTGCATTAGAACCCTGTCAGACATTGGGCAAAATTTACCCTTGTCTGGGTACCAGGGCACAAAGGGCACAGGGGCAAAGAAGAGGCTGATAAATCCCTGGCCAAGAAAAGTTCGATGGGACACGTATTGGCCCTGAACCCTTTTGTGGCTTATCAAACTGCCAAAATCATAATTCCATTAGACAATGGATTAAAAATAAGGCCTGCGTGCAATGGAAATGTAGCCCAGGACAAAGGCATGTAAAACGTTTATCAAAGGACCATCACAAAAAATAATTATTCAGAAATCGTGAGATGCGGCCTGGTGTGATGTAGGTTTCAGAAAAACATTTTCCTTTATCGTGCCAACGTTTCGATCTTTATTGAGATCATCTTCAGGGCTCAAAGTGTTTGTCTTCTGTGTACTTGTGCCATTCTTGCATGTCGTGTGGGGCACTCTCAACACGACACGCAAGAATGGCACAAGTACACAGAAGACAAACACTTTGAGCCCTGAAGATGATCTCAATAAAGATCGAAACGTTGGCATGATAAAGGAAAATGTTTTTTTGAAACCTACATCACACCAGGCTGCATCTCACGATTTCTGAATAATTATCGATTAACGGTCATTAATCACCACACACAGAAAATAATGGCAGAACTACTAAATCTAGGAAATGCTAGGACTAGAATAATAATTGGGCTGCTGATTGGATACTGCACTCATCAATATATGTATAGACTTGGAGGGTCAGAAACAAACCTGTGCAGATATTGCCAAGAAGAAGAAGAAACAGCAGAACACGTCCTCTGTTGGTGTGAAGGTCTATGTAGGCTGATTCCTAATCATGGGAGAGGAAAAGCCATGGCCTGAAGGATACACATGGGAGCCCTTGAAAAAGCTTTGGGGTCTGGTTAAAAACCTTAAGCTTAACAAGAAGCTCTAGGTTAAAAATAAAAAATGGAGATGCACAGTAGACCAGTTACTGGTTGTGGTGAGCAAGGCAGTGGCTGACTAGACTACTACATAACCTACCCTCTGAGGTGCACACCCACAGTTAATGTAATAAAAATATAAATGAATAACATTCAAAATAATTTTAATTAATGAATTAAGTTCAAAAAAATAGTTGTTTGAACTGTGGGCAATGATTCCATCTATTTTAACATATGCGCTTGCAAAGTAGTTTTTATAGTTTGATGTAGTCTGTCTGTTTTACCATTGCATGTGGGTGGTAAGTTGTAGTATGATAAAATTTCACCCCACGTAATGCACTGAAATGTTTGAATAAACTGGAATAACTGCCTACCTTAGGAATAGCGATTTCCAATTATGATAAAAATCCTTTAGCTATTTGTAACTGAAATGAAACCCTGATACACCCAGGCCTAATCATTCACATAAACTTCATTCGTAAATATTCCTTTTCCAGTTCAGGCTTATTATACCCAGCTTTTCCAGAATGCACATTTTGTTAGCTGCCGCTCTAACATATTTCTTTAGAGTAGACTTCATTTTTTCCTCTGTAACCGTCTTGACTATCATCTCTTTATCTTTCAGCATAATCACTTTTTTTTGCAATAATGGCGATGCGTAGACCATCCATCCATTGGCTTGGGTTCTATTTCACCTTCTACTCTCAAGGCTCCTGCTCTTACAACTCATTTAAAAAATCCTTTTCATGATACAAAAACAACTTGTATTAAAAATTATTAACCTTATGTTGTTTCATATTTTCAAACTCACTTCCTGACTAATAAAAATGTTCTATTTTTAAAAACTTAAGTACAAACATGTCAACACCAATCATATTGGTCCACCAAATCCATACATGTATAGCCTTTTTGCAATCTTCATCGGTGGGTTTGTTCACTCAATTTCTCTTACATAGAACTTTTTTTTGCTTTTTGTCGTAATCTATAATCTGCAATTACTCCCACTTACAGAATTTGTATCTGCATTTAAAACTAAAATAAAACATGAAACATTATCAGCTTTACAAGATATATAATGTATAATAAACTTTGTTTTTATTAACAAGCATTAGGAAATATCAACTAGACGAATAACTATCAAAATTGCACAAAATGAAAGTTTGTGGTAGAATCCAGCTACTTATTCCACAATGTCAGATAATTTTGAAGAGCAATGTGCCCATGCAGCTGGATTTTTTTTAAAGGTAGTTAGGTAGGAAGTGTGAGGGGGTTAGATGTATAATATTGCAGATACCGAATAAAAATGTTTTTTATTAACGGTATAATATTTTATATGTAAACATTTAAAATTTTCATCACTTGTCTTCAGGTTTATTAAACACAAGAGTATAGCCGCATTTGCCACAGTAATGCCTGTCGGCCATAGCAGCCATAAAAACTCCAGCCCCGCATACCTCAGACTCGCACTCCCTCCTCAACCTGCTAATCTTGCCGTTTTCATCAACCTACACAAATGGGGGGAAAAAATTAAAAATATATTTAGATAATGAGGATTATTTGTAACTTACTTTGTAATATTTGAGTACAGCCAACTTAACCTTCTTCTTCTTGTGTTTGATCTTTTTGGGTGTAGAGTAATTCTTCTTCTTCCTTTTTTTGGCACCTCCAAGAAGTCTAAAGACTAGGTGGATGGTGGATTCTTTCTGGATATTGTAATGAGCGAGCGTGTTGCCATTCTCCAACTGTTTGCCTCCATAAATAAGACGCTGTTGGTCAGGCTTGATGGATTCTTTCACTTCAATCGCTTGCTTTAGTTTTTCAACAGTATCGGTACTTTCAACCTCAACGGCGATGGTGCCCGTGAGGGTTTTTACAAAGACTTGCATCTTTATGTTGTCACCAATGCTAAAAATATAAACAAAAAAATGTAAAGAAAGTTCAATACACAAGATTGTATTTGTTGCTACCATCTTTTATCACACTCCACTTGTGCAAGTAGTGTAAAATAACAGATTCTGATAAAAAATAAAAAGTTTGATGGATTCAGGTAAATAACCACTCTGGCTAAAGTTTGTTATTACTCAAAGTCCTGAAGAGGGAGCCAAATTGGCCCCAAAATTCATCGGCATCATTAAAAAATTGATTGAAAAAGTTCACTAGTTATTTACCTGAAATTATCAAAGAAAAGACAAAAAAAAAGGAAGTAGTAATTAATAAAAAGTATAATTATTTTTTAAAAATTTATTCATAAAAATGTACAATGATGAGGAATAACTTATACTAATAGAACAGCATTAATACATCCATCATTTTCGGGATTGTTGGTGACCTGGGCATATTTACCCCAGACCACTTTACCAGCTTGTGTCACGAGACCGAGTTCACTCACGTTGACTTCAATCACGGTACCTTTGGTGATAACTCCTAGAGATGTGTACATAGGTGAATTCGGATTCTTCTTGACTCCAATAATCGGGAGGTAGAATGTAGCTTTCAACTCTGGATGGGTAACATGCGCTTTGTTGAAACGCAATGCCATCGGTCGTATGAACCGTTCAAACTTTGGTGGCTTTCTCGTAAAACCTTCACCCACGTAACAGACTTTTGTGACCATTCTTTTCCAGGCTTTCCTCCTCGTCCTTCCTGTTTTGATAACTTTAAACACTTCTGATTCTCCCTGGGCTCTAACCTTGGGAATAGGCACATCCCATTTTCCTGCTTTTTCTTTTCGCTTTTGTTTGATCATGTTGGACAAAACTTTAGCTCTAGACTGAACATCTCTGTCCAGAAGATAAACAGGAAGTGCTCCCTCCTTGACATTCTCGTGCGTCTGTTTTACTTGTTTTTCTTCGTGCGCTTTAATCTTCTTCTTCATCTGAATCTTTTCATTCCTCCTCTCTTTGTTGTAAATTTTGGCCTTGAGACCACGTAGCTTCCTTGCCTTCTCTGCCCTCTTGTGAGGCTCACGCGCCTCCCTCTTCCTCTTACGTTCCTCATAATCGAGCCTGCGACCGTGGAGCTTACGGTGACGCTCGATATACTCGTTCTGTGGCATGATTGAATGCCGCAAACACTAAAAAGACAACAATATACATTAAAACTTTTAACTTCATACAAAAAGCAGTTTTGATCAAACACGAGTTTGACACGATAAACATACCATGAAATTACACTAATAATTAAATGGTGACTTACCTCCCAAAAAATTTTTATGCATTAAAATTTTCTTCCTGAAACGTCACTCCTTTAACTGACACACATATGCTTACTATATCAAACACTGAACGATCAAAACTGCGCAGTTTTCTTCATATTACAAAATTAAGACAAGGCCGCAATTTTGCATAAATCGAAACAAAAATAAAAAAATTATGAAATATGATCAGTAAGAACAAGCAGGGCAAAGTTTTGAAAGTCAGTGTTGAAAGAGGAATAGTGAACATATTTCAATAAAATTTAATATTCTTGCAAATTTCCATACGATTGATCTAGATAGAACAAAACATTCTGTACAAAAAAAATCCGAATTTTTTTTTGTAAATACAAATTTTTATTGTAGCTCAGGAAATAAACGGACTTAACAACTTACTTGGTTATATTGTAAATTTAATGGAAAAATACCCAAGAATGATTCAACAAATTGGTATATTTTCTCCTAGAGTCTGAAAGGTGGTGAAATGTAGTTTAATCATTTCTGAGCATTTAAGTCTGATAAAATAGGCAGAATAAAATGATCATAGATGAATAAACTACAACAGTCAACAGGTTATCTGTAATAACCATTTGTTTTTGTTTGGTGCCTTAAGGAGAGCACATCACTTTGAGAAGGGCCGCCCGCCTTAGGCAAAATGCGATTGCAATTTTTATTTTTTAATTTACCGCTTTCTGAATCTTGAATATGTAAAATAGAATTATATTTAGAAGGAAGTCTCTTAAGAAGCTATGCAATTTTTGTTACCCCAAGAAAATACACCATTTTTACCCTTCTAAGGAACTTTTCTCAGAAAAAGTACGATGAACATTAATTGTTTTACATCATATATGGAGGGATTTTTAATTCAAAATGAGAGGAAAAAAACTGCTTTGAACAGAAGGGAAAAATACCTTTTTTAATGATAGGGATTTTTGACCATCAAAAGCACACATTTCACGTATCAGGCTTTATTTTTAAGTTCTTTCTTATTAATGTGCTATTCATTTGTGTACAAAAAACATCTGTGGAACGTCATTGTAAGATGTAAACGTGGAGGAGAAACACAAGAATATTAAAGTGATAGATGAAGGCATTAAGAAAAGAGGCAACATCGTCAAAGAATTCAGCATACCACCAAAACCCTTATCCACAATTTTTAAAAATAGGGATAAGTATGACGCAGTGAGTGGATTAACTGGCTAAAACCCTCAAAGCTCGATTAAAAATTTTTGATTTCCCCTTGAGATTCAATTCGTCAAGAGTCGACTGTATTAAGCTGGGTTTTTGGTTTATTCATACATATTTAGGAGTTCCTTTTGATAAAATATGTGTGTTCATATATACAATTTTGTCATTCTTTTGTAGATATAAGTTTCTGTTTTGTTAAAGGTTGGGGGTTATTTTGTGTGAGGCGATTTTTTTGGTTTTTAAATGAGCTTATATGCACATTTAGCATTTTATTTTGTACATTCAATTAAAAGTGTTGAGTCAAATCAGTTCTGTGACACAAATCCACCTCTGAAATGGTGAAAGGCTGAAATGCATCTGACAGACCAAAATGAACTGAAACGAACATACGCAAGTTGATATGGTGCTATGGGATATCGAAACTGGTTCAAGATTCCTTACAAATAAAAAATCAAATTTTTGACTGATGAAAGTGAAATAAAATGACCTTTCGGTTAAGCCTAAGTTTAGCTCCTGCCCCCTATAAACCCTCATGACACTCAGGACATTATGAAATCCTAACTCAAAGAAAATTCTAGATATAGAAATTGTGAATGAATACCACCATGCTAAATATGATTCTGTTTTTGATTTACCCAAACGGGTGAAGCAAATTTGTAATTGTTTTCGGTTAGACGGCACATTAAAAAAAAACAAATGTAGATCATAGTCTACATTGGAGCTTCAATACCCACACTATAACCATACCCCAGAAACCATTTATCATCCTGTACGAACATGGGTTTGCACGATTATATAAACGTAACTTATTATTTAACTAATTACTTCCAGAACGTCGTTATAACTCAAAAATTCAACCCGGTCTGAGGAAATACTTGTCAAAAGTGACAAAAGCCATGCGGCCGAGTAGGCACGTGGCGAGGATAGATATCTGGGCACCGTTTGGAAATCGGCGTTTAATTGTTTATTAAACGAAATAGACATATTCGACAGGCGAAAGGAAACAATCGAGAAATGTTTTCCATTGGTATAAAAAGAAATATGTTAAATATCTCACCTGAGTACGACACCGAGAACAACACTACGGAAAGTCTGATGCGAACAAAATGGACGAAGAACTTCGGCTCACCACATGCCACCTGGATAATACGCCAATACGGTGAAATGTTGAAACTAAATTTCTGAATAATTAATTAATAAAAATTATCAATACACATTATAATTTAAAATAAATAAATTTTTTCATAAAATTATTGAAATATGTGACTTTATTATTTTATCATGCCTACTTGAATTTATGTGTATACCGTCTATACTTTCAATGTACGGCCCCACCATATTTTGAACAAAAAACTGCTCAAAAATGAATGGGAATATTACCAATTTTGTAGTGTTCACTTTCCCTAGCATTTTTATTTTATTATAAATTGCGTTAAAATTTCTTAGAAATTATGTTTTTTACTGAAGGAAAATTTAATTAAGGGATTTTGAAAAATAACAACATAAAAGGTTTAAATTCTATAATTTTGTTTATTGGACATTTTTTTTTTTTTTTTATAACAATTAATAACGTGTATAATGTACTCTGTTAACTAAAACCTCTGTGCATCTGTTAGGCACACTCTTAATAAGGTGCCACTAATTTCACAAGGAATTTCACTCAGATGTCGCAACGCTGCACTCAGTTGTTGCAGGTCAACTGGCAGTGGATAGTGATCAAAAAGCCATCTCTGCAACGCATCCAACATGTGCTCAATAGGATTTTGTTCTGGAGACAATGGCGAAGGGGCAGATGAGAAATTGCCAAGTTTTCTAGACATTGAAGAACAACTCTGCCTCTATGAGGTCTGGCATTGTCATCCAGAAATCAGAAATACCTGCCAATGAGGGTTGAGAGATGTATTCCTCTCTACCTAATTTCTTGCGTTGAGGTTGCCTTCAGCAATATGTACTCCAGTTCGTTCTTCACCGTAAAACCCACCTCAGACCATTACACCGACTCTTCCAAACTGAACTAAAGGGAGCACGAACTGTGGCATTGCACAGATCCCCTGTTCTCAGCAGACTCTAAGGCACCTGCTATCACTATATAGACAGAAACGTCACTCATCAGTAAACATAACAGCATTCCAATTGGTTTTCTCTTTCTTCTAGGCACTCGATGCACCAGATTCTCCTGAGTTGCTGGTTGAGGGATGTTGCTGCAGGTCGTCTCCAAGGGGCATACGATGTGCGGCCAACTTCGAATCGTTTGTTGATAAAGCCCTTGCCAAAACATCTTGCACTTTATTTAGGATCTGGCGGGCACTATGGAAATGGTTCAGTCTTGCAGTGATGGCAATATTTCTGACCTCCCTTAGTGTCGTATTGCGCTAAGATCCATTACCAGGCCTCCTATTGGCACTTCCAGTCTCTCCTCAGTGGCTAAAGCCTGATAGACCACATGTTCTGAGAAACGCCAACTGCCTCTGCAATATCCAATTGCCGGTGACCTCAATGCCTCATTCTCACAATAATATTCCTAATTTCTGGTTCAAGGTGATGTCTTTCCGTGGTTAAAGGAGATTTAATACTTAATACTGATTAATTAAAATTAGTAGAATAAGAATAAATTCCAAATATCTTTTTTTTTCTCTTTTTTGAGCAGTTTACGTTCTTTTTATTTTGTATCTTCTTGTATTATCTTTTGTATCTTTCTTCAAATGCAAACTAATTTAATATTATTTATTACAAAAGACAAACTTTATTTTTTATTATAGAGAATAAAGAAGAAATATTTTATTTAAAAAAAGAAAATAATAAATGGAAAGTATTTATTAGTGTGAATGCATAGTGTGAAATGGTCTAGGAATTTTGAGTCCCCATTGTCTCTCAATAAAGTTATTTACATAATAAGTGTAGATGATAATGAATAATAGTGAGGACTCCACTACCGTAATTTAATTAGTGGTATGTAAATAGGAGAGAATGAGTGATAATATGTGTTTGGATCTAAGAACTGCATGCATTGGGAGCTGAATTGACCGAACTGTTGAGAGCATCCGGAGTCCAACCTTTTGACCTCGGAGTGCCTATACCCAAGGTGGGTGATTCTCGAGGCCGGTAATTTATTGTAAATTACAAAAGCTGTAATTGCTGATAGACCGCAGATTCGAGTTTCAATTAGTAATCACTAATAGGTATTAAAATTAAATAAAAGAGAAGTTTTAAAAAAATTATATATTTGTTTTTCTACAGGTACTAGGCAGAAATATACAAATTAGGAAGAAAATCCTGTGGATTTTCTAGACAATAAATAAATTTTTTCTTCTATTTGTACAACGAAAATAATCTATTTTTCTTTCCTACTTACTTGGAATGTGTATACATACATGTTTGTAACAATTGATACAAATTATATCTTGTGCTCTATCCATGGTTATTGGGCACTAATGACCTTTTCCTATTGTCTATTTTTAGATTGACAGTTTTCCTTTTATTTTATAAGCTGCTATAGTAGTTATTTAGTTTTTCTTTTTTTTTCAAATTCTGGAAGAGCAGATTTTTTAATATCTGAGGAAGGTAGGATTAACAAAACTTTTTGGCACAAAAATAATTACCTGTAGCTTTTACTGAAAAATGCCCTTTTAATTTTAAAATTTGAAGTACATGGAGTTTCATTTCTAGTTTTTTTTTATTTGCTTTTTTTTTAAATTTTTTATTCGTATTAAACAATGTGCATATGTGCAAATATTTGTAAGAAACCAAGTTCCCATTAACCGATATAAACACAAACAATTAATAATAGTTCAAATACTATGATTAACTTTTTTATGAGCCTATGAAAGGCATCTAATTTCATCACATCTCACAAAGGGAAATATACAATAATTTCTTAAAATTTCATCCGTTATCCACAACTGTCAAATTCTTTCTAGGATTAATTTTAATTAAGCTTTGGCAGTATCACAACAATATCACCTAATATGTGCATTTATTCACTTTTAAATTATCTCAAGAATAAGGAAAAAGAACCTTTCCTGAAAAATTTGGTTTTCAGCTACTGAAAACTACTTTTTAACCCTTAAGGAAAAACAGTTAAAATATTAAAAGAAAACTGAAAATATTGCACACATACCTTAAACACTATGACTTTTGTTTTTAAATTTATATATCCCTATTTGATATAATTGAAAATTTACACACTTTATAAGTTTAAACATAAATTTAAAAGGTATTCATGATCAAGTTTAAGTTGATTTGACAAATAACGGGATCAATATTTTTTCCGTACTATTGTAAAATTTCAAATGGCTAGTTTATACAAGACAAATGCTTGGTGTTGCATAAAATATTAAAAACAGGAGAGTGACTACAACTCATCTGAAGGCAGGCTTTCGTGTTGTGGCTTACCATCTGCGGCGAGCATCCCATCATCTATGGCTCCTTGTATGCTAGACTGTAGTACATTCAGGGATTTTTCAACCTGTAAAACGTTCTGGTCAACAAAAAAATCTGGGTCACAGCGTCGGTTGACTTACCTGCTGCAAAAGGTGCACCGAGGCTTTCAGTATTCTAAGCCACCTTTCGACTTCGAACGAATGCAGCTGCTCCTGACGTTTAAGAAGGTTTTGCCATTCTTCTTGTGTCTGAGGCGCATGCCTGGAAAACGGATAACGTTCTGATGTTGAATTACACGACAAAAAAAAAATATTTTACTAAACTTTTAAAATATAAATAATTGTGTGTAAAATTCACATTGTTTTCAGTATCTTAATTATTACTGCTTGAAAAATAAGACTCATTTTATTAATTTCAAAATGATATAGTTTTAATTTCAACATAAAGAGTGATCAGGTAGTGGCATTACAAGAATATAGTACAAATACAAATAATAATAAAACTTAGAGAAGATATGGGTGGCTGGACAGTTTAGGCGTTGACACAGCGCTCATCTCTGTAGGATAAATGTCCTAGGTTCAAATTCAGCAACCATATGATCTTGCTTATCAGTAAAGGAAACATGTATATATTTTTTAATACGCTTTTTTTGGAGAGAGGAAAGAGGAGCATGAAAAAAAAGGCCAGGGGCGGCGGTGGCAATCAAACCACTTGGCTACCTCCATCCCCAATTAACATATTTATTTTATGAGCTACTATAATAACAATAAAATCTGATCTAAAAAAAAAACTTATTGGAAAATGGATCAATTGAACCAAAATTTTTTTATTAATGTAAGGAGGTAAATTTAGCAAAAATTTGCTCACCTCAATGAATCCAAGTTGAGCTCGCCTGCGGCATCTGACAAATTCCTTTCACTCTGTTCAAGCCCCCACAGTTTATAATACAAGGCTGCGTTTAACACTAAGAGTACGAACAAGGTAAAGAACACTATCCAGATGAATGAATCCATTGTACTCGAGCTGTGGCTCTTCGCTGGGATGGGGAGCGCTTGGATGTACGGCTTGTCTTCGATCACAGGCGATGGAAGGGGTAGAGGTTTCAGAGCCGAAGTCCTCCTCCGCCTGCCTACCTTCCTTTTGGTCCCAGCAACACCAGCGGCCATCGCGCGCCTCGTCCTCTCGCACTCGGCTTCTAGCGCTTTCACAAGGTTATTGTAATATTCCTCCATGCCAGACCAACAATTTTTCTCTATGTAGCCTGGAAGGAATTTATTGTTTCTTTTCAGATGTTCACTCCAAAGAATAAAAAAAGTAACTTCATATACTTTTTGCGAGCATCCAGACTGATTTCCGATATTTAATCTGGCAGTACACTGCGATGTTCGATGTACCAGGGTCTGCACCTCTTGTTAAGCAATAATGACTGACTATGAAGAAAGCATCTGCATACGGTATCCCTGCATTGCTTGCTTCAATTTCGATAACATACCTCTCTCCTGGCTTACTACAAGGTAACATTTTCTGGGAAAAAATAATAATCTTTAAAAACAATTTTAACACATTTGTAGCTAAAAATAGTGGTCTTATCAGGGACTAAATACGAAGGCCACCTGGCTTGATGAAGCATGTTTTTCAGTCTTCTCGAGCAAGAACACAATTTGCCCACAAATTTTACACTGTTTTATCCTTAACTATTTACAAGATATAAAAACTTGAAAAAGTTTGGTAAGAAATATTCGTTTGAACTTTTATTAATTATTAGTTAATTATATAAAAATAAAGTTTACATATTGATAATTAGATCAACCGGCTGAAACCAAAGATACATTTTATTATTATATTATTAAATTCACTAATTTCGTGGTCCGTTTGACCAAGTAATATATTACAATTAATTAAGGTTTTTAGTTGAGATAAAAAGTCAATGGCACGAGCAGGATTCAAACCCACGATCTTCGGCTTGATACGCCGCTGCTCTACCACTTGAGCTATCGTGACCTCGATCCACTCGGACACTAACTTCCCATGTCAACCGCGCCTTTTGAATTTTCCCTCCTTTTTGCCATTTTTCATATGTCGTGTAATTGGATTGGATTCTCGGCGACAAATGAAATGGCACTTTCCATTGACTTTTTATCTCAACTAAAAACCTTAATTAATTGTAATATATTAATTGGTCAAACGGACCACGAAATTAGTGAATTTAATGAATTTAAATGAAGTATACTTCACTAAAGCTCTCCGTGGCCATTTCATTTGACTCCGAGAATCCAATCCGATTACACGACATTTGAAAAATGGCAAAAAGGAGGGAAAATTCAAAAGGCGCGGTTGAGATTGGAAGTTAGTGTCCGAGTGGATCGAGGTCACGACAGCTCAAGTGGTAGAGCAGCAGCGTATCTAGCCGAAGATCGTGGGTTCGAATCCCGCTCGTGCCATTGACTTTTTATCTCAACTAAAAACCTTAATTAATTGTAATTATTATTATTATTATTTATACCTGCATTTTAGCTACAGTAAGTAAATGTGATAGTTCATAGCAAAACATGATAAACATTATGGGAGAAATCACACTGAGAAGTCAGAAGCACCAAAACACTCCCCAAAACCAAATCTACACCCAAAAACGGTTGTGGTGTCTGTTTGGTGGTGCACTGCTGGTATTGTTCACTATAATTTCCTGAATTATAATGAAACTATCACAGCAGAGAAATACTGCCAAGCAATTGACAAAATGCACGGGAAATTACTGTCTTTGTCCAGTGTTGGTAAACCATAAGGGACCGATCTTCTTTGCGATAACGCCAAACCACATGTCGCAATGCCAACCCTGCGGAAACTTAAGGACTCAGGATATGAAACCTTACCGCATCCTCCATATTGACCCGACCTTTCGCCTACAGACTTCCACTTTTTTAGTCATTTTGATCACTTTTTGAGTGATAAAATTTTTAGAGAACGTGGTGAAGGTGAAAACGCTTTTTTAAATCAGTCGAATAAAAATGTATATTACATGCTGACAAAGTTGAATAGATTGTGAATTAATTTAAATTAAACAATTAAAAATAATTTTGTCTGCCTTTACAAAACCTGCATTATTTTTCCACCAGTCCAATAGGAATGTCGGTAGTGTATATTACAAAAAGGATCGAGCTAAGGATACTTCCTTGCGAGACTCCAGACCTTACTGGATTATAAAAGAAAGAAAGGGGACTTACCATGTAAGTCAGGGAGGATGAAAGATAAGATAAAAGTTCTTGAGAAAAATTTTCTTGAGCTTCCACAGTAAACTTGGGTGCCATTCCCGGTTGAAAGCCTGGGCACCCAAGAAATCCTGTTTTCACTACAGTGAGTGAAACCCAAACCGATGCACCTCAAGGATTGGGATTAATCTTTTAAGGAGGAGTTTTCTAATTACTTTCGCTAACATAGAAAGGAGACTGATAGGATGATAGGAACTAGGAAGTTGGACTCGTTTGTTAGGTGTGATCATAAAGTAATCCTTTTCTATGTAAATTGCATAAAGTTTTGGGGTAATTAGGCCGTATCCTGGAGCTTTACTGAGTAGCTTTTTTTTATGATGTACACAATGTTGGAAGGACTGAAGAAGTGGCGATAAACGTTGTAGCATTAGTAAAGTCTTATTAGTCTTAGTCGACATGTGCATGTGTTCACAAATGTCGTGTGGTGTAAATACAGAAGAAAGATGTGGAAAGAGGTTTACTTACCATTCTTAACCATCTTTTGTTGTTGTTTGATGATACAGTGCTGATGTGAGTCTATACAGTTCTTTTTTGAGAAGTTTTGTAAGTCTATTGAAGTACAGGTTAGTCAATGGTTCTTTTGCCACCCTTTCTGTTTTTAGTTAGCAGTAATTGTAGGAGGTAAGAAAGTTCTTAGAACTCAAAATTGCCTTTAAATTTGAGAGAAAATAAAACGCTCAAAGAAAACAGGTAAAGTGACTTTTTCCTCTTAATTAGAGCACTTTGTTAAATATTCATCTCCCAATATGTTCAATTTTGACAAATGATCTTTACTGTTAAAATTAAAATTGGTACCTGAGATTCGGTGACTTGAGCATGTTTGGGCCCGATCGCCTGGCCGAGCTGAACGGTCAGATTGACAGTCCGCCCTTTTTGGTTTGTGGAAGGATTTGTAACCCATCCTGATTGTCTGATGTCTGAAATGATAACAAGATGAAGGATGGAATTTGATCAGAACTAAAATAGTTGACTCACCCGTCGACTTTATGTTTTCATGAAGGTCAAAGAAGAATTTAGAATTGGTGAACAAATGCGCAAATAGCTGGTCAACGTGAATGGAGATTTGCATGTGAAGCATGAGCTTCCCTTCGTGTATAACTGGGCAGGTGATTGCACTTCCTAAGTAATATAACATAATATATAATATAATATAGTAGCATAATATATAAGTATAGTAGCATAATATATAATATAACTAGTGTCTTTCTTTAGAAGTTCATCAATAGAAACAATTATTGGAAGTTTTCCAAATAACTTTTTAAGAAAAATTTAGCTTTTTATTAAAGTATGTAGAGAAAGTTAAGATAATTGACAAATACACAAAAATGAATCTACAGAGGTACCTTTAGATATGAGTTTAATTTGTTCCATGGCTGAGCTCCTAAGTCAAAATGCTAAATAAATCTAAATAATCTTTCACATAATAAACAAAACTAAATTAAAAATAACACAACAATAATTGTGAACAAGCAATTGTGCGGAATCTGAGCTGAGTGGTAGTTATGACACTCCAGACAAAATTTCAAACTAGTGATGATGACTATCTCAAAAATAAATAAATAAATAAAAATAATAATAATAAAATTTTAAAAAATTGGGGCACACCTATCTCAAGGTACCCCTGTACATAAATTTTTTTTTATAACTTTACACATTAGTTTTCTTTTTTTTTTGAAATCCAATGAATATTTGCTTATTAGAACCTAACTCAAAGATGTATGAGCCTACGGGCAACAAAATTTTTGTTGTTGATATAATAATATTAGTATATATTTCATTGTAAAATTTTTTAATTTCATGTATGATGTGACCACCAGTAAGCAAGTGGTAAGCTGGGTTTCTACTCCGCGAAAACCACTCGCACAACGGTTTCGTGAAACTTGCATCAAATTACAGAAACCTTGCTGGGACTGCTAAACTTTTAGCACAAAAATGTTCGGGGTGAGCCGACCAGCAGTCAGTTTTTTAGTGTGCATCGAAGTGTTTCGTATTGTTTATCTCTGTGTAAATGCACTTGTCTTGAGTATGAGAAAGAACCAGGACTGCATTAGACTTATCTGAATGTATCACAGCTACCGATTTTTGTGGGATGCTAAAGATAAAACTCATCATAACAAGAATGAGGGAGGATGTGTGGAAGGAAATGAGCATCAAAATGGGAAGACAAAAAGTGTCGCCATGATAGCAAACTGGTTGCTGACCTTGTTCGTCTCATGAAAATGGTTAACCCGAGACTGTTTCACGAATGATTCTCGCGTTTAGTTGCTCGACTGATTTTTCCGTGCAATGGAAACCCAGCTGTAGTACATTCTACTTTATTTGCTGTATAGCGATTCAGGCTTTGAACCATGGCATAGCTTTTGAAATTTTATTTAATATATGTAATTTCAAAAACAGTACTGTACAAGATACCCCCCAGGTTATGTTCAAGCCCTCCTGTATGATACAAGGATGAAAATTGGCTGTTTTGAAATTAGAGTACAAAAGGTAATTCTTTTGAAAATTAGAAAACCGAAGTTAACTTAAGTTAAGAACATTTACCATGTTTTTCAGATTCAGATTCACTCGGTGAGCTGTCGCTGAGATCGGTTGGTAGATGGTCGGAGGGTGACCCTGGTGTGGGAGGCTGATTAGGTGGCGGAAGCGAAAGGTCACCAGTCTCAAGGGAGCTCTTTTTCTCCTCTGCCGTTAACGTGGGCCCGTCCTTCAAAAAAAGAGCCTCATTTAAAGATGTGGGTGTGACTGGCTTGCTTCTACCTCTAGACTCGTCCGGCAACAGCGGTGAAACCGTACATGCCAATTTGGGCTGGAGGGATACTGAGCGGAAAAAGGTTTTTTTTCTCGATTTTGGGCTAGACCCATTCTTCGGGAGTAACAGCTCTTTTGTGTTGCTACTTAAAGGCAAGCTTGCATCATCGGTTTGTTGTTTACTGTCTGGCGGATTACTGTCATCAAAGGGTTGTGTCATAGATGGAGTCGATTCGAGCTGTTGCAAATGCTCCAAGTTAGGAGAAGAAGAATTTGAAGGGAGAGACACTTGGTCTTTTTCCATGTTCATCACTGTAAAACCCTCCTTTAAAACAAAAACAAAGCAACAAAAGAAGTGCAGTGTTAGAAAAAATAGAAAATAAAATAAAATAAATGAGTAAATTAAAAATAATTTCCTTATTGTTAAAAATTGAGTGTGATAAAATTAAAATAAAAACAGGCATGAAATAAAATATTAATTTGTTAGTGGATTAATTCATGCAGGTGAAACCAATGTAGTAAAAACAGTAACAATACACATGGAACAAAATTAACACAGATAAAGAGTAAGTGAGAAAGGAAAAGAAAAATTCTAGTTGATAGTGATCGATCTCCGTAGTTTAAATTGATGTATTAGATCTTCTTGAGGTCATTTTACCTCAGGTAAAATGACCTCAAGAAGATCCAATACATCAAGGAAAAGAAACAAAAAGAAATAGATGTATAAATAGAGTGTGTGTGTGTGTGTGTGTGTGAGAGAGAGAGAGAGAGAGAGAGAGAGAGAGAGAGAGAGAGAGAGAGAGAGAGAGTGTGTGTGTGTGTGTGTTACCATAAGGAACAACACTACCATTTGGTAATTACACATATTTTAATTTAATGTTCATAACTTTTTTTAAATTTTAAAACAATTATTGAATTATAAATATTTTCACAATATTGAAAATATTTAATGATGATTGATGAGGAATGGAGACTTAATCGTATGAAAAAAAAAAAATCTTATCTCTATAAATCACTCTCAAGTTAAACACGATTCCAAATGTTTAAATTGACCAATTTTTTAAAAGTTAAAGACAGGAAAACAATAGTCGAATTACCTTCAAACCAATTTTTAGAAATGAACACATTTTTTGTTTTCAAAGCGGATTTCCTTGCCACTTTCGAAAACAAAATACCAATTATACGATAAAGCACAGCCGATCAAAATGAAAACAAAAGTATGTTTTTCTTAATACAACAAAGATAAGATAAAACAATACTTCAGAAATATTGAAGATTAATCGTTTTCACAGTTCAATGATTGTATATTTACATGTGTAGAAAAACAAAAGAATTTTAAAATAAAAAGCTAAGCCGAACTCGAACAATGATTTTCTCCCAAAGGTCTAAGGTCAAACTGCCACCAATCAATTATATTTTAATGAGATTAATTATTAAAATTATTAAAAAATTATGTTGATACCATTATAATTTATTGATGTATTTATGTATAGATGTATTGTAAATATATTAAATTTGGTATGTATTAACAGAAATAAGAAGTGTTAATAAAGATCTATTAATTTTATAATTTAGTATACACTGTGTTTTCTCTGTTTGTTAAAAAGAGTTATTTTTACATTGTACAGCTCTCTCAGTAATCCAAATTATTTGTTGTAGAAGAGGTATTTGGATTACTGAAAAATTCTGAATACAGAGGATATTAAAAAAAATACAAAGAAATGTATATAAAAAATTAAAAAAAAAAATTCATCACATTTTACATACACATATACTATTAATTACACCAACTTTTCTATACACGAAACTATTAGAGAACATTGCTGCCAGTCAATTTTTCTTTTAAAATCCTTTCTTTCCTTTTTGAATATTTTATGTAACGCTTACTTCATTGCTACTTCCTCTTTTTCATCCGGTTTTTTATGTGATAGGTATAGTACAATTAATACTAGAAAAATTTATTGTTTAGTAGTAATGGGTTGTGATGTATTCCCACCCATTCAAGAAAATTCATATAGTTTACACTAAGATATTCCTTCATTCACTCTCACTCTCCCTTTCTGCTAACTCCCTCTCTCTTTTTCTCTCTCACTTACTCTCTCTCATTCACTCACTTACTCTCTATCTCGTTCTTTCACACTCATTCTCTCTCTCTCCTCTCTCTTATCCTCTCTTCCTTGAAAATAACATCTCATTTGTTTTCGTCTTCAATGCAATTCGGAGTACTGTAAAGTTTGGAGAACTAAAATTAGGGAGAGGGCGCTGTACATACATAATTAGTTTTGATATATTTTTATATATAGAACAATGTAAATATAGAGCTAGTGAAACAAAATGTAAACATAAACATTCATTTTTAACGATGGCAAATTAAAAAAAAAAAATTACCTCTAAATAAGAGTCTAACAAATTTTGATCTGCCTTGATCATCAGTGGTCGTTTGTCTTCTGGGGCAGTGGGCGCAACGTAGTCATCATCATCACTTGTCAGGCCCAGCTCATCGCCGTAACAGAGGTGGACCCATTGCCACATCTCTTGTGTTGACATTTGCTGCAATGATTTTTTTTGTTAATAATATAGAAAAAGCTGTAAATTGAAAAATGCATACCTGATCCATGAGTGCATTCTGCCAAACTCTAAACAGCATCAAATAGGTTTTATCGCGCGCTGTAAAGCTAGTCAAAAAGTGTTTATCATTATGGGTATGAACAAGGATAGCATTCGGTATCACGCGAGCCGTTTTCTCTTTGGTCAGTGACGTAACATCTTTCCATCTCAAACAGACCTGAAACGAAAATTGTTAAGAAACGAGCATCAGACGGATTCACCTGTCATGACTTACTTGAGTCTCCCAACGTAATATGTTAGCATAAAAGCTGAGATAGTTCTGGGAAACGTAAAGGCGGCCGTGGACTAAAATATCTTTCTGAATGGCGCATGAATAGTCTAAAACAACGGAGGTTTAGGAATATTAATACAACTGCCAACTAAGACCTTCACACAGATATATTACTTGGAAGCTTATCAAATTTTCATTTCCCTCTTATTATAAATTAAATAAAGGTACTTAACTTTATAGTAAACAATTATCTAAGTTTATTAAGCCAACTTTTTATCACTGTCTAGGTCTGTTTATTATCATTTAAACCTTCATTTCTTAAGGATTATGAAATTGTTTCATAATTTCAGTTGGTTATATATCTATTAAATTTAAGTTCAATTGTATTGCCTATTTATGCTCTGTATATTTTTCAATGAATACAAGTTAAAAAATAATTAATTCACAGTTGAGACATTGTAATTATTTTATTCTTATACAATAAACATTGAGGTGAAGGTCTGAAGCTCAATTAATCTAAATTATCTCTGATCAAGCTACAATGATAAAATATGTTCTTGAACAATTAATACAATTAAAATTTAAGAAAAATGAGGAGCTTTTTCCTACAAGTTTAGTCAACCTTTTTTCGAACTATCTTAATGGATAATCATTTTAAAGAAAACAATTATGTGTGGTGGATGCAGAAAACTAACACTTTGAGTGAGTAGAAATACTTTGATTGGATATAAAAAATATATTTTGCATTGTATAAATTCACTTTTTTCCACATCCTACATGTATTTGTTAAATATAAATAATGTTTGTAAATCCCAGGCCCTGAAGATGATCTCAATAAAGATCAAGGAACTGTTTTTCTGAAACCTACATCACACCAGACCCCATCTCACGATTTCCGAATAATCAGAAACCAATTATGTTGTAAAATTAAGCCAAGATGGATCTTGGTTTGAGTGTTCTGCCTTCTGCCTCACCCTCCAGACCTCTTGCCTACCAACTACAATTTTTTCAGACACCTGGACATTTTTTTTTTTTTTTTTTTTTTTCGTCGATCAAAAGTCGCCAGAAAATGTCTTTACAGAATTTGTTAATAATGAAGAGATTGTTTTGCACCTTTTACGTGAAGTCCAAACTACGCCCATTTTCCCAAATTAGACGGAGAATCCCATCACCGACAAAGTTTGTTTCGGGACNGAACTATGCATATTAGCCATGTGACAATTCATATATGTGTGTTCAAATTTGGGGGGGGGGGTTATTGTGAAAAAAGGGCCAGAGGCGAAGGTGGGAATCGAACCCACGACCGCGGCGTGAGAGTCTCTCATGCTAACCACTCAGCTACCGCGGTCCCCCACCTGGACATTGTTTTACAACATAAAAAAATTATTCATCAAACATCGTTAGAAAATGTATTTCCTGATTTCGTTAATAATAAAGGTCTCAAAATTCTATTTAGATGTTATAGAGTAGTTGCCATCACATTGTGGGAAGTGTATTGAGAGAGATGGAGGGTATTTTGTTTAATAAAAAATGTTTAAAATCATTTGTTTTCATTTTATAACCATAAACCTGCATTATTTTCTGAACAACCCAATAGATATTTTTCAACTCAAACCTATTAAAATCCATAATACCTAATAGTAAAAGGGAAAAATGTTATTTTACCTCATTTCCCCCAATTTTGCTACATAAGACTAATATCCATTTTTTTTCTTTAAAAATGGGATTTATAAAAAAAAAAAAAAATTGTTCAATTTACTTACCGACTACTAGTCGTTCATCAGCAGGCACTTCTTTGAATAAGCGTTTAAAGTCATCGCTCCTTGACTTGTAAGTGGGGTAGAGAGCACTGTACCAGGGCGCTTTCTTTTTGGTTCTGTCTTGCAACTTTCTATCTCTGCTCTCCCTGACAGGGTCTTGGCTGTTGCTCCTGCTTAACTCGCCACCAGAACCATGGTCGGATGCAGACTAAGAATTTTAATTAACTTTTTTTTTACACAATACTAATAGAAAGACTCACCTTGTTGTTTCCGTCACTCTTGTCAGGGACAGATTCTCTGGAACTTGATACTGATGATTCTCGCTTGTGGTGAGGGCTCTTTGTCTGGAGTGAAGGACTGGACTGAGGACTGACATTTGGGCTGCTCGACCTAAACAGAAAGTAAAACTATAAACAAAAATCTTTATTTCTATTACAATGTTAATGACATACTCTTGGTTAAGATCGTCTTTAATCATTTATAAAACTGTCTCTTTGACTGAATGGTGTCTGCTCACTAGTTTGTCAAGGCTGTGCTGATATCACTTCCAAGCTTTTTTCATTCCCCCCATTGACTTCTATTAAACTACAGTTCCTCACGTTTGTGTATTTGTTTTACTCTTCTTAAAAAGTTTGAATCTATATGAAAATTCAACAATGCAATTATCAATAAATGGACTAAACTTCCTAATTTATCTTTATCTTCACTGTGATAACTCCACATCAATCAAATGTATGACACTACCATTAAAATTAAAACAACCTTGGAATTATATTTTTAATAAATCCTTTTAAACGACCACCACGAAACTCGGCAGCGAAAATAGATATGAACAACTTAACAAATTTGTATTGAAAGGCCTAGAATCCAAATCCTTTGTATGTGAGTCTTCCCAAGGCCAGAAATTCTAATGTTGCAAACTAGGCACAGTTGATTGCCTTAAATGACATACATCTCTGAGCAACTTTTTCAACCTATTATTTGCTTTAATTTTTACCTTTTTACTACAACTTATTCTTTGTTCAAAACAATCTGTAAAACAATAAAGCCTTATAAATACAATTGTTTCAGTAACAAGCATACAATTGATTGGCTACGTGCAATTTTCTTTACGTTATAACATCTTTACTACTCTTTTAAAGCAAAGATGGTAATTGGGTTTTGATCTAGACAAAGTAAGTGATATAACCCACAAAAAAATTCAGATAAATGGACATGAATTCCAATCAAACTATCGATTGTCAAGCCAATTAAAAATAACAATAATTTTGTAACAATTAAAACAGTGTCATGGACAATACAATTTTTTTAAAACAATTTATGTTAAATGTACGTGTTGAAAAGTAAGTTTTCTGCCATTCAGATATGTTATCATTTAAGAAGCTTGATTGTAAATTTTTCACTTGTCCCAAGACCATCAGGGACGATCAATGAACAGTTACATTACCTCACCAACTATCTTGTAAATTACTGAAATGAAAAAATTACCAAGAATAATGACATTTTTATATAAGGCGTACAAGTTTATAGGCCATAATTAGAAATTAAAAAGTTTTAAAATTTGATTATAAAAACGAAAAAATGTCTTTTTTTATTACATTTATTTGGTATTTACAACTACAAGTGATGTATTAAGTAAATATGTTCGTATATGTTGAATTATCATTTGAGGCTCTTGTAGGAGAAGTTGCCCAGTGGTAACACTCCTTTACACTGATATCTTGTTCAGTCTTCAAACAATGAGAAGGTCTCGGGGCCACTTTCGCTTCAATCTTCTTGGAGGATTTTCAGGTAGGGTTGGAAGTGACAAATTTCGTACGAATAGATTACTGTGTGTGTTCAGTGATTGATGAAAAAATTTTTATCGGTTTTTGATGAGTTCATGTACAAAGGGGATGGGTAGGTATTTATGGATAGTGTAATTTGAAACGTAAAAAGGAGCATTTATAATTTGACGGAGAATTTTAGATTGGATTGATTGGAGACACTGGGAATTGGAATCCTTGGTTGAGCCCCACACTTCACAACAGTATGCCCAGAGGTCTAATCATTGTCTTGTAAATTAAAAGTTTTTTTTTATTTTTTCAAAATTTTTCAAAAGGTCTAATTTTGATCGTCAGTCAAGTAGTCTTTTTAACAATTTATAACGTCGGTTTGTTTGCTGTCTTTTCCGTCTTGTATGGGGATTCCAAGTCAGTAGTTTATCCATGAAAAGTCCAAGATAACGCACAAGGTCAGTGGTAGGCAATGGAATTCCATTTATATTCACCGCAGGACAGTCTTTTTTACGTAAGGTAAAATTGATCTGTGTGCTTTTTGTTAGGTTTACCTTTATTCTCCACTTTGTGAACCATATTGTTAATTCATTCAGGTGTTGTAAGTGTTGAGTGTTAATTGAGGGGTCCGAATTGTGTGTAAGAATTGCTGTATCATCAGCGACGAAAAAATGAAATAATAAATATAAGAAATAATAATTTATATGACAGAGGTCATTTAAACCTCCGGGGTTGTGGTATTGTTTTTGTAGAAAAAGCCCGTTTGTAAATAATCTAGTTTTAAATTCAGGGCTGAGCTTCAAACCTAGAACCCTTATAGCAACGAGTCATAACTGTTGCAGCCACTGGCACCACCACAAGAAGAATATTATCGTTACTACATACTGCTCATTCATCTCAACTGAACATTTCTGCAAAAGAACTTCTTCATTCAAATTATTTTCCTGATAAATGATTTAATGTGTCAACTAAAGTTTATACAGCCTTGATTATGGCAATGAAAAGATAAGTTCAACAAGTTTTTTCCCCTACCCTTAGTCTTATTGGATGTAATTAAGATTGATGATGAGGAAAATTTTTAATAAAACATTAATCAAATTACCCTATTAAAATCAATTACTGTCCCTGACATCAAAGTAAAAAAAAAACTAAGGGCAGGAAATAAGATTATAAACATATTATTGATTAATGATTTATATAAGCATATGCATGTTCAGAATTGAGCACTTCTTGTAGCCCACCGGAAATTCCAGCTTTTGTAATTAACTATAAATTACCTGCAGCCTTCAAGAACCACCCCTAGTGTTGGCATCCAAGGGGCTATAAACAGCTAGGACATTTCAGCCCTTAACTCAATCAGTGCAGTTTGTTAATTTTCCATTCTAGTTTTATATGATTAATTAATTACAGTCTCCAAAATCAGTTGTACATGTACAAAGGGTTGAACATTTTCAACTTTTTAAATAATTTTTCACGCCCGACTTGTTATTATTATTATTTTGTTAAGAAGAAAACCGCCTACCATAGTTACATGTTATGTATAACATGGATAAAATTTGATTTAAAAAAAAGAGTGAACTATCTGAATTTGTAAAATTTCTTCTGAAGATGTGCAGTGTGGTGAACCTTTTAGTTCAGTAAATTTCTGATCGTCCTGGACTGGTTTGGTCTATCGTTCTTGTTAAAGCACCACAATGTAGTGGACAACTGCCTGTCATCTATACTCTTACGATCAGTTTGGGTGTGATTCAACATTAAAAATCTTTAGAGGTTAATGTTTTCAATAATTTCTATTTCATTTAAAATATTCAATAATAATAATATTTTTTAAACATACATTTTAGTACAATGATTTGACCAATTGTCTATGCTATTTTTACATTAATAATCACTATTGATCTTCCTAGACTCTCAAGGTAATCAGCTTTTTTTAGAGTGACGCTTTTGAACTATTGTATTGTTAAAAAATACGAGGTTAATGTGTTAAGATCTGCATAGAGAAAATAACCCTTTAACTTATCCTGTTTCCCCGCTGTCTCACCGGTTTTGTCAACTTTTCGATATATTTTGGCGAGAGGAGGGTTTGGGTAATAAAATTTGCTAAATAGAGTGAAAATTATAACTGACATTATTTAATGAATATAAAAATATATTTATTATTTTTTATATAAGATTTTTAATAAAACTCTAGACTAAAATGTCAAAACACCTAATATTTCCCAATGTTCTGTTTTTTTGGAGTAAACGGCTGTTTTATTATTGGGTTGTCCGGAAAATAATGCAGGATTTTAAGTTTTCATTAAAAAAAATCTATATAAAATATTCTGTTTACGTTTACAGGATTACTCATTTGTATGAATGTCAACACTTATTAATCCTCTTCCAAATGATATTGTTTGTTTACCTCTGTAGCATTCCGCTACTTGGAAATAATTCAGTCATCCTTATAATGTCAAAGCGAGAATTTCGTACGATTTTCTTTTACGAGTTTAAACTCGGCCGAAGCGGAGCCCAAACGGCTAGAAACATTAACCAAGTCTGGGGCGAGGGTTGTGTTAATGAGTGCACTGTGCAAAGGTGGTTTAAAAAATTTCGGGAGGGAGATTTCAGCCTTGAAGATGAAGAAGGTCGTGGAAGGCCTTCCTCTCTTAATGATGATGTTCTGCGATCAGTGGTGGAAGAAAACCCCAAAACAACTGTTCGAGAACTTGCAGAGCAACTCAAAGTCAGTAAAACGACCGTCGCTGACCACCTCAAGGCGATTGGAAAAGTGAAAAAACTCGAAAATTGGGTTCCACACTCATTAAACGATCGCCAAAAAAATCAGCGCTTTGATGTTTGTGCATCACTTCTTTGTCGAAACAAAAATGACCCATTTCTGGCCAGAATTGTTACATGTGACGAAAAGTGGATTCTGGACAGTGGCTCGACAAAGGAGAAGCTCCAATACATTTTCCAAAGCCCCCAACTCATCAAAAAAAGGTAATGGTTACGGTATGGTGGGCTTCATTTGGTTTAATACACTACAGCTTCTTAAATCCTGGCGAAACCATCAATGCTGAATCATACTGTAACCAAATTAATACCATGCATCAGAAATTGGCAGTAATGAAGCCCTCTTTGGTCAATCGGAAAGGGCCCATTTTGTTGCATGACAACGCTCGACCACATGTGTCACGTGTAACGTCACAAAAATTATTGGAGCTTGGCTATGAAACTTTGCCTCACCCACCCTACTCTCCGGACCTCTCGCCTACTGACTACCATTTTTTTAGACACCTGGACCACTACTTACAACACATAATATTCAAAAATCAAACGGAACTGGAAAATGCATTTATTGACTTTATCAATTCTAAAAATTCTGAATTCTACTCAGACGGAATTAATAAGTTACCAACACGTTGGGAGAAATGTATTGAGAGTATGGGAAATTATTTTGATTAAAGAACATTGCTTTAAAGTAACTAGTTTCTTTTTTTTTGTTTAATACCAAAATCCTGCATTATTTTCCGGACAACCCAATATATATAGTACTTATAGTACTTGATAGATATCTTGTTTTCTTTCCCTTGTGTATATTTAAATTGAATGTATTTATTAGTATGAATGTGTAATGCAAGGGCCAAAAGCGGATTATTGAGTATCCCAGTCAAGTAGAGCGAGAGTTTACAAACTGCAAGTGATAGGAGCTGAAATGAACTTGTAGATAGCCCTGGATCTAAACTATAGTTTAGTAACAGGATGGATATACAGCCTCTGGACTGTATAAACACAAAGTAGGTGATTAGCACATCTTGTTCAGTCAGAGTTCTATTCAGTATGTATATGTGCAAAATTAAGCTTTTGTATAAATCAGTAAACTCTGCAAAAATTGTATAAGTTGGCTTAAGCTAGTAATGCCAGTAGGCCGTGTAAGTTTTATATATTTTTTTTTAATTTTAAGTCAATGTACAACAGTTTTATATTTACATTCTATTTATTAGCTTGGAGTACCAGTTTAAAACCTCACACTATACTTAAACTAAATGAATTTTGGTTTTGATGGGAAAAATGGACTAACAACCCAACACTAATGAACACATCACAAGTGGGATTACATGACTGAAGAATTTTTTAACATTGACAATATGTTCACTAATTTCATGGTCCGCTTGACCAATTAATACTTTACAATTAATTAAGGTTTTTAGTTGAGATGAAAAAAAGAAGGTCAAAAGTCTCATAAGGTGAGGTTGAGATGGGGAGTTGATGTCCGAGTGGATCGAGGTCACGATAGCTCAGGTGGTAGAGCAGCGGCGTATCTAGCTGAAGGTCGTGGGTTCGAATCCCTCTCGTGCCATTAACTTTTTTTCATCTCAACTAAAAACCTTAATTAATTGACAATATGTATTGAGATCAGATAAATAAAAGTTCACAAGTTTTCAACAAATCTTCAGAACTTAAAATGCACTTTAATAATGATGATTGTAGCAATAAAACTGATGTCACAGTGATGCAAGTCACCTGAGTCTGGAGTCTTAGCTCAGAGGTTCATCATTAGCTGAGGGCCTCCAACAATCTACTATCTTCGAGACCAACCCAACAAGTACATCTCCCTCATAAAGACTGTACGCTGAGCATAAAACTGATTGTTAACCAGTGGAGCCTTGCTGCTAAACAGGAGTATTTATTCAATTAAACCCAGAGTCACAAGAATCAGAGAGATCTTAAATAAAACCAATGGAATGATGAATCCACTGCCTTCAAAACCTAAGACCAACCCGACAACATTCCTCTTGACAACTTGAAACGTTCCATTAACTAGAGAACACAAATCAGATTTTTTTTTAAATATGTGGAATACATAAATATTTTTTAGTTGTATCACCCTGCTAACATTAATATCAACCTCAAAAAGTCTCAAATCACTGTGCTATGCTGGGCAAAAGGCCATGCTGTTATTCGACAAAATGAAATTGTGGATAAGATGGCTAAAGGAGCTCTGTTGTCAAGTGTTTTATATAATATTAAAATTCCTAAAGAAGATGGGGAAAACTTATTTTTTTAAATGTGCCATGATCTTTGACAAAAAGAATACAATTCCACAATTGCAGGTAGACACTTTTGGTCATTATTTCCAACATTGCTTTAAAAAAAACCATGGTTCACAGGGGGAAGATGACATAAGGACTTCTGTCCCCCCCCCAATTTCAAATCTAATCATTGGGGAAGTTATTTTTATAAAATAGTAATTCATTTATGTTTAGTGGTCTAATTGACCAAATTATTTCATTCAATTAATTATTTATTTTATGTAAGGCCTTGGTTGAGATGAAAAAATTAGTGTCACGAGCGGGATTTGAACCCACGACCTTCGGCTCAATATGCTGCTGCTCTAACCACTTGAACTATCACGACTTGATCCACTCAGACACCAACTCATCTAAACCTACAAAAATTCAAATTTTTCCTCTTTTTTGCCATTTTTTCAAATGCTGTGTAATTGGGATTCAATTCTCAGGGACTTATGAAATGGCCACGGGGAGCTGTTAGTGAAGTGCTTTTACTTACTAAATATTAATCCATTTATGTTTAGTGGTCTAATTGACCAAATTACTTCTTTCAATTAATTATTCTTTTTATGCAATGTCTTGGTTGAGACGAAAAAGTTAGTGTCACAAGTGAGAATCGAACCCCACAATTTCATCTCAACCAAAACCTAAATGGATAATATTTAGTAAGTAAAACAAGCATTTCTTCACTAACAGCTTGCCGTGGCCCCTTCATAAGACGCTGAGAATTGAATCGGGGCTCTCATGGTCTGCACCGGCGGAAAGCTGGGTTGGATTGAACCTCCATCTGGAGGGATTTGAATGCACATGCACATCCTTCAGGTAAGGAATAGGCTAAGTTAAACTTAAATACGACTAGCCTCCACCTTTGCTTCCCACTCGGTGTGGAGTGCCTCTGCCATCAGTTCTCCTTTCCAACTGTCTCATGTCCACCGTAAATTCATTCAATTGGCAGGGTATTGTAATAACGAAGCAACATAATAAAGTCCCACAATTATTCGATTTATTACCTCAAGAGATGGTTCAAAATAATAACCAGCAAAATAGGTCATACATCGACTTTAACTACCATTTTTCATTTTTAGCTTTATAAAATGTCTGATCGTTTTATTTTTGTAAGTGTTGGTAGTTCGCTAAAGAAAACGTCTTGGTCGTGACATAAACCATCTCCATTGATATCGCCTAAATGATCGATAACGGCTAGCATTGTGATGATGTACATTTTTACCTGACATCCAGCGCTGAGTTATTCGGTTGATGATTGCCATTCTGCGAGTTGGCCGGAAGTGTCATCATTCCATCCGTTAAATCATCGGCCCCATTTTCTTCTCGTTTCTGTGTTGAACGGATCGAAGGCGGCCGGGCCCGGAGGCGGCGAGCGACCACACTGACAGACTCCTTATCAGTCGATGTGACCAACGGATGATAAGTTCAAATAAAAAAAATGGACTGCACGTTTTAAGATAACGGCTACGGCGTTATCCCAAATCCACCAGCCCTGGATTTACAGGTCTGTCCTTTCAAACTACATTTAATCCGGTCCCTATCATATCCGTTGGTTATATTTGACTAGAAGTAACTAGAACTTAGAAGAAGGACGAAGTGACAAGTCCAGGATAATCACTCTCTAGGCCAGTGTTTCCAATCCTCCCTCCACTCGTTTCGCAACGAAACTTCCCTTTCGCAACTTCAATCCCTCACAAAGTGCTCATTTCATCAGACCATAGAATTACAATAGAAAAACATACTTTTAACATAAGACATACATTGTATAATAAGCAAAACAACAATTTTTAAGTGTAATAAAGTTTTTTCAATTCAAGTTCAATTTGTAACAATATTTATTTATTTTAAAGGTGCAAATACGGCTTTAATCACCCTTCTATGTACTTATAATAGAAAGAAAGTTTTATAAACATAGCAAAATGATAATAACAGCAATAATAATAAAACATAAATTGCTCAAAAATGAATAGGAAGAGGTGATTAGTGACTGTTAGTCGACAATTATTCCGAGATGCGGTCTGGTGCGATGTAGGTTTCAGAAAAACACGTTCTTTATCGTGCCATCGTTTCGATCTTTATTGAGATCATCTTCAGGGGCTGGGATTTACAAACATTGTTTAAATTTAACAAATACATGTAGGATGTGGAAAAAAGGGAATTTATACAATGCAAAAAATATATATGTGTCAATATTTTCGATATATGTTTTGCACTGGAACTCTCAACACGACACACAAGAATGGCATACTTTCGCAGAAAACAAACACTGAGTGAGTAGAAATACTTTGATCGAATATAAAAAATATATTTTTTTGCATTGTATAAATTCACTTTTTTCCACATCCTACATGTATTTGTTAAATTTAAACAATGGTTGTAAATCCCAGGCCCTGAAGATGATCTCAATAAAGATCGAAACGTTTGGCAGGATAAAGACAATGTTTTTCTGAAACCTACATCACACCAGACCGCATCTCACGATTTCTGAATAGTGATACTGCCAATTTTGTACTATTTACTTTCCATAGCATTTTTATTTTATTTTCACTATAAATCGCATCAAACTTTATTAGAAATTATTTTTTTAACTGAAGGAAAATTTAATTAAGGAATTTTGAATAATTCCATAATTTTGTTTATTGGACACAATAATTTTTTTAAATTAATGTCCTCTCTTAGCTAAAACCTCTGTGCACCTGTCAGGCATACTGTTAATAAAGTTGTCACTAATTTCATAAGGAATTTCACTCCGTAGATGTTGCAACGGTGCACTCTGCAGCTGTTGCAGGTAAACTGGCTGCAAGCCACTCTGCAATACATCCCACGTATGCTCGAGGGTCAGATGAGAAATTGCCAGGCTTTCTAAATATTGATGATCAGCTCTGCCTCTATAGTGCCTGGCATTGTCATCCAGAAATCGAAAAATCCGTGCCTCGATTCCTCGATAATTTCTTGGGCATAATGGACTGCAGTGAGGTTGCCTTCAGCAATATGGACTCGGTTCGCCCTCCAGTGTGAATCCCAGCCCTGACCATTACTCTGCCTCCTTCCTACTGCACTGATAGGACCACGAACTGGGGCATTGTATGCATCCCTGGTTTGAGAGATTTATTCTTCGATAATTTCTTGCGGTGAGGTCACCTTCTACAATATGGAGTCCGGTGTTTCCTCCAGTATAAATTGAATTTTCTATTTTGTTTTATGTAACTAACAATAATATATCGGTTAATTTAATTAAAATTAATAGAATAAGAATAAACAATAAGTATCCTTATTAATTTTTGAGCAGTTTATAATAAAATATGCAAAACTATAATGACAATAATATATTCTTTAAAATATTAATTATTTTTAATTGATTGATGAAACCACATATTTTTTCAGTAAATTGTTGGGTAGGAAATAAATTCCTTTTACCACAATAGGCATTTATTTAGTTAGACGCGTTTTGGTCTAACATAGACCATTTTCAGTGACTAAATAACAAAAGTGACATAAATTATATACAGGATAATAATAACGAATATACCAAAATGTTATAGCGGTAATTAAAGCGGTTTTTAATTTTACTATATTGGTTGTGCCGCAAAGTTTTTGTGAATTCTGAGTTTGGGAACCAATATTTTTCTACTAATTTCTTTAATTAGCTAATTGCAAAATTAGTTTTTACAATTTGTAGCCCTTTTTCTTAAATGTTAATTAAATTAATTATATTTTTTTATCTAAGAACTTGGCTGAGATGTGTCTGTGTCACGAGAGGGATCCAACCAGTAGCTTTTTCATCTCAACCAAAACTTTAGATAAAACATATAATTAATCTGTTGTAATTAATTTAAAATAATTAATACGGTCAATTATGTTATATGTCAATTATTATAAATACATATATTGTAAAATTAAATATTAATATTTAATTAACCGAAGTACAATAAATGACGTCATCATTTCTATTAGTAAAAACTTTTAAAATTTGTTATCATCTCATTATCGATACTTAATTTTACAATCGATGTTCGCGATAACGTGGTTTTCCCGCTCTTATCGGGTTTCTATTTCTATTTTCTAACTTATCCAGTTGTGCTATTCTTTTCTTCTTATTTTCCCTTGTTTCACAATTAACTGTTAACGATTATTTTGTTATGCAAGTTTTGAACGCGTTGTTTGCCGGGTATTTGATATAAATTTTCAAATTATCGAGGATACTTAAAGTATATTCGAAATGAGTCTCTGGGTGGACAAATACAGGCCTACTTCTTTGCAGAAGTTGGATTACCATTTGAAACAAGCGCAACACCTTAAAAACCTGGTAATTATAGTTTAAACTGATTTTTTTTTTGTATATTTACGCCTTTTTTAAAACTAAATTCCAGGTAAATCAAGGTGACTTTCCTCATCTTCTTTTCTACGGTCCTTCCGGTTCGGGTAAAAAGACAAGGATCATGGCACTTTTGAAAGAATTGTACGGCCCTGGCGTTGAAAGACTTAGGATGGAAAAGCTCAGTTTCACAGTATGTTTTTATCGGTGTAAACTTAAAAAGGTTTTTTTTAACATTCAGTTACCGATTTGTAGACACCTTCGAACAAAAAGCTAGATATAATCACAGTTGCTAGCAACTATCATATCGAGGTGAATCCAAGCGATGCTGGAATTTATGATAGGATAGTCATAATGGAGTTGATCAAAAACTCTGCACAAACCCATCAGTTGGAGCCAAATGGACAGAGAGACTTTAAAGGTAATTAATAGGAATAGAAATACATTTATCAAAACATTTTTATAATAGGGCTTCGCCCCTGTACAAGTAGAAAAATATAATTAAATAACAAAAAGGTTACAAAATATAATAGAAGAAATAATAATTAATAAACAAAATTTGTATGACTAGCTTAATTGACTATGAATGAAGGAGAGAAGTTGGTATAAAGGAAAAGTATAAAAGAAAGAACAAAAAGGGAATAACAATAAGGTCATGTTAAATCATGTTAGTTTGATCAAATCGTGGATTGTTTGCAAAAAAATTGAAAGCCCGAAGGGGGTTGGCCAACCTAATATAACTACAGACGCATCCGCAGAAACTCTAAATAAATCATTATAGATTTGAATCCATGTTAGAAGCTTTTTATAATATTTAAACTACAGTAAGAAATAAAATAGAATATAATGAATAAGTATGATGGGCAGAGCTTATTTTTTTATTTTAAATGAGTAAATCAAAGATCGGAGCTTAAGGTAATCAAATAAATTAATACACAGAACGAACTTGTCAGGTGTTGAGATGTGCTGTCTTCTTTGTGAACTTAATACAATTATTAAAAAGTGTTCTAATTTTTTTAGCAGAAGTGTGATTAACCGTAAAAGAGATGGTATTGTTAGTAGTAAATGGGGACAACTAGGTTGGTGTGTCATGGATTTGGACCAAATATTTTTTAGTACTTCTATGCTCCAAAGGATCAGAAACGTATCCGCCACTTCTTGTGAATAGACCCTAGTTTCACCATTTTTTTTGAAGGCTGAAATTTACTGTTTTTTTTTTTTTTTTTAATTTTTTTTTGCTATTCTAATTGCTCAAATCAAGTATGTGAATATATCATTTTACAGTATTTTTTAATGTAAATTGCAATAAAAATATAGTCAAAGCTATCAAAGTATATCACAAAATTTATTATTTTTTAATATTTTTACTTTGCCATTCTACTTGCTCAAATCAACTATGTGAATATATCATTTTACAGTATTTTTTATGTAAATTGCAATAAAATTATAGTATAAGTTATCAAAGTTTATTAGTAACCCAAAAATGACAAAAAATCAAATATTCTTCGAGTAAACTTGGTCGCAATTTTAATTTCTTTGTGAAACTAACATAAAATTTCGTTTTAGCACCTCTAGTAACTTCAATTAAAATTTTTGTTTGAATTCAATTTTATCAATTTTTTGACCACTATAATTTTTCCAATTTTTAAGAAGCCTTAATCGGAATATCTGATTGAATAAAATGGTTAAAATTCAAAAATTGCTAGAAGCTAATGTCAAACATGCCATTTGAAAGAAGAGGAATGCAGCTTTTGAACGACATATGTATCATAAAAATATCTAAAAGATTTCTATAAGAAAATGCACAAAATAGGATAATTATCTGTCAAAAATTTACCTCTTTTAATGGAAATAATAGTATGATTTTAATGTTTGATACAGTTATAAAATGCACATTACAAATTCTTTAAAACAAATTATCAACCATGTAAATTGATCTCCTAGGTATTGAGAAAAAGGATGTTAGATCTTGCACTAGGAATGTCAGTCATGCAGAAGGTTGTCAAAATTATCAGTCAAAAAATTAATTTACACCGATTTCCTCGAAAGCTGGTATCTAAGGGTTTTATAACGCTAGAATCGTGACAATGTTTTGACCTTTTTCTGGTCTACTTTTCTTCCAGAATGTTTGTTAAAATATGCAAAAAAAGGAGAATTTTGTTGATTTATCTTTTTAAATCATACCAAATTAGAATATCTTGTGTCAGAACATTTTTATTTTTATGTTAACCAACCATGAAATGGTTACACCAAAAATAATATTTTTTTAATCTATAAATAATAATTTATGCTCATTTAATTAAATTTACTTAATACTTATAATTTTTATTAATATTTTAATTTATGCAATATAAATAACAGGAAATGAATGAAAAAGGAATGACTGAAATCGGTAGTTCTGTGTTTAGGGGAATATAAATCATAAGGTGAAAACAAATGTGATGGTAGTGTACCGAAGACATAAAGGAGACAGACAGAGAATATACACTTTCAAGCATTTTCACCTTTCCAATTACATTAAGGTGGTCAGCAATGGTCAATTTGCTAACTGAAAGATTCTCTGCAAGTTCTCGAATAGTTTCTCTGGGATTTTCTTCGACTAAACTCACAGAACATCACCATATAGGGAAGAAAGGCTAAAGTCTCCCCTTTGACATTTTTTTAAACCACTCTGAATGTGCTCCATCACACTGCCATCAGACTTTAATAATGTTTCTGGCCATTTGGGCACCATTCCAAATGATATTAAACTCCTAAAATGAAATTAGGCAAAAATCACCCATTGACATCTTAGTAAAAACTGAATTATTCCCAAGTAAAAAATACTATTGAGGTAGCCAAACATTTTTGTTTGGAAGAGGAGACATTCGTACAAAATAATCTATCAAACAAATACGGTTTATTATAGAGAGGAATAATTGAAAGGAAACTTGAAAACCTGCATTATTTTCTGGATAACCCGATATATTTTATTTGATATACATATGTGTACATATTTTTAATATCTTGAAAAATTGAAAAAAAAAAATTTCTACACTCCGCATGTAGTAACTATTTAACTGTTGGTCCCATAAATATTTACACTTCTTGACGAGCATTTTTTGCAGGGCTTGGAGAAAAATCCACTATATAGATCCGTTCATTTCTTGTAACTATACATAATATTTCAAACAAATGAGACAGACACAATAGACGAGGGCTTACTCATTGACATGTTTTTAGATCATCCACCCATTTTCAAGTAAATTCACACTTTTCACTTTATTTCTCCTCCCACAAAGTGCTCACACTGTTAGTCACACAGAAAAAGTAATTGTTTAATTCAAGATTTAATTATTAATTAATTATAATAACTATAATAATAATAATCATCCACTCATTTTCAAGTAAATTCACACTTTTCACTTTATTTCTCCTCCCACAAAGTGCTCACACTGCTAATCACACAGAAAAAGTAATTGTTTAATTCGATTTAATTATTAATTAATTATAACTATATCAATAATTAATCATTAATTAATTATAATAACTATATCAATAATTAATTATTAATTAATTATAATAACTATATTAATAATTAATTATTAATTAATTATAATAATAATCATCCACTCATTTTCAAGTAAATTCACACTTTTCACTTTATTTCTCCTCCCACAAAGTGCACATCCTGCTAGTCACACAGAAAAAGTAATTGTTTAATTCAAGATTTAATTATTTATTAATTATTTATAATAACTATATTAATTATAATCATCCACTCATTTTCAAGTAAATTCACACTTTTCCCTTTATTTTTCCTCCCACAAAGTGCTCACCCTGCTAGTCACACAGAAAAAGTAATTGTTTAATTCAAGATTTAATTATTTATTAATTAATTATAATAATAATAATTTATTATTTCTGTATTTTTTAAATATTTGTGGGTTGCTTGTTGGTATCTATTCAAGTGCCATGCAGAACAGATGTGCAGGCTGTCTCTTTGGATCTTCCTTTTTTTTGTTCTTTTATATCCTTTTATCCTGGAACATGACCTACCCTTTCACACAGGAAGATAGAATGAACGTTCTCGTACTTTATCAGGGATATAACCTTTGCTTATGATTACTGAATATAATTGTTAAATGTGTGGGTAGAAATGAAAAATCGTTTGATTTCAGTGATACTTCTGACTGAAGTCGACAGGCTTACAAAAGAAGCCCAACACGCATTGAGAAGGACTATGGAAAAATATGTTGCTACTTGCCGGCTAATCCTCTGTGCCAACTCAATCTCTCAGGTCATAGCACCGATCAAATCGAGATGCCTAGCTGTCCGAGTTTCAGCGCCGACAGTCCCTCAGATATCTGCTGTCTTACAGGTATCTTTGACTATCTTTGAAAAAATATGTCCTATCAACGTTTTCACAGATTTTGTTTGTATGCAGAGCATTGGTAAAAAAGAGGGTCTTACCGTGCCAAATGAATTGGTGCAAAAGATTGCCGAAAAGTGTGAAAGGAACTTGAGAAGGGCGATTCTCATGCTTGAAACGTGCAAAGTTAATCAGTGAGTTTTTTTCATTATTGATTTGATTGTTAATTCGGACCAGAATTATTTTGCGATTTTGAAATTCTTCAGATATCCATTTGAAGCAGACCAAGAGGTGATGGAGCCTGATTGGCAAGTGTATCTGCGTGACACGGCGAAGCTGATCCTTTCTGAACAGAACACGAAAAAGCTGATGGATGTCAGGACTAGGATCTACGAGCTTCTTGTGCATGGGATCCCTACCGATATAATTTTTAAGGTTAATATATATATTTTTTTTGAACATTTTCTCATATCATTTAAAAAAAAAATATATATATATATATATTTTTAAGGGACTGCTTAAAGAACTGGGCAAAAGTTGCGACATGCAGTTAAAAACCAAGATTGCAGAGCTGGCGGCGCAGTACGAGTACCAGATGCACCTCGGTTCCAAAGTGATATTCCACATTGAGGCTTTCATCGCCAACTTCATGGCCCTGTACTTAACCTATTTGGAAGAAAGTGTCGGTAATTTGTTTTAAAACCAGTTTTTTTACAAATATTAAAAAATTCCAAGTGATAGTGATATTTAACAACGGAACAATCGTGATTATTAGAATAATTTTCCATACTGAGACCATATTTAAGAAATTGCATTATCCATTTATGTGTAAATAAGTATAAAACCATAACTACATTTAATTACGGCTTATTAGCACTTTAAAATCACCTTTCTCCATTTTTTATTGTTCAAAACACATCAATCGTTGTGATCAGTCATGCTGTGTACAAGTTGAGTAGCATGAAAAAAATTATAATCCATTGGTAATAAATATAATTTTTTTTAAATTGATGGTAACTTTCATCGTTTGTTTTCTGAACACAATTTTTTTTCAATGTGATGCTTTTTTGGTTGGTCTGCAAGCTGGACATTGCAGCTGTGGTTTGATCTCTTCTTCAAACACTTGCAACCATGATAATTGTAGTTTTACTTCTCCAAAGAAATCTAGAATAACCACAATAATATACATAAAATAAAATTCTTCCATGATTAAATTGGCTGGTATAACATTAATTAATATCTGGGCGATTATTATTTTTGTGTAGTACGCCTGTACTCAATTATTGCACTATATTTACAACTTGTACGCAAATGTTTATAAATATGAAATAATTGTTAATAAAAAGCTTTTCAGTATGGTTCGACTGATCCGCAGTTCAATTATCCCTGATCATTTTGCTGTTTGTTTCGTTGTTAAATCATCTTCAGTGAGAGACGATCAAGGTTGATCTAACTGTGGACAAATAATTTGTTTTTAGTTAATTTTAATCAATGTTGTTTCAATTACTTTAATTATTATGAAAAGTATGAGTTGAAAAATTAGTGTGATGAGTGGGATTTGAACCCGCGGCCTGCAGATCACTACCAGGCACTTCTACCAATTTAGCTATCATGACTCCGATTGCCCATGCCACAAACTTCTCATTTCAATTTCCCATTTCATTCCAACTAACTCTAGTAAAATGAGATCATGGGAAGCCCAGGTAAAAATCTATGAAACTTTGAGCAATATCTCATTTATTGGGGGATAAAGCTCGACCACATGGAGTCACTTGGAGGATGTAGGGATTACCACAATGAATTGGCCAACACATCCTCATGACCTGAATCATATGGAATACTTATGGGACATGATAAAGAGACAGGTTAGCCATCGTTCACCACGTCCAACATTCATCGAACAGCTTCAAACACTTAGGAGACTTCATGCCCTCTGTGAGGCCAGAAGAGTGTTACAAGCAAAACTAGGTAATAAATTATTTGTTTAATTTTCTCTATCATTAAATGATTTTCCCATATTTTGGTGGATTTTCTGATCTTGTTTACATCTGATTTGGTTTACATTAAAACAAGTATTTTGTAATTAATGTAATGATAAAAATAATTGGAAATCAATAACAAAAAATGAGTGTCCAGATTTTTTGTCATCGAATATATTAATATTTGCATTGAATACGCATTTTATCACCAAGTATTCTGAAAAGGATATTTTAAAATTTTATATTATATGTTTTTATTCAGTCAGATTATAAATTTACCGGCTAGCCAAAGGACATTGCAAAAATTAGGCAATAACCCCAATGGTTGTAAAATTAGAACTTTTAGATTGGCACACCTTGCGGCTTGGCTCTTGTTTCTACAACAAGGAGTGGGAAAATAGCTGTCAAGTTAACGATCTAGACTATGGAATCTATTTCAAATGAGTGATCCCTGAAGGTCTAGGATCTCTTAATATAGAAATTTAAGGGTCTTGCATGGCAGTTGGGAATCTTTATAAGTTTGAGAAAGAGCTGTCTCTTTGTCGTTTCAGTGTTTAGCTATCAAAAATTATTGCTGGAATTTTGCTTGAAAAATTTAAAAAAAGCAAAAAAAAAGAGTGGATTTAAACTTTGAAATAATTTTTACCAAACAAATTTGTTGTATAGGAAAAGCCCTTTCCTTCTTAACTTAGCATGGATAATTGTTTTATATTAATAGTTCAAAATAATAATATTAAATAAATATCACCACTATTCTTTTGAATAATATTTTACCATAAAAGTTCTGTCCAATTTAATTATTTTAAATCATATAAAAGTAATTCTCAGGTTTGGATTAGGCCATTTGAAAATATGCTAAACTTTTTATGACAGTTTATGATGGTGATGTTTGCCAAAAGATAGCAGATAACAATTAAATTTTAGTTGGCCTGCGAGTCTGTGAGTAACTTATTGAGCCCGTCTCCATACGCAGTTTTGGTGAACTACTCAAATGCGTTTCGGCATTGTGCCGTCTTCAGTGAAGAACCCCTTGTTTGTCTGGCTCAATGCCGGTTCAGCATGAATTAAATTTTAGTTTGATGATGGCCAATTTGAAAAAAAATTATGATTTTGCCTCAAAGTTCAATTATAAAAACTTGAAATATTTAAAACACAATTGGACATTATGACTTTTTTAAACGTTGAATAAAATAAACCATTAACTGCATGATCCAAGCATACAATTGAATTTTCTTGTAATTTTTTAATAAGAAAACTTAATAAATACATGATTAGTTCGCTCTCGAATTGTTTGCAGGTATCAATAAAAAAAGTCTTGTGTAAATCAAAAATATATTTTTCCCAGCAAAAAAAGTTTAGACTTTTGAACACAAACACTGTTAAAAATGGAAGGAATTGTTGCAAATGTTTTAAAACAAGAAAAAAAACATTTCTTGGAATGTGATCCTTATACAAATATTGTCAATTTTTAGTAAAAAAAGAAAAAATAGATATATACACATCTTATTTAATACACTAAGTAATATTTACTATTTGTTTTAAAATTTCTTCTAGGTAAAGATTATTTAGTGAACAAATTTTTGGAATGGTTAGGTGTGTATAAAATATTTACATTTGTACAAAATATTTTTAAAAATAAGGAATAATCAGTTGGTGCCAATAAATCGTTTTGTGTAATTAGTTGTGTTAAGGTACATTGATTCGTACAAGTCAGGAATGACACCATTGGCCCCTTTGTTATAAACCATTTTGACGGTGGACACACCTGTTAGTTTTTCTTCATAGTCAATCAACTGGTTGAAGAAACTGTTGTTAGGCCGTATACATCTCCGTTTTGAGTGAACATACCAATAGGCCTCGTTGAGTGTCATATTTTTGTACTTAATCAGATAAGCAATGCAGAGTGACGCCGATCTGCTTACCCCCGCGACACAGTGCACCAGTGTTACACCTCCTTCTTCTTGTACCTAGAAGATATATTGAGTTAAATTAATTATTTTAAGGAATGTTTAGATATAACACCCATTCATAAATTGACGAGTTATTTGTGACTTCTTTTTGGCACAGAGTCAAAACCATGATGTATTAATTGACCGAGTGCAACCAGTAAATTCTTAACAATGCTACAACCGTTTATCCACTCTGCCAAGTGTAATTAACAGCACATTTTTGTAAGTAATTAGGACAGTTTTTTTACTTACTTGATTAATTATGTCTGCAATACTGTCAAAGTGTTCACCGAGGTTGCTGTCGATTGTGTCTCGGACGTTGATTGTGTAATGCCTTGTTATGCTGTTTGGTAGAGGGACTTGTGGGAGTTCGGGACTGACAGATATGACGCAGGTCACGTTGTACTTCTTTAACGTGTTGTCTGTAACCATTGATGCGCCACACAATAAAAGGCCAGAATCAATTTCAGCAACAGAAAATCTAGTTGAAATAAATTTGGACAAAATTTAAAATCGTTCTACACAGAGTATGTTCTCAAAGATTCTAAGAAATTTTAATTGTAAAAAAACTTACATTTTTGTAGATCTGTTATCACCGGAACTGTCCAAGAATAATTCTTTGCATTTATTACCGTTGGTGTTTAAAGGGCAGGTGTTAATATTGACCATTCCCATTTCGACGGTGGAATATCGACGACTTCCAGTATCCTACCCTACGTCCGTTTGGTGTGCACTGAGCAAGAAGCTGGGTTGATCTGAGAGCAGATCTACCTGGTGTGCTTCCCCCAGTAAACACTGTCACGTTGGAGGGGGCTGGTGCCAAGAATGCCAGAGACATTCCTCAGTTTCTAGTTTAGAGCCAAACGGCTCCCTCCATCCTCGTTTCCTGTGTTTTAACCTTCTGCTACTAGACTATAGGGCATATCTTTTTACAAACAACACTTTGCAATGATTTATTGAGGCTATTAATCAAAGTCGGGACACAACTGAAAAAAGAAAAAATGAAACCTTGCATATTTTAATAGCTCTTAACTATTTATTGCTGTTTTTAGATTAGGGACCGAAACACTTAATAAAATTTCTTTTTATCTTTTTAGAACTAAAATTATATACATTATTTGCAATAACTTGACTACAGTTATTTTTATAAACTCCTTTTCAAACAGTATTGTGTCATTTTTAATTCAGCAATAATTAACATTCATGATATTTTATTAATAATTACATATTGCAACTGATATTTTCTTGGTTACTCTGTTGTGCTGTACCATATTTCTCCTAGCATTATTATAAATGAGTTTATAGATAATTGATTAAAACGCTACAGCAAATTGGTTTTAACAATTTGTTCTCTGGGTATCAAAATTTGCTGGTGTGTTAAATTTTTTGTGGGACATGCAATTTTCAGCCAGCCTTAACTTTTACAGTGACACAACTATGCAATAACATAAAAAATCTGTAAGATCAACAATAATAGTAAAATATAAAATTGGTATAAATAATTGTTAAGTACGAGGTGTTTTACAGGATGCAATATGGTCGTATAGTTGAGGCCCATTATTCACAGTCTAATCAACTGGATTTTACTGACATTTAGTTTTTTTATAAATATACTTTATTTAATAATGATGATACTTTTTTTAAAAAAATAAATCAGTTAGTGGTAAATTAATGTTTAACCAGTTGACTTTATATCAACAGACTCAGTTTTCTTCTTAGCCTGTTTGGTGAATTTTGTTTACTGAGCACTTCTTGCAAAGGCAAATTGTTTTAAATCCAAGCTAGAATGTTGGAATTTTAACATCGACTTAGTCAAAAAACGCTGGGATTTAGGGTGGAACAGGATTTTTGCTGGTTGAGGAGTCAAAAATTCTGGAATTTAGGATAGAGCAGGATTTTTTGCTGGTTGATGATTCAAAAATGCTGGAATTTAGGATAGAACAGAATTTTTTGCTGGTTGAATAGTCAAAAATCCTGGGATTTAGTGGAGAATAGAATTTTTGCTGGTTGATGAGTCAAAAATGCTGGAATTTAGGATAGAACAGGATGTTTTGCTGGTTCAGGAGTAAAAAATGCTGGAATGTAGGATAGAACAGGATTTTTTGCTGGTTGAGGAGTAAAAAATGCTGGAATTTAGGGTAGAACAGGATTTTTTGCTGGTTAGAAGTAAAAAATACTGGAATTTAGGATAGAACAGGATTTTTTGCTGGTTAAGGAGTAAAAAATGCTGGAATTTAGGGTAGAACAGGATTTTTTGCTGGTTAGGAGTAAAAAATGCTGGAATTTAGGGTAGAACAGGATTTTTTGCTGGCTGAGGAATTGTTTTGATCTTAACCACCCGGTGTAAAGTATTAACTGGACGGACATTTGGCATAGGTTTATTGTTTTTTCCCCTCTGAACCAAAGGTGAGGAAACAGAAAAGGAGCCGATAACGAGCCGTTAAAAAGAGAAAATAATTAGGCAATGAGCAAAGCGCTATAAATATACCGCTTGAAGAAAAGTATTTACAACAGGATTTACATGAATGAAATGGAAGAGGCGGCCCTTATTGAAAGGGGGAGGCGGTGGAGCGGTGCCAGGAAGATTCGTCTTTTTGGGGGAAAGGAACGCCGAGAATGCGAACCACATATATTTTAGCCAACTATCCAGACGTTCTATCTTTACTTTTATTACGTTTTTATTGCTCTACATTTCTTCGCTAATTATCTTGTTGAAGAAGGATTCATTACTTACATCCCATAAATTATAAGCGGTTTGTTTATGTTGAGGACGAAGGATGATGAAGTATTCGAACTTTTAGTATTATTAACTCATCCTAGTTTCGACTTTTGAAAAACTCGGTGACTATTTTTAAGCAGAGCGAGGTTAAGAAATTATGATCCCTTTTAATCAAATTTCATGAGCTTTCACGCTATTCTGAAATGCTGAAGAAATATCGCAAACAAGCATATATAAATTAAATAAATTGATAAATTAAACATAGGATAGTATTAGATTTTAGCATGCAGTTAACAATAATTAATACTTTCAAACAGATCACCATTAGTTTTTCACAATCCATGTCGTGTTGTTTGTGTCCATTAAGCTTAATGTTACACCAACTGGTGAGTTGTACAATACAGTTTTTTTTTTTTTTAAGCTCATATATGCACATAAATATCTGGGCAGAGTTGAGCCTATCTACTACTTCTCACCTGCAATTCCTGTTTTTGTAATTTACAATAAATTACCGGCAGGCTTCGATAATCTCCTACCTCGGATGATGGCAGTCCGAGTCAGTTCTGATCCGTCCGCCGAGGTTGGACAACATAGGTGTCAACAGCTAAGTCATTTCAGTCCCCAACGCAATCAGTCCCTAAAATTAAACGCATTTAGTTCTTACTCACACTTAAAATTTTATTTCGAGATCGTGAGGTGCGGTCTGGTCCAAATAATCAATGGCTAACTGTCACTAAACACCACACACTTAAATATATTCTTTATTTACATTTACAGTTAGGGTAGAGGAGTACTCGATATTCCTCCATTACACTTTACACCTATCATATACCTAACCTTATTGAGGATGGGATACTCAATATACCGCCATCGGACTTAGCCCTACTCATTCATGCTATTAAATACATTCACTCTCAATACTCGCTAGCGACATAAAACCATCAGTATATATACGTGACTCAGATTTGTTCACATCGGTAAACAATTTTCTATTATCTCTAGTTTGCAAATCCCACTTTTTTAATCCCAAACAACAGCAACAGGATTGAATTCGTTGAACTGTTAGTAAATAAACATTCACCCTAATATTCTTTATTTATGTTTACATCTTTGAATTGAGCCTGTTTATTACGAGTCTTCGTGAGTTGTGTGACTCGGGTTACTACAATGCAAATTTCGCAAAAACCATTCATTAATTCGTCTTAAATTTGTTGTCAGGTATCATCAATTTAGTTAGTTTTCTTACATATTGAAAATATTTCCTTTCCTTAACGGTTATGGTCTATTCCGTTTAATTATAGTATGAAGCATTCATACTATCATTACCATTTTCAACATTTTTAAAAGATCAAATAATAAAATATCTACAAGAAGGACTTCTTTATCATGAAATTAAAAAAAAATTAATTCTCTATTGGGGGTAATAATAAAACTTAAAAGATCTTCCGGAATTTCCGATAGTTGTTTAAAAAAAACAGGAGTGGTCCTAAAAAATTTCCGAGGCCAAAAGGCGTTGTATCATACACTCCATTCGATCAGTAGAGGTTGACAACATTGTCCAAATCCAGTGTAGGCTGCGTGATAATGATAATATCGATGTCAGGGCTGAAACAATACGGAGATGTTTGCGTGAGGCCGGAGCGACGGGAAAAATGAAGAAACCATTGCTGACCAAAGAGTGGCTTGCTGATCGTGGTTTTAATGTCATGGAATGGCCCCCCACAGTCATCTGACCTTAATCCAATTGAACACTTGTGGGAACACTAAAAAGATCTTTAGCCGATTGTGCAGGGGACGCTTCAAACTTCGATCAACCAGGGGCAACGGTGGGTCCCCGAAGCTGCAATGTTCAAGCACGAATCTCATATGGGGTGGCATTCTTCACGCTCTATATATGGAGACAAGAAATGAAATTTTTCAATTAAGTGGGAAACCACGCAAGCTTCTCTCAATGACGGAATATAAAGGGTTTGGGCCCAAAATTAAACATCCGTGTGGCTTATTCCTAGTGAGGATGACTTTTCTTCTATGAGTCAGTTCCTCCGAGGGGCACTTATTGACAATGCTCTTGATACGTGAGAGCTCTGCGATTCGGCCCACCGACACTGCCACTTTCTTTTAATATTTTTTTCTTCTAATTTTTAGCGGCAGGGGGTTGGATCAAGGTGGTTAAGTCCAGAGGTTGGGACGTCCGACCTTAGCCGCCTCATCCGCTTTTTCGTCACCCTCCGGATCTGTGTCCCAGATTTTTCTTTTAATACATTTGATTCTTTCCTTTTTGCTGTCCTTCTTTTTTTCTTTTGGATAAACTGCTCAATAATGAATAGGGGTATTTGTAATGTATTCTTATTCTATTAATTTTAATTAAATTAACCGATGTATTCTTGTTAGTTAGTTGGATCAGAAATTAGCAATATTATTGATAGAATGAGTCATCGAGGTCACCGGCAAGTGGATATCGCAGAGGCAGTTGGCGTTTGTCAGAGCGTGGTCTCCCGGGCCTTAGACCGATTCCGAGAGCCAGGAACTGCCAATAAGAACTGCCTGGTAGTGGATCTCAGCGCGGGAGGACAGAAATATTGTCATTGCTGCAAGACGGAATCCTTTCCATAGTGCCCGCCAGATCCTAAATGAAGTACTTGTTTTGGCAAGGTCTTTATCTATACAACCGATTCGTAATAGTTTGTGGGAAGTTGGTCTTGCATCGAATGCCTCTTTGAGACGACTTGCAGCAACAGCCCGCCACCTCCTAACTCAGGAGAATATGGTGCAGCGAGCGCCTAGAAGTATGTTGTTATACATACTGATGAGTCGCTTTTCTGTGTGTATAGTGTTAGCAGGCGCGGAAGTGTCTACTGAAAACGGATGCGTACAATGCCCCAGTACGTGCTCCCTTCGTGCAGTTTGGAGGAGGCGGTGTCTGGGCTGGGATTTACACTGGAGGACGAACTGGAGTCCATGCTGTTGAAGGCAACCTCACCGCAGTCCGTTATGCCCAAGAAATTATCGATAGTTATCCTCAAACCAGGTGAGCCCGATCTCATCAGCAGGGAATTTCGATATCTGGATGACAATATCAGGCATCATAGAGGCAGAGTTGTTCATCATTGCTTAGAAAACCTGGCAATATCTCATCTGGCCCTTCCCTATTGTCTCCAGACCTCGATCCCATTGAGCACGTGTAGGATGCGTTGTAGATAAGGCTCTTCGATCACCAACTTCACCCAGTTGACCTGCAACAACTGAGTGCAACGTTGCGACATCTTTGGAGTGAAATTCCTTATGAAATAGAGACAACCTTATTAACAATATGCATAACAGGTTTTAGCTAACAGAGGACATTATACACGGTATTAATTTTTCAAAAAAATTATTGTGTCCAATAAACAAAATTATGAAATTAAAACCTTTTATTTTCTTATTTTTCCAAATTCCTTAATTAAATTTTCCTTCAGTAAAAAAACCCAATAATTTCTAATAAATTTTAATACAATGTATAGTAAAAATAAAATAAAAATGCTAGGGAAAGTAAATAGTACAAAATTGGCAATATCCCTATTCATTTTTGAGGAGTTTACGGTTTGATTTTTCTTTATCTATGAAATTTTATCTATTATGAATTTATTTCTTTATCTATTCTATTAGTATAATAGACATACCTAAAGTCGTCGATAAGAAGTTACCATTTTTCTTTTCGACTGAACCGTTGCTTCCACCGACGCCTCCATTACCTTCTTTTTAAGAAGAATCTGTTCAAATACTTGATGTTCTATGAACATTCTACCGGCGATTCTCGATCCCGTTAAGCCTGCTAATACAGTTTTCAAATTTGAGTAGAAGTTTAGAACGGACTATTTTCTGTTTACAGTTTTCATCAAATACGTCTTTTGCGAACAATTCTCCGTGGTAAAAAGTAAAGAAAAAAAAAATACAATTTATATGCAGAGGAATGCCCGTATCAAAATGCAAATAATGTTCATTGTATTGACAAAAGTGTCAACAATGTTTGATAAAAGAACATTTTCATTATCCAAAATTACAAACGAACTCGTTTTTGTTTGTTGAATTTATTTTTAACAATAAGGAATGTTATGAAATAGAAAGAAATCTGAAAGTTTTTGTTTTGATGTCAGACGAAAATATCAACAGGGGGGTTGAGGCCATTTCAAAAATGAAAACCTATTTTCTACATGTCGGATTTCTTTATTTTTATTATCAGCAATGCGATTCTAAATAGTAAGGGAATATATATAAATAAAAATATTTGTAGAGATGTAAATATAATTAATAATGACACAAAGGACTAAAACGAAAAGGAATTCGTCGTCAGGGTGGCGCTCTAAATAGATCGGGATAAATAACCTCTTTATTAACACAGATTAAAGGCACAACACCTGAGATGAGATTGATGCTGCGCGATATCAAAAAAAAAAAAGAAGAAAAAAAGGCTGGATTGGCCCTTGAAAAAAATCATGTTTACCCTTCGGTAATGAAACATGTTGAATGGTTCTATTTTTGCGTGACCCAAGAGATCGAAATGGGTTCGATCCGTGCCCACGGAGGCCGGCAAAATGTGAGTCTGTCCGAGATCTAAAAAAAACACGATATTGTGAATAACGCCCAAGGAATGTGAAAACACAATTAAGGCCGAGTGCGGCTTTGGTGTTTTCCGAGCTAAAAATACGTTTTTGGACGCGATCCATGGGTACGACTAATAAGGACCATATCATAATTTGTTTTCCTATGGCGTTTTTCAACATTGGCTCTTTGACCCCCTGTCATTTTTATTTATTCGGCCAAATCGTTTAGACGATTTCACAAACAAACGCTCTAATAATACACGACGGCGGTTTCGACTCGTAAGGCTTGTTTATTGACCCTGCATTTCACAGTCAGTCGGTTTTAGTACTATTTTCCCACGGATTGTACAACCTGATCGCCTTACTGAAAAAAATTCATGAGTACGCACAATTTTTTTAATGACATGCAACAGTATCACTCACCAACGTACATCATACATACGCAACTGCGCCTTTACGACCATCAATTTTTGTTCGGAACGTACAATGGTGCAGTAGGATTCGGGGGCAAAAGTGTAAAAACGATGAGATTTTTCGAAAAACATTTCGGTTTTAGGGCACATTCTATTTAAAAAAGAAATCTACGGCTGATTTTCCACAATACAGGTGTTCGGGTGCCTTTCGCTATGTCACTATTGGTCAAAGAACTTGATGTGTGGAGGACAAAATTATGGCTTACTTACTCATGGACTATATTGTCAAAATGAAGTCTTAAGTTTTTTTTGGATATATATTTATTTGTAACCTATAATATATATAATAGTATATATATATATATATATATATATATATATATATACAAA